>NW_028288689.1:0-323611 GCF_059628265.1 Tinamus guttatus
GTTATTGCTATTTTGCATTCCACTAGACTGAAGAGTAATTCCTTTTATCACTTATCTTCTACCCTCTTTAATGAAATCTCTCAGGTTGCATGCCCAAAATTTTCTGGGTGGTCTCATCTGTTTTTTGCTGTTTGTTTAACCTTTAGAGTCTTAAGTCCTTGCGTTTTGTTTACAAGGGAGATGCTGAAGAAACAAACATCAACAGAGCTGAAATTTAAAAAGATTCATATTAACTCAAAGTTTAAGAAATAGCTTTTGAATTTACAAAGTGTTTTTCCTTTTTCTTTGCTGTCCTTAATAGGAGAGTTTGCCTTTGTTGCCCACCCAGAATGATCAAAGGGAACAATAAAAAAGGCTGTTTCAAGAATGCATCTCAACTGGCTGGGGGTTCAGATTAAGTTGAAGAATTACTTTTATAATGGATAATAGTAAGTGGTCAGACTGCAGAATTTTGCTACTGACACATTTATCCAAGGAGATTTTATTAGTTTTTAAGAAAACTGTAGTGGATATTTGACCATGATAATTAATCTGGTTATACTGAAAGTTTTTGGGACAAAATATGTTGTAAATTCTATGGTAAGATCTCAGATGTATAGATAACAGAACCAAAATTTAAGATATGTCTCCCTTCATCTTTAATTCTTACAGTCCAGATGTCCGGACATTCTGAATTTGTTACAACACTAGCTTACATCATCATAAACTAAAAATGTTCCAAAAGCCCCTTTAAAAATTAAAAGAATGAAAAAAGCAGAAAATTGCTATGACTCAGAATATTTGCAACTTGCTATTCAGAAGCGGCTACATACAAGAGCAAAGGAGAATGATCCTTTCAGAGAATTTCTGGTCCGTTTGAAGTGATAAACTGGAGTTTTCCAAAAGAGAATAGTTTACCAAGACAAAGAAATTTCCATTAAGTGCCACATAAGACCAAATGTTGCAGTGTACATTAGGAAAAATTGCAAAAATGTGTTCAGTTGGATTATCATTCCAACAGATCGCATCAAATCATACTAAGGGAGCTTCTCTGACATAGTCTTTTTTAGTTTTTTTTTATTTCATCAGAGGTTGAATTCTATTCTTAGAAGATAATAACTACCTGGAATAATTCATGTATTTTGGTGGCTGCCTGATCATTCTCAGTGTATTCGCAAACTGGGTATATGTCATCGCTTATGAACAGCTAAAAGGTGGTATTTACTCTGTTTATGCTGCAAGGTTATGACCTTGGGGCTTCTTATAAGCTTCTGTTAAAAGATACTGTGCTATCACTAGACTGGTTACAAGTCATAAGTACTGGCCTGGTTGTTATTGGCTTGATTTTCATTTGAATGGGTTCCAGGTCAGTCATCCTGTTACTTTAACAACAATTATTACATAACATTTGGCAAAAACAATTTTTTGTACAACACATGTGTGTTACAGCTCTGTTCTGAGATACACTATCTGTGACAGCCTGAAGGCGTCCGATTTGATTTTTTATATCATGTATCACTTCTTTTAACATTGCTCACTTTGTCTGTAATATTTTAAACTCACACCACTAACAAGTACAATTATATATACTCTCCTTCTCTATGCCCAGAGCTTTAATAAATATTGATTCAGATTAAATTTAATCAAAAAAATAAAAAATAGCCCTGGTCCAACACAAAAATAGGCAAAATATAGGCTAGAGGGTAGGAAAAAAACGAAGATTTAATTAAACCTTTGTAAGACTCAGGAAGCAATTTTCAACTCTTTTGAGTGTTTTTTATAATGAATAGTGTTAGCTGTTCTTCCAAACAGAAGATACTGTTTGGTTGGATATATATATATGCATATATGTATATGTAAATATGTATATGTATATATCGTATTAAGTAAGAACTGGGATTGCTGCATTATTCGCTATTTTCCTATAGCATTTCAGACAGCTGAGCAAGACAGCTTCAAGAATATCTCAGTCTAATGCAAACTGTAGTTCTTTAGCAGTCACTTCAGATTTTCTTTTCCAGACAAAGCAGCAGCCACCAGTAAGATTAGCTAAAAAGACTAGAGGCAGAGTAGAGGCACTTTCCAGCTCAGAATAACTTTCTAATAAAAGACTTTTTTGTTTGTTTTTTTGTGCCGTAGGTCCTTGTAACCTTATCCTCTTTTCATCCCTTCATCTTAAAAATGCTACAGGTCTTTGCATTTTCTAATCTAGTCATCGTTCACCAGCAATTGTGAAGATCATAGTATCATTCAGTTCTAATACTTGGAGGTGACTGTGTCCTTCCCATTCTTGTCTCATTCAGTCTGAGGTGCTGGACGAGCCGAGACATCCAGCTGGATATTGGGGTCCTTTGCAATCCAACCTGCTCACTGGGGTGAGGCTGGCCAGAAGCAAGAGATCGCTCTGTGAAAATGTCATTTGCTGTCATTTCTCCCTGAAGGAAAATGTGAAGCCTTTTGAAATTGTTGGTGGAGAACTGTATGTGAGAGAAGAAACCACACACACACACACACACACAGCCATTTTGTCTCACAGCAATGTGTTGGATGGGAAACCTGGTTTAGGTTTAGCACCAAAAATCAAGCACAAGCTCCCCTCTTCCTGCTCCTCTTCACCATCTCCATTAACTTAAAGTTATTTAACTGAACAGGAGGAGAGGCTGAGAAAGTGAGTCAGATTTACCTCTCCATTAGGATGGTTGCCTTGGAGAGGTGTAGGCTCAAGCATCTGCTCTAAGTTAGGCTATTCCGAAGTGTCTTTCTCACTTTGCCTGGAAATTTCTTGCCAAATCTTAAAAAAGAAATTCATCTTTTCCTGAGGAAATGTTGATGAAAATATTCCAAGAGTAAGGAAACTCCATTTTTTCCTTTTGTTAGTGAAATGCATAAGAACGAAAATGTATGTGCTCTTCTGCTCCAGCACAAATATATCTTTGTCTTCACTCTCCCAATACAGTTCCATCACACTGCAAAAAACAATGCCATAAATTACTCTATGCTGGTTTAATAAAGTGACCTGGCTTATATCCCAGCAAAGCAGATGGCATTATAGATTATAGGCTAATGCCCTGAGGGAGGCCCAAACAAGAAAGAACTTCAGAAAAAAAAAAACTCAAAAGAAGAAAAAGAACTGTGCCCAGTATCTGTGTAATCATCTTTCTTTCCCGGCAAAATTGATAGAGTCATGTCAGAAAATGATTACATCTCTTAAACAGCAAAATACTAAATATTGCAAAACACTTTCCATGCCAGGAGAATTGAATCCCCCAGTGCTAGAGCGTAGAGCCCCAGAGAGGCCAGCGCCGCTGTGAAGGAGGCTGGTGCTCCCAACGATGTCCTAAACCCAGCAGGATGACCAAGGCACACGACCAACCCTCCATTGGAGATGCTCATCTGAGCTGCACAAGCGAAGCCATCATGACCATTTTGGTGGAAAGAATCTTTAGATTTGTGGGCTTCTCACATCTACATAAGGAGATACAAGGTGTTTTCACTGCTTCATGGCTTAGCTCACTTGTGTAAGTAGCCTGGAGTTAAAACCATATGAACATAGCAAGTGACTGCTCTGTTAATGCACCTCTTCTTTTCAATATGGAAGTATGTGGCTTTTGCACAAAATTAGCAGGGGAAATAAGAGCAGAAAGAGAGCCAGACTCCTCGCTGAAACCGTAAGCAAGTTGTATTTTACCATCCTAGCAAAATAATGAAGGCCTAGAGGATCTGCAACTACTCAAAGTCGGTCAGGACTTTGGTTCTCCATCTCATGCAAAAATCAGAAAGCACAGGCACTGAGTTGCTGTGACCTCTTAAGTGATTACAATCATAATCCATTGTGTACTTGTTTGTAACAGATCCATTTCTGTAAGCAGTTGAGTTTAATTGGGCCACAGCTGGTGTTGGCTAAGTATGTGGAAAGCAGGGGGGTGAGGGGAGGGGTTTACGGACTCAACATCTCTCTTTAAAGTGAGGTTTCACTATTTGATGACATCTGCCTTATTTCTTTAACCTCATGAACCTTTATATGTGGCTGCTAGTCTTAAAAACTGAAGTAAAGTGTGGGATTCATTAGGCCTTCCTGGCGGTTTGAGGAAAATCCCCACTTCCCACCACATGGAGTGGTCTTGCCACCTTTTGACATAACCTGTGATCTTAGCCCATTATATCAAGTTCTTCACAGCACTGAACCCCAGGTCTATAGATACCCACTGGCCCTTCCACTGTGAATATCCCTCTTTTGGGCTGTGTTTTTTTATAGCTAGAAAAACAGGGCACCCACTTTTTTGGTGGTGGCTGAAGGAGAAGGGATACAGTCTGTAGAATTTGCAATTAGCATCAGAACTCTCTGCCCTGACCTCAGCTTGGATTTAACATCCTCTGCCTGGTGCAGTTTGGCACAGGAGGTTAACTGAGAGGGGTATTGCTTCACCCTGAGAGCAATAAATCAGCACATCAGAGAAGTACCCTGAGCAAGAGAGTTCTTCCATTATATACAGCAAGAGATAAGCCATGATGTAATTTTTAACTGCATCTCCAAGTTTCTTCTCTTCTCCTCTTTGCAGTGTAACTATTTTCTCCTATCACCAAAAGTTGACCTTTATCCTTGGTTGTTGCCTTGCCTCCAGCTCGATTGCCTGTCACTTTCAAGGTTCACAGTTGCAACTGCTGACACCCATGAAGAATCAGGGCATGCATGTGAACGGGCAGGAAGAAGCTATAAGGTCATGTTCCAGTTCTCCATTCATCTCTCCTGGCAAGAAAATTCTCAGCTGAACTCAAAGAAACGATGAAGAACTGTGGCAAACAAGCAGCTTTATGTCTGCTGGCTCGCAGTGTGTGCGAAGACACCAGGAGCAGGGAGAACTGCTAAATGAGCAGAAAGAAAAGTCAGCATCGGGTATGGCCCCATCCCATAATGTGCTGTGATGAATTCCCATCTTCCCAAGATTCCCATGAATTCCCAAGTTTGGTATGGTGTCACCTCACGTCTGTGATGTACTTCAGCCATGCTGAGCCTGCATCTTCAGCACCTTGTTGAACTCTGAGCCTAGCTGATGGTTGATGGGCCACAGCAACGCTCACTGTTGTCACTACATATATTGCTCCCCTTTGCAGCAATACATGCTACAGTGACTTCCTTGTCACTTCTGGCTGGTCTGCTGAGAAAGACTCTGCAGGTGGCATTTCCAGACTTTCTTGTGGTGGTGGCACATCCTTTGCTTTTTTTGGCAACTAATCTGATGGGCAAGGCCAGCGGCAGCAAAGGTAGCACAACTCTACAGAGTTGGCTCAGAAACAAGCCAAGAGTAGATGCCAGCAAGGCAAAGGTGTGGGGAAATAACTGCCTGATAAAAGTAGGCAATTGCCACAGCTCTATCTGATGATTCATTTGTCAGATACTAAAGATTAATCTGCCAAGATACAGCAAAGCTTTTGTGCTGGTGATTGCTTACTCACACTCATTCCAGCAGGACTGCTCATGTAAAAGCCTGACAGCCCTTCGTCTGCCTCTTAGCAGTAGCTCACAGAATATCAGGTTGAAATCCAGCCATTTGTTCCTGCTCCCTAGTAAAGTTGGATGGTGAATATAAAACCAGTCAATGCACAAAGTCCGCCTGAATTACTAGCTGCCTTTCCCTCTGCTCACAACCTTCCTATGGGCTTTCTGTGGGAATCCCAACTAAATCAGATTAATTACTTGCCTTCTGCAAATACAGTACATCTCAAAACCGCTAGCAACTGATCCTCCCTGCTTGCCTTTTTCTCCCTACATCATTCATTGCATTTGGTTAATGCTTCACTGAACAACCGCAGACCTGCTTCTCCGAGGTCAGCTCTCTACATCGCAGTCCTCCTCCTCTGAGAGCCTAGAAGCTACTGGGAAAAACCTTCATTAACTGAAGGTTAATGTCTTCTTTGTCCTGTACCTTCTCCATGGTGGTATGTCATTTCATTCTGCAAATGGCAAGGGTGCAACAAATCCCAGATTTGGCTTCATGAGGTGAAGAGCAATACAAATAAGGTCTCTTTGGCCAGGCCTAGGACCACCCTTCTCTGCTTCCTTTCATTTTAATCCCTCATTTTCTCTGGCTTCTGCTGTTCAAAAGCCCTTCAGGAAAGCTGTTTCAAATGGAAAGGGCATAAGCCAAGGGCACCTGTTACAATTTTCTTCTGGAGAATGTTTGTAAGGACTAGGATAGATTCCAGGCACCCACCATCATTTAAACATCAACATGTGGCTACCTGGCACCTTTGTGCCTCCTTTGAAATCTCCCATGACTCATCTGATGAGGTACAGAAAGCTACAGAGCCATTTTCAAGAGAGAGAAGATGGAACTTGAGAACTTTGTCCTTGCTTTGATTTCCTGACGGAGAAACAGACGCAGAAACAGTCCTCGGAGTCAAGGACTCCCTGCCTCCCCGCTCCACCACCAGAAATTTGGTGCTGATGAATCACTCAGCAAGAGATATTGAGCTATAATAAATATATACAATGTGGGCAAGGTAATAATGAGTCCTGGGATAGTGTCAGGAACTGTTTGAAGGGGTGTAAAGGTAAAAAGAGGAAAATGTCCAAGTCTGAGCCAAAAAAGGCAGGCAAGTCACTTGCCAGACTGAGGACCTCTGCAAGCCCCTCTGGTCAGTCCTACTGCAGATAAGACAGCAAGGAAAATACTCCAAAGTATTCATGATTTCAGTTAGCATCTCTACAGCTACCATTTAAAATAAAAACAATCATGCTTCCAATAAAAGTTTGTTATAGTACTAAGCTGCTGTGGAAAATGGAGACAATTTTGTGTACACAATAGGGATGAATACTCTGGTTTCCAGCACTTGGGATGTGACTGAAAGCATTTCATCTGCTGTGAAGACAGAGTGATGCATCACCACGGATAAATTGCGGAAATAAACGCAGTTCAAGGGCTTGCACTGAATGTAGTTCAATTATTAAAACATAGTAGTGCTTTTATGCCACAAACAATTATTAATATGTCTAAAATAGGCATCTTACTGGCATGATCGGTATTCAAGACTTCTGAAATAAATCGTATGTGGAACACGTCATAAGAGCAGTGGTTTGTAATACAATGTAGCTGTGTTTGTGTATGTGTGTGCATCTCTGAGTATCCTCATTTCCTTAAGTGTCACTGATATACGTAAGAATACAATTTATTTGCTAATACTTATGAATATTTATAAGCAAAATTTCAATGCATATTTTGCAAAGGAAGAATTGCTCATATACTTGTTAATTAAGACAAGGAATTATGTTGCCCTCTGAATGTTTTTTGACGTGTTGGGGTACGGGAAAGTCAGTGCAGTGAGTTGAGTTCTGCCCTTGTATACAAAGGCAGCGGGTGGAAAAAGTGAGTCCCATTGGGCCAAACAATTACTTAAATGATGTCATATCACATCCAATACAAATGAGTCAGGTAATACGCCAAATTCTGCTCTCACTGAAGGCAGTGGGAGCAAGGGGAAAGCTGTGAGACTCATATCAGTATTGCATTCAGTGGGCGTAACTAGGGAGGCAGGAGAAAAGAATTGACTCCCACTGTCTCTTTCACCTTAATTTATACCTTCCAGGTACTTTCTTTTTAGTGTGCCTCAGGAGGTCATTTCATAATATACCTAAGAAAAAATTCTCAGCTCTGCTGTAATCAAATTACATATTGACTACAGATGCTGGACTCTCTTGTACCCATGAAAAGAAGTGGTTTTAATGAAAATTAATGAATTTACATGGCTTAAAATTTGCAAGAGATGAAAATTAATCTTGATATTTTGAAGAAAATTCAAGCTATTAGATGATCAACATGACGCCACAATATAAGCCTATGCAAAGAATTATGTTGTTTCTAGGTTTATTTTAGCATAGGTCAGGTTCCCCATCGGGTAGAGCACTCAAACACGAGGCAGGAGGCAATGCATCAGAGGGAACAACAGGCCGGGGGCTGCAGAAAAGTGAACCCTTCTTTAAGTAATAGTGCTGGATTTAGCCACTTTAACTTAATCAAGAAATTCTTGTGGGTTAATTATTTATAGTAATTTATGAATAATAGAAATGAAAGCAGTATTAGGATCTCTAGATCTTTCTTTATGGATTTGAAAATATCAGTAAAGACATTCCTTTATGTTGTGTCTATAATTCCAGTGCACGATAAAGTCCTCAGAGCCTTCTTGAATACTTTAGATAGTTCAATAATAGTGAGTAACATACCACGCCATTTTAATTAAGCATGATGTATGCTGACCTTGAAATTGGACCAGAATGTCTATTTACTGACCATGTTGTAGCTAAATGCAACAATTGATTTTCATTAGTTAGACTGGAAATGCCAGTGAGCAACCCCATGTAATTTCAATTGGTCACTGGAGATAGTGGGGCCCTTCAGGGAGCAATAAGTTTGTTGATTCCAAGTGGAAAGGGATTTTTAAATATTCGTATTTTACTTTCTCTAGCAGGAAGGGGAAAAAACCTTGGTCTCTTGATGTTTCCTGTAGAAAAATTCTAATAAATTCTAAAAATTCTAATAACAGTGTTATCTTTTTGAGGTTGATTGTAAACCATTTCACTAGTACTGAGCTGCTTGGTGGCCATGTGAGGCTCACAAAAATCTCATCTTTGGCTTATTATTGGGAAAATTGAGGCACCAAGTAATGAAGTAACTTGTCAAGATCAAGGGTGATGACTATATTGCTGAAGAATATTGGAGCGAGAAACCCTGGATTTTAGTTCTTTCTAACACGATGTCAGACCTCAGATTTTATGGCTGAATATTCCTCTCTGCCACTGTAAATGCAGTTTAAGGCCATGGGTACCTATAAGGGTCATCAATTTAAATCTTCGGCAAATGAGATCAGAGTCAGCCTTTAATCTCTTGATTCTTTTTCTATATTACAGGGAGGATTTCTGCAGTTTGCTACCTTTTCTTAGTCTTATCCAGGATGTTATAACACCTGGGAAATTCTATTCCATTTTGAAATTATTGTCATTAGTTGTATAACTGAGTGATTTCATCTTTATTCCTGTTACATGCTGTGCTACACTACTTTCAGGAAGAACAGAAGGGGAAAAACAGTTTTCTCCCTTATTTTGATTATATTTCACAATAAGAGGTCTCAGTAATATAAATTCATAAGAAACTTGGATTTTTTTTCCCTAGTTAAACCCTTCTTGCAGTGGTTGATGTACTGACATCCGAGCAGCTGCTCTTGATATCTAGCAGTGTGAGCAACAGGAGTCCCAGTGTGTTTTGTGTAACACAAAGAGGTTATTTATTCCAAAATGTGTTTCTGGATTCTTCTTCATTTTTTTGTTAGTCTTCATCTTTGTTATAAGTATACCTCAGTAGTATTATAGCTTTATAACATGCATGCAAATGCGTCAGTAGTGAAATTCAGCAACCTAATGAAAATGTTCCTATAAATCAGATGGAAGGCTTATAGACACAGTGTAATAAATAGGTAGAACTGCCCTGCTATTGTACTAACATATATGAAGAGTGAATGTATCATACAAAAAAATTGTGCGCAAACAGACCTGGATTGGTCGTTTGCAAGAGAATTTTCACATGCAGCAAGCTTCTTTAAGAAAAGTGTCTTTTACTTATTCATGCTAAGTTTTTCTGTTGGGAATATTTAAAAATAAAGACAATTCATGGAATGCTTAATTGGCTGTGCTTCTCCCAAAATGAGGTGTTCCCCCACATGAACTTGAGAGGACCACCTGATTTTAGTGGACCTGAATGCTTACTATGCATCTGCCTATGAAGAGAGAGGAATCTCAGATCTCAAGTGAATAAATACGTCCTTTCCCCTCTGGAGGAATTACATGAAGAAGAAGTCGTTTGTAGTGGATTAAAGGGCCCAAGTAAAATCAATATAGTTGACTCAGGAGGATGCAACCCTGACACAGGCATTTTAAATGTCTGTGCCCACCTGTTGGACTAAGCTCTGCAAATATGAAAAGCAAGATGATGAGTCTAAGACTATAGATGCAAGGAATAAAGTATTTCTTGAAATGGACCCTTGCCAGCTGAGTAGAAGATTGAACTTAAATATCTTTTGGAGGACAATCTGGAACTGATACAGCATATACTGCAAACCCAGGCATCCTGAGAAAATGAGCATTTGAAGAAAGGAGATCAATCTTCCTGTTCTATATCCAGTCCAAAGCAATTACCCCCAAATCACTAAAAACAATAACGCAATAGAAATTCAGCCATTCAGGTTTTCCTAAGTTCCATTGCCCTACAGCAGTTAAGTTCAGTTTGAGGCCTAGTCTCCTTTGTCAGCATCACAGGTCAGAGATTCTAATTTGACAGCGTGTTATTATTCTTCTGCTATCTACCGACCTGTGATTTCTTTTATATTCACTGTTTCTCACAATCCCTCTGACATCTTTCAGGATGAGAAGGTCTTAATGATTCATCATTGCCCAGAGAGAGCAAGTTAGACAGAAACAACAAAGTAGCCCTTATCTCTCACTGGCTTGGTTCACTTTCTCCATAAATCTTCTATTCCCATCCAGTGGGAAGCAGCCCAGATCTTTACTGTTTATGAAATGTTAGTACAAGAGCCAGGCAATTTTTATGAAGAGTGGTCAACAATGCAGATGATAGCTAATTCTTGGGGAAGTATATTTTTCCTGAATACAGGTCAAGCAAAGCAATTATTTTTGTATAAAATTACAATTAGACTTGGACACATTCTGAACAGGATTTTAAATTTCCTTTCAGAATGACAGTCTTTTTATTTGGAAAGTTAGAGATTTGATTGCCAACAGAAAAAAAGGAGCAATTATTCAAAAAATATTCAAATAAATGAATATTCAAAAAAAAAAGGATATTCTTCATGAATTAATCAATTCCAAGTCTTTTGTTTGAGAAAAGAGAAAAGTGGATAAAATGTCAGTGCCTTGTTGCCTAAGAGAACTTCCAGGAAGAATGAGAAATTGTTTCTGTGCTTCAAACTGGGTTTTCTGTCCCACACCACCCCATGTGAAGTTGTTGACTGTCCTTTGACAGGACGTGGGTTGTCAGGAGCTGGGCAGCTGATGAACATGTGCTAGGACTGCTCCAAATCTGGAACTCTGCACACGCGTCTATAATACTATCATGTAAGTTTGAATGATTACAATTTTTTCAATTAATTAATTAAATAAACTTAGAAACACAATATGTGACTTTCACTATTTTTACAGCATGGCAAAACTGAGACTTGATTTGCCTGGTAACTTGAGGAGTCTTCATTATTTAAAAACCCAAGCCTTGTAAGGATCCAGAAACAACCTCACCTAAATTAAATCCTTCTCATGCTTCCAGACTCATTGTACTACAGAGGCATGAGAGTCTGTATAAAATGCAGTTAGACGTATTTGTAAAACACAGCAAAAGGCTGTCTGTGATACAGGCAGATACACTCAGGATTAGTTTTAGGGCTCAATATCAATACACATATCGTTGCCCTAGGTATTAAGCATTTAACATTTTTATTTGCCCCCCTCCTGTAGCTGAGCCTGGACCACTCAAGTGGGAATTCTTTTTTTCTCTTTTCAGAATAGCAAGGTAGTTTTATCCTCCTGACGTCCCAGACAATTCTTGCAGCTACTACTAGTACTCTGGTCTTACAATTATCTTTCCCGGCCCTTCCCACTCTTGCCTAACAGCTCATCTTTATGATAAGCCCTGCTCTGGCTCCCCATTGCTGCAAGTAGAAGCCCTGGAGTAAATAAATAAATAGATAAGTAAAAGCAAAATAGTTAGTGAAGAAATTATCTCTGCAGTTGATCCTAGAACCATGCTTACGCGCATACAATAGCTCTGCCTATTAAACTGTCACTGCTGCTGAGTAATTAATGACATCTTTGTAACAAGCACTATTAAACAAACTGCGTATTTCTGCGTGTCAATACCATTTCATCTTACTGTGTGCATTGCTTTCTTAAGGCATATCATGGTCCTAGAAGATAAACTGTTGATATTATGCTGTTCATACATGATCAAGCCATCTTTGTTAGCCAGAAGTAACGATAAATAAAGAACAACTTTTTTATATATACTCTTTAGGCAAGAAGAGGTATATTAATATTTCACATAGTTTTTCATCTCTCAGCTTCTGACTGTAGTTCACTTGCTTCTCTCAGCTGTATATTCTTTGGGGCAAGGAACTGTACCTCCTCTCTGTGTTATTGTTGACCTTGGGATGATATTCCCAGCCAGGGATTGTTGTTGTGGTGATGCACTTTTGGGATGACATCCTGGTTTCCTGAGGTTTCCTAAGGTCCTCAGTCGAGCTTCAAAACAGCCTGGAGTTTGCTTACACTGCAGGGAGGAGCATCAGAGAGATGCAAGGCAAAGCAGAACTCACCTCCCAGCCATTTGCTCTTTGACCGTACTGGATGAGCCTTTTTTATACTAAGAATGCTAAGGATCTAAATAAAGAAAACTAATTAATACAGAGGTGAAACCTTGCTGTTAATGAGAGCATCTATTTACAGCTGAGACTCCTAGGCTTGGCTGCTGGTTGGCTGATACATACAGAGATTTATTTCACTGATAAAGTTTTCCCTCTGTCCATCTGTTCAGCATCTAAATGAGTGATGTTAGATTTGAGGATCGTTAATAAATGCCAGAAAGAAAGAAACAAAAAGAGAAGCTAAATGGCCAAGTCAATGATGCCTTAGCACCAAATGCAGTCTGATTCCATGAGGTTCAGGCTAGTTTTCACTTTTCTCTTTGCAGAAGTGATTTTCTTTCTCTGCCTCCCCATGGCATGATCCCTGCAGCTGTGTGTCTCCAGTTTCTCAGACGGTGCTGCGGTTGTGTCAGAACCAGGACAATTGCATAATCCATAAGATTGAACGTAGACTGTCTCACAGTGACAGCTGTCTGACAATAATAAGGTCTCTCTCAGAAGCCAGGAGAATAATCCAACCCGTATTACCAATGGCAATACGGAAAAGCATGGCTCAGCCCTGCAAGCCTGGGTCACCAAGCCAGGAGTTAAAAAATCCAAGCACTTCCCAAAACTAAAAATTTCCTGTAAATAAAGATGTAGAGACTACAGTTCTAAACATCCATTCACACTGTTTCATTTATAAAATAATTTCAATACTAAATACAGATTGACCTGTGTGAACTGTATTAAAAATTTCTAAAGTGCAGTGGAAGACAGGAAACCAGCCAGCAAAGCAGTGCTCTTTATGTGGGCTCTGCAGTGCACTTTAGTGACTTGTGTGTCCCACAACCCTGTGACTTCCAAGATTCAGTTTCCTCACACGAGTATGGCAATGACAGATTGATATATTTGAATTGGAAGGCTATGTTAAAACTAGTGTTGTCTCTGCGTGTGGCTCAGTTTTAGGACAATATGAGGTTATACAGGCACAGTTCATTCAGTGGATATATCAAGTATAGTGGCCTGATTTCAAAACCACTGAATACTTAGCTGCTCCCTCTGCAGCTTCTGCCAATCATTGTAGAGGTAAAACTGGAAGTTGCTGATAGAGACTTAGAATTACTTTAAAATGGGTAGTTTATTTCACTACTGAAAATACAAAGTTGTAGTGTCTGTTTTTTAAATCCACACCCCAAAAATGCATGGACAAGCTATACTTAGAGTTCAGGTACACTCAAGTCTCAGTGATGAGACAGAACAAAAAGGAAAAGAAGCAACAGCAGAGAAAGGTGAAATGATTTGCCCAAGAACAAGATGTTGAGAGCTCAGATGGGAGCTTTTCTGCAAATTCACAGCTCAAGTTCTCTCTCTTAATTTTCTCACATACCTATGTTCATAAGGCAGACTGTAATCTGTAGCAAAATAAGTATGCAGGTGGTTAATTAAAAATATGTTGCTTCTGGCCTTGCATTTTAGCATTTCAGTATTCGATCGTCTTACTGTTGTAAGGTTAATTTTAAAAATTAAGTAAAGCTGCTGAAAAACACCTACTATTTGTACAAGATCAAAAGATAGTTTTGGAACACTCTTTACTCAAGTGATCTTGAATATTTCTTAAGATCCTTAGAAAGAACAGAGTCTTCCTTTTATATGTTCATTAATAAAGCCAGATAAGATGTTCCTTTAATCTAGCATGCATGCAGAAATTTAATAATAGACTGAAGACAAAACTGCTCTCCAGCCATTCCTTGCTATTTGTTATGAGAGAGGTTAAGTTAGTTATATTCAAAATTTGAAATTAAATCCTTGTAACTGTATGATCACCATAATTAGGAATGCCATCTTCAGTGCCATTATTTGAAGAGTACTAGTATTCAAAAAGGAACTTTTAAAATTAAATGTACCATAAAAAATATGGCCTTAGCGGAGCTCAGAAACACACATTGCTGCATACATTATGCACACCAACACCTGAGGGTTTCTTTGAAGAAGCTTCCTTAAACATAACTGCAGCTGGTACCTCTCTTTGCCATCTTTTGTCTTGTCAGATTTACAAACACTAGTGACCAATCTGTTTGAAGTCCCCTTTGCAGTCTGGACTTCTCTGTCACACTTGATACCAGGTGCGACCCTGGTATTTTCCCTATCCCACTGTTACAAGAGCCCATCTAATTCCCCTGTACTCAGACCCTCACTGTTCTGCCTCAGTTTCTTTCCTTCCTAACTCTGTGGCTCTCCAGAGCTCTGCTCCCTCCAAATCTGGCTCTGTGCAGTTTGCTTTGTACAAATCACAGCATTCCCAGGGCTGGTACTTATGTGTAGTGCCATATCTGGCATCTTCTGGCATGTCTAGGTGGATGGGTGCAGCCAGACCAAGCTCCTCCATTCTCATCCTGATTCGCCATGGTGTAAATCACCTCTAGTGATGAAGTTGTTAGGGAAGTCACATTCCCAGATTGTGGCATTCCCAAATCACCATATTCTTATTGTTTTCAGGAGGTTCGCTCCCATTAATTCCTGACAATGGAATTCAAGAAAGCATATTCAAATATCATTTTTCTATTACTAAAATGCATATTGAGACAATAAACTGCATTTTATATATATAAAATATATAACTACAAATACATATAAAGCAGATACATGCTTGACATGCATTATATATGCATGTGTGTGCGTGTGCATATTCATATATATGAAGACTTACCTTCCTAACTTAGCTCAGACACACTCAGTACTGGTCTCCAAACATGCCCTTATGGGAAGGCTTTTTAAGCTTATCCAAGTCACAACATATTTGCTTGTGCATAGCACTACGTTAATGAGTGCACATGACATCTCAACCAGAACTCTTCTGCATCAACAACTTGGAGCAGGAACAAAAGACACCAAATCTACCTGATAAACTTGGTCTACTTTGTCTATATTGAGGTCAACATCTTGTTTCGTGATCTCGTCTTCGTTTAATTTTGCCCATAAAGCTTTTAGCACTGGCACGCTTTTGTAGATTGATTCTGTTATCTGAGAATTTGTCATTAAAGATGGTCTATTTTCAGCATTTTCATTTTGGCATTAATGTAATGCAAGTTTTGGTCAGCTGGGATACCACCAGTCCATATTTTGCTACTGCAGAGCTCCTCAGTGGTTAGCTGTTAGTGTCGCAGTATATGCTTTGATTGACTGGAGTATTCTGTCAGGGAAAAAAAATCCCGGACTGTAATGCAAACAGCAGGGTAAGTGCTTATATTATCTGTAGGGAGCAAGGAGTCACCTGTCAGTGAATCTAAAGTCTCAACACCAAATGCAGAGGCCATTTGCACCCCTATATCTTTAATCACTATCTTTTCTGAAGATAGAATGTGGTTTTCTTGGGTAGATTTGCAGTGTTGCTATTTAACTATGCACATGCACACCAAGTAATATCTTGCAAAATTAAGGTTTCCAGCATTACTGTGACCATCTCTTAAAATGGACTTGCCTGCCCTGTCTCCCTAGGATCTGCTTTCCCAACCACCATGTTCTGGGGCTACGTCTTCCTTCCCCCACAGTTCTTCACAGCACATGCTCTTGTTGATGCTTCTTTCTTAAGAGTATCCATGGACTGCAGATATCAACAAATATCCTTTTTCCTCCTCTCTTCAAACTGCTCTCCTAGTTTCTATTCATCATCATGGCCATTTTTAATGTGCATTTGCATTTCGTTTCTTTTCTGGACCTTTTCTCACCAGCTCCCAGTAAGGAGATTAGCATTGCCACCCATTTTATGCAGGCCCTGGACCAAAGCTTAGCGAGCTGTGAAGCCCAGAAGATCACCAGCAGCACAGGCTCAGCATGTGATGTAGCTATCAGATGGTCGCTTTCCAGTCTGGAATCAGAAGACATCATGGGGACACATTACTCTTGTGTCTGAAAACCTGCTGACTTCTGCATAGCTAAGACTAGGAGGGCCAAGGCTGCACTGCTTTTCCAATTCTCCCCTACTTCAGAGTTTTCATGATGGAAGGAGACAGGAGGGAAAAAGGAGAAATAGGAACATCCTTAGGTTCAGGGCACACCAGCAAACTGTTATCTACTTTCGTCTTGTTTTATAATGCAGCATGTACCTTCTGAATATTGATTGTGGTCAATATTCAAGAAATTATTGTCCTAGTGCTTGTGCTGAAATTCATTATGACCCTGGGAACCATTTTAGGGAAGATTCAGTGAGTAAATAGAAGTGTTTTCATGATAAATGCTAGGCACACTGGAGTTGGTAGGCCCATGGGTCCTTACGTAGTGCACAGAGAGAGGGAATGTGTAGGCCAAAAACAAGTCATCATCCACTAGAGCTGTCAACAGGGATATCTGGGGCACTGTGACTGCCCCCCGGGGCATCTCTAGGCTTGTGCATCTCTAGGTGCACAGGCACTTCTGTGAGCATCTGGGAAACTTTGCAACGATAAATCTGTAAAATATGGCACCTGTGATGTTCTTGTGCCTTAGGGTAAAAGATAGTGGAGAAGGCTTAGACCTAAGAACCATATAGTTCAAATGCCTATGTCTTTTGTTTTTCTGTGTTTATTTGTCTCATCTTGTTAGATGAAAATCTCTTTACAGTCTTGTCTCTTACACTATGCTTGCATAATATTTATTGTTTTTCAGGCAGGTGATCTGTTTTAGAGAGTATGCAAAAGCAGAAACAAAAAAACATATTCTGTCCATAGTCTTTTTTTTTTTTTGTCAGCATCTACCCTTCTGGAAACTCGGAAGGCTAGCAACCCAATTTCTAAATCAATAGGCACTTTCAAAACAAAGAGATTACATTTTTCACTAGAAAGTTGTTTTGCAGATGCCATTATTTTAAATTATTTCATTTGCCTTGACCCCATATTAGGCTGGATGATATTATACTATGCAGGTGGAATTTTCTAGGGAAAAAGATCTTCAAAGTGAATTTTGCATACTGCATTGCCAGTGGAGAAATCAGTATTTCAGAAATGGGAGATGAAGAGTGGCATCTCCATTTTTGAATATTTTCATTTGAAGTAGTAGATCCATGTCCTTATATGTCACATAAAAAAATAGATCTGGAAGTAATAAGCTCCCAGGAATGAAAAAAATGAATTTAGAATAAATATATCCACAAATAGGACAGTCAGACTCACTAAAAAAATAATCTTGTTTCCTCAGCTAGGGATATTTGACCACAAAAGGCAAAGTTCAAGGAAATTGCATTTAATTATGTCTTAAACTGAAATAATCTGCTTTATCTAGAAGAAGCTGACCTGTTCACAGTTTACACATCGTTCTCAATATTCTTCTCATACTCATCCAGATCTAATGAATGTGTCATTCGTTTGGACATCACAGCACAGATTTTGCTCATAGCTTCACCACATACTTTCTGGATAAAATGGAGCAAATCACCGTTTGCTTTTCATTCTGTTACTAAGAGAGAGAGGATATGAGGTTGAATGGAAAAGGGCAAAGGAGAAGAGACATGAAGGTATGAAGATTAGCATTGGGAACTATTGGTGTATTTGAGAGAGGCATTAACAGCACAGGTCCAAGTGGAAATTAGAAAGTATTACAGAACTTTCTGGGCAAAAGTTTCTAAATACAATATGTATAGGTGTAATCATGATTTATGAAAACCAAGCAGAAGAACACGACAGAGAACTTGACACTTTCACAGCCCATGCCCTACTCATTCACTTAATGTCTTTATTCTCAGCAGATTTCTAAGATCAGCCTCTGAGTGCTGTGGCTATGAGCCGACTGCCGAAACACAAACAGCACCAAATACTTAGCAACATTTTTGTGGAACCTTCAGATGTTCAAATCGAGGTCCGGTCCACCTCATTAAGCAAAATCTTATCCCAAAAGAATGAATTGAAATGAGCGAAGTGTCAGTGATAAAAGCAATTTTCCAGCATTTGGAACTGTCTGACTTTGCTTTTTATAGTTGTGTCTGAAAAGGTTTTATTCTCGATGATATTTTGTTTACTTCCTTCCTGCATAAATCATCCCGACATTTCATTGTCTGTTTGGATGCATTTCTTCAGCAAGTTGTCAGACAAGTGTGGGTGCAAAATGATGGCTCAGGAGAGAGGCTATGCTTGGAAATGTCAAAGTCAGACACACAAAGTGATGGCATTACTTGGCATTTCATTTGTTAGAATTGCTATTCATGGAGATCTTTAAATCCCAAATGTTAAGCAAGCATCTGTATAAGGGGCACTAGTGGTCCATCTTAAACAGCTTACTTTTTTTATTCCCAGGTGATATATTTGTTATCACTGTGGTGATTCCAATGATTTGTGTGATGCCCAATTAGTTCAGAAACATGTCATGCTATTTTTAAAGCAGGGTTCAACTGTAGAAAAGATACAGTAAAAAAAATGCGATTGGGGAAGGAGATAGGTTGTTCTATCTCTGCTTTCCTCCCTTTCTCTCCATTTGGGGAAACAACTTGCCACTGATTTCGTTAATGACTACCATCCAACTTCTTGTTCAATGGGCTCCATGGGACCTAAAATGTAGCTGTTGTTCTACCTTAGTCAGTGATGAAAAAGACAAGGGTGAAAAATTTAGAATTTCCGCGAAGTATTCAGAGTGGGCAAAGGTGACTTTAAGTCACATTTATTCTTCCTTGATCCCAGCCTGGCTTTGGGCCAGTCCTATCATCTTCAAGTAGCTATTTTTAGGCTCTCTACTAGTTCATGTCTTAAAGCAGTTTTTATAATATGACAAACATTTTTAAGATCAATCAGTATGAAAGCTATGTACATTCTTGGCTAGGCTAAGAAAAAGCATATAAGCTTAATAGCCTGATAAATGACTTTCAGAAAATAATTTTCTTGCCATCAGTAGATGGATACTTGAAGTGGAACTGGTAGAATTATAAGAATTGTTGATGGAATATGGATTTTTCTACTTTAAAACTGCTTGTCCTCCTGTGACTTGTGACAGAACCAGCGTGGTTAGACAGCAGACAAGAAAATATAATGTTCATCTATTAATGATAAATTACACAAGAACATGGGGAAGAATTTTTAATAAACTATCAATAAGCTGTTATTGATTCCATGCAGGCATAAAGGTGAAGGAAGAACTACAGGCAGCAGGCATATTTGCAAGTAGTTTTATCTTTAATGCTTTGTTTTGCATCTCATCTCCACAGACAGTAATTAATTCAATGTTGTTTCAGGAAAGCAGATATAATCAAAATTATTGTACTTTTTCTCTCTGTACTGCCAAAAGGTGTTATGAAAGCACTTTGGAGGCACATCTGGGAGTCTTAAAATGAGGGTTTAAATCAATGTTCACAAACACGGAAGTCATAGCGGTGTTGAAACTCCTAGGCAGATAATTCCTGATGCCTCTCAAAGCACAGACTGGGGTAAGCACCACTTGCCATCTTATAAACTAAATAAAAGGATATACTATTACCACTCTGTGCACACTAGTTAAGATTGATTTCCCAGTGGCTGGGAAGTCGTTCATTTTTGTCATAGAAAGCAAGCGAGGTGGAGGTGAAATTAAAATGCTTCCTATTGTACATACCGTGTGATCTGAGCAGCCTGCATTTTTGCCAGTGAACTGAACATATTAACTGCCTGTTGTTAGTGCACCTGGCACAGCACTATCTCATGTTACAAAGACATGCTGGTTTCAATCTGCAGCACTTGCAAAAAGCTCTTCTGCCCACCTTCAGGCATCAGTATTAATGTGCTAGCCTTTTACTAGGAAGCTGTCACCATCTTTGAGGATCGGTGCTTTTAGATGTTGACCTCTTGCAGGTCTTGGAGAAACCTCTTTCGCGTCAATAAAACCAGTATGAATAAGAAGGAATTAGTGCTAAAATGTGGTTTCCTTGGCCAAGTTAAATATGCTTGTGGCTTGCATAACACAAGTACCTTCCTGGCTAATACTTTTGGAATAGCAAGTTGCTTAGACGTTATTAATTTGCAGATGCATCCTTCCACTAGGACTACTGATAGGTGTAAAATTAGGCAAAAATTCCTATGGAACTGGTACCAGAATATGTTTGATGCTTTTCCAAAAGGCAGAGAGCAACAGATGTGTCCAGCACGGAAATTTGCCAGTGTCTCCCTGCTATATTATGGCTGAATTCCTGAAGACTATGCGTAAGAAACCTCCCCTAACTGAGCCAGGCTTTTCAACAACTTGCAAATTCACCAAAATGATGCAAATTTGAAGGAAATGAGATGATTCACTCATTTTGAAGAAGAGAACTAATCAGGCTCAGAGATGCCCAGGGTTCTCCTTTTGTCCTTG
Source organism: Tinamus guttatus (assembly GCF_059628265.1). Classification (NCBI taxonomy): domain Eukaryota; kingdom Metazoa; phylum Chordata; class Aves; order Tinamiformes; family Tinamidae; genus Tinamus; species Tinamus guttatus. The sequence goes on from NW_028288689.1 coordinate 20,659, forward strand.
ATCAGGCTGACAGACCTTTCTCTGTTGTTACTGTGCTCCTTAGCAACTTTGGAAATACGTCTTACTTTCCCGCATGTGCTAATGGTGATTTTTCAGGACACTCTCCTTCTGTTAATTTTCCTTTTATAACACTGGTTGCTCCACATCAAATAAGCTTATTAATAAAAACACATGGTAAGTACCATTATTTTAGGTATCCTGCCAATACTTGGGAATGCTGAGGCATAAGAGGAATGGACTAAAGGATGTGACTAGGTTCTTTTTCCTAAATAGCATCTCCTGCTCCCTCTGATAGATCCTGGGCTATTGGTCTCATTTTCTGTGGCTCCTTACACTAATGCTCATATTCAGAAATGAGACATTCAGAATGAAATAGGCACCAAAAATTTAAATTCACCACGAAGAGACTGGCTGCACTTTCTTAATTCTTCAGATAAGTAATGGCAGCAAAAGGAAACTGTTTCACTTAATGATTTGTTTATTCTTTGATCGTTCATGTACATCTGGCCAGTATTGTGACAGCTTTCAATTCTATATTGCAGTTTCCATCTTATTCCTGATAGATTTATTCATCTTTGCCAGTGTATAAAGAATACATTTGCAAAGCTGCTCATTTATTTTCAAGTTTGTCAGATGTCAGTCCAGCACTAACAGTCTAATTCAAAACCCAGTAGAGTCAATTGACATTAGACCTTAATTAATGCTGCTTAACAAAGAAGCTGAAAACTTCAGTTGCTGCTCTCTGCATTTTTTATCCCAGAAGAAGAAAGAGTCTGGGGCTTCATACCTTGGAGCCCAGAGAATGGATGAGAAGGGTGATCAGCTGTCAGAGTCTCTTTAAAAAACAAAGAAAAAAACAAAACCCCAATACATCCATCAGAAATACAAGTTGTTATTACATACCAGGAATTGCATTTCTCCTGTAACACAGAATTCCAAATTTGAGAACTTTCTCAAAACAGTTAAAGCCATTAATCCAGCCTTACCTACCTTGTGCTGTCCTATAGGCACCATAATGAAGAGAGAGAACTTTGATTCTCTTTGTAGATTGTTGGAGCTTGATATTAAATCACTGAGTTTGTCCTATCAGATGCTTGAATCTTTATAGTCACCATACAGTACACAAATGGGCTCTGCATGGCAACCCCTTTCTGATGATTGGCTTCCAGAAAGCAGAGGTCTGCCATCACTTTCCTTAAATGAAAGTCTTTATGATAAGTGAGGACTGTATGGACTGCAGCACACAGAGCCACAGTTCTGACTTCATCTTTTTATACTATTAATTTAATTAGAGCATTTGAAGATTAACTAAAATGGATCGTAATTGTCTCTGCTTCTTACAGACTTCTGTCATATTTGTTCCCATGACAAAAAAAGTTTTGGGAAAAAAAAAGAGAAATGGTAGATGTAGCCTGTCTGTGTTTGATAGCTCTTGAATATGAATGCATACAGAGAGGATTATTCTCAAGAGCTGCTTCTGAAAACTGTCCTTCTCATTCTATAATGAATTCACATCCAGTAATCTTCGAATTCTTGTGAATTAACACTCTATAAGGGATGCTGTTTCAAGATAAATCACAAGCCATCTGTCATAGGACATGCAGATGCTTGAGCTCCCATCACACACCAAAGAGGAACTGTCAGGCAACAAGTAGGAATTCAACAACGTCCAGTCTTAGGATGGATGGCTGGCAGTCTGTTCTGAAAAGTCTGTGGTGGGTGTGGGCTTTGCAATGGCCCAAAGATCAGCAGTAAGTGCTAGTACAGCAGTAGCCTGAAAAATAACATGAAAACATACAAGCAAAGATAGATCTTTAATGACACATGCTCTTGGTCAGGCTTATGGGAAGAAGAGAAATCTGGTTTTTGAGTTCCTTATGTTCACCAGCCAGTCTGCCCTTGTTTTCGCACCTTCTCCTCCTTGTCCACACTTCATCTGTGGCTCAACATAATCCCTGCACATGAACATGTCCAAAATGAAACTGGACTGTGCTTCCTGAGAAGCACAGTCTTTACCTCCATAGTGCTGTTCTACCTGTCTGCTACACAGAGCCTTGTGCCCGTCATTTCAGTTGCTGGGCAAAATATAGTAGAGCACGTGGAACCATATAATTCTGGAGTCCTAACCTCTCAGAAGCTGCAACAGCTCTTGGAAATATAAGCCATTCAGAGGGAGGTGAAAGCTGGCTAACCCCCAAACTGCAAAATAAAGAGTTATTCAAAAAACAAGGAATTCTAGGAAGATGGAAATAAATTCTTACTCTGAGCTATATTTCCAAGCTACATGTTGCTATGCACAATCCACTCTTTGGAAAGGCGGGAATCTATGGCAAGAGACTGACCAGTTTGCCATTTTTTTTTCCATTTTTATATTTCTATTATTTTTGTACTGTGCATTTGTACAACTAAGACCCTCTCTTTCCAGATGGTATCTTGCCTTTTCACTCTGGCTTCCATCTGGAAAAAAAAATGATTTGCATTTGCCTCCAAAACTACAGTCAACTCTGCTCCAGTTATCAATCACTAACATAAAGTAGTGATATTGTTCATACACTCTTAGATGAGGATCGTTGCTATGATTCCCTGCCGCTTTCAAAGGATTAGCCTTCAAGCTGTAAGGTCTGCTATTGCTCAACATAGCCACTCAAAACAAACCAACAGCCTAGCTTTGTCAATATTCATGGCCTCACACTAGGCAGAATAAATGCAAGAACAAGATATAAACTGGATCTGTGACACTGAGGACTGGGTTACTGTTTCTCATTCTAGACATTTGAAGCTAAACCCTGGTAGAGTTGGGTGGAAGCATCAGGGAATATCACAAGGTGCTTCTGCACCAAACGGTTCTTCCCACTTAGCTTTAAAAGGAGAAAATTTAGACAAAACTAGTCATCTAGTCAGAGGACAGAGAAAGAGAGAACTCATTTCCCTCATCCTGGAAAGGGATGAATCATTGACAATTGGCTTAAATTTGATGTCAAGCCTGTCTAAGATCAAGTTAGATGAATCCCAACCTAAGACAGATCTTAATCATGACTCAAAGTAGACCAAAGAAATTTAAAATGGATTTTCTCTACCTTAAAGTCATTCTCTGACAGTACTGGAGATGTCAGATGCCATCAAGACATGTTCTTATCTACCAATTATTTTAGTGGAAGCACTACAATAGTTTTAAGTGTGATTTTTCTAACATCTGTTGATAAGTTAATGAGAAGAAAACTTCCATGGGACACTTTAAAATGGTTGTGCTAACCTGTCCTTGCAAAACCACAGGGAAAAGTGTCTCCTTTTTCCTGTTTTCAGTCATCCTTAAAGCACCCCTCCCACTCTTCTGGCATGGATGATGGCACATCTAGAGGAAATTTTCTTGCTGACATGTGTGGGCCTACTGTCTGCTAAACACACTGGTTGTGTTCAGTGTAAGGATAAACTTTGACTAATTAAGGCTTATAAACTATCAGCCACAGATGGTACCAGTTTTAATGTATCCTTGCATGAGTTTGCATATGGCTGGAAGAACTGGAGCCAAATGCCACCAACAAACTTTCATTAAATTTTTTCCAGGAGTTAAAGCAGATTTTTTGAAATGATTGTTTTTCTCCTATTTGTTTCAAGTCCCCATGAATTTAAAAGTACACATCTTTCATTTTTTACATTTCCTTTCCTACATGTTTATGATCCTCATTACAAAACATATATTTTCTGAAAAATATACTAAAATATATAATGTCTGAAAAAAAAAATTGAGCTAGGCTATTCCAATTTAATTTTAACCTGTTTTATGTGTTCTATTATGCATAGGTGCTCGTCTGCTATTTATGCCCGGAACATTCTTCCCTTGTTCTTTATTTTTGTCATTACAAATGCAAAAATGTCATTTAATGCAGTCTTCCTCTCAACATTCATCTCAACAGGAGTGCTACTCTTCACTTCCCTCCTAGCATCTCACCTCAGTTTTGGGTTGGCTTATAACTATTAAAGTAATCCAGTGAAAGTGGTCTGGATTGGAGAGTCACTGTGATATAAACAGTGGATGAAACACAATGCTCTGCAGAAGCACTTAATCTTTCTGCACAGCCTTTTCCTCAAGTGTAAGATTGGAAGCTCGTATCTTCCACAGGCAGGACAGAGAGGATCAGTTTAAGCAGTCCCCAAAGCACACTATGATCTTTGATTGAACCGAAAGATCTGTATTAGCACAAACAATCTATTCCTACTTCAGCATTTGTATTCCTGTCTACCACAGAGAGGAACAAGAGTGTATGAAAATGGGATCAAGAAAAGATTCAAGTAACAGCCTCCACAAAGGAAACCTTTTGGGTTATAACTAACTCTTTTTTGTTCCTTTTGCAGTGGATTATTATCACTGTCCTACAGGATATGTCATTTGATTGCATCCCAAATGATAAAGAAATACCCTTTGTACTTACCTCACAAGCTTATCCCTTTTATATATATGAGGGAAGCATTTTTGCTGATATATTCAATCAGTTGGATTTGTGAAGCTATTTTTGGTATCAACATCTTACCTGGTGATGCAGTCTATTCCCTCTGAAAACCAAGATATAAGTTACCTTTAGCATTTAGGATAAATGTTTGTACCAGATTAACCCTCAGGAACAAATAAGTGAGAAACTGGGACAAATTCTGCTGGGTTGTAAATGCAGACACATTAAAAATACACAATAAAACACTGATTCTTACAAAAGAATGGTAGGAGAGGAATTCTGCAAATTCCCTTAGCAAAATCGGTAAAGGGGAATTATAAGATATGCATCTGTCCGTTGTCCCATATTTATAACAGTCCACTATTCAACACAGCAATGACCCAGGGTTTTCTGTTGTGTATTGGATTCCTGCCTTTGGTAGGTATAGAGATATAGCTAGGACTTATCTCCTCCAAGCAGCTGGAGAGGAATAAAAAGCCTTTTTTTTATTTCTGTGCAGGTCTGTATAGAAAGCAGCTACATTTGAAATGACAGCACGATTGCATTTTAATGTGACAAATTCAGGATTAACCAGCATTGTACAGGTGTCAGCCACAAAGTGCACCACAGTTGCCACAGTCACTAAGCATTAATATGAATACAAAAAACTCCTGCAAGTGACTATTCCATTAAAATAGTGAATCTTGAGCAAACTTCACCCAATATAATTAACACAATAATTATTCAGCTGCCGCATTCCATGCACTTGTGGGCAAAGGTAAATTAATAAACATACTAATAGGACTCTATTCCCACATTAGCACCAGCAAGGATAGACCGTACTACATCTTTGGTGACAAGGACACCTTTATGTGACTGCGCAGATGATCCCTTCATCCACCCAGTGCCACCCTAAATTCTCATGATGCTACACAAGGGCCTTGGCCTAGTCCACAGCCTAATCCTCAGTGTTCTGTAGGACTCAAATACTCATTCCGCCACCTTTTAGAAGGCTGCCAGTACTGCTTGGCAGCATGCAAGAGAGAAAACATATCCAAGCAACTCTCCTTTTTTTATTCAGCACCACTGCAAAATGCAGGGGGAACGTACTCATGCCCTTTGCACAAAAAAATGGCAAAGAAGTGTGGCAAGAGTCCCCCGTGGAGAATGAAGAACCCAAAGGGTAGTTACTGGGGCTAGCTATATACACGAGTATTGCATTTAGAGAGTATTGCAGAAAAAAATCCATAAAGTGTGAGATTCAAAATGACACTTCTTTTCAATATTTCAATGTACTGAAAACATGTCTGTCTCTGACTTCAGAGAACTTTATATCAGATCCTGTATTTCTTTTTTCATCTGAAACAAATGAAATCTACCATCTCTCTTGATAACTGAACAAAGTCAGCTTGACTTCTTCAAAAACTTTTAGAGCACCAGTAATAGAGTAATGGCAGTGGCTGGTAATAAGCCCACTCCACCCACTCCTTCTAAATAATGGAGTAATATTTTCGGTATAGCATTTTAAAGCTGAATATGCCAACAGAATTCATTTCTTAGCATGTGATTAACTTTACTAAAATTGCCAGCTCTCTCTTACACTCCCTGTGTGTTTTTTTCAACTGTACGCTGATCATTTTATCATTCCATCATAGAGTCCTCCAGACTCTATTCCACAGACGTGCAGAATGCCTGTGAATTCCTAAATACTCTTGGAAAGCTTGTACAAGTTTGGTGGTTCCAAAATGACAAATTAGTTTATAAACATTATCTTGTATTATCACAAGACAGAACTTGCATAAATTTCTGTAACTGTATTTCTTCTTCCTTTCCTTTTATATCTATATTTTTAAATATTTAAATTCATACTCAAAGTGAAGCAAAGTGCAATTATTCTATTTGTCAAATAAACAGTGATTCTAGAGGTGTATCTTAGACAGAAAAGCCTGGCCATATGTAAGAGGTTTTATACTGATCCCTGCTCTAGTCCTACTTTATCATTTAGGCAGAGAAGCCTTCCTGGATTTTCCTTTCCATGTTTTAAATTCTCACAACATGAATTAAATCTACTGTGCTTTCACCAGTTCATTGAATCTGTGCATATTTATACATATACCAAGAAATGAATTGAGTTCAACCCATGTATTTTCCCTGATCTCTCAAATCTCTAATTAAAGGATTTCCTTTCAGTCTTCTTGTACAAGGCCAATAAACCATTTTATGCTCAAAATCAATGCTAACAAACCATTCCTTTCTCATTAAAATGGCAAAGCTATTGGCTCAATCCTGTAAAAAACAAGCTTAGGGAACTGGAAAAGACCTACTCCAAGGGAGCAAAGGAAGACACATAAGTAGCAGCAAGGAGAACATTGAAGCTACTCAGTCGTTAAATAGTTGTTAGCAGCTTTAAAGCGGAAGGTGCACGGAGGTTAAGGACAGTGTTACATCTCACACTGCTTGGCTCACAGTCGCTCACATTCACACAGTCGCTGGGAGGCTCTGCTGCACCTCTGCAACATGACTATAAATTAGTCACCCAATTCAAGGCCTAGGTTCACAGTGATGTGACCCAATTCAGGAGCTAGGTTTGCAGCAACGCACATTCTCCACTGCAACAGCAGAACATGGAGAAGAGCAGAGATGCTTGGGGAGACAGTTAACACCTTCCAACTCAGCCCTCTGTCTTAATAGTCTGCCCTGATCAGAGATTATCAACCACGGAAATTACGTGGAGCTCATCAGGCTGTGGGGTCAGGTTTGCTTCATGCTGCCACAGCCACAAAAGGCCGCCAGGGCTCTGAAGGAACAGGAAAAAAAAAAAAAGAATAACTGGAATGTTTCCACCATGGAAGGTTTCCACCCCAAATAAAATTGTTTTAGCACAATACTTTAGTATCCTCACATCTTTGGCAATCAATTCAGTGTTATCACCTTTGGAAAGCTTTGCTCCTTTCCAATATAAGCTCAATATGAACTTCAATACTTACAGAATGAGAATGGCCCATAAGGCTGGTTACTGGGCTGTGACAAATTTATTACTTCATACAAGACTACTTTAAATTCAATGTGGATGTAAATTAAGGAAGGTATTATAGCATTTCTGACTTTATAAATCCAGCTAGCTTCCTTAAGTAGAAGCCTTTTAATAGATTTTGAAACTACCCAAATTGAAAAGTTTGAAATTGAACTGACTTTACAGAGGATTTAGGAAAAAAAGGCCACTAATAAGCTAGTTTTCTGCTGAAGCAAACAGTATTTCTGAGTTAGCTTCCTGTTTTAAGAAAAAGATACTTTTCATTTTGCAAATACATCTATCTTAGTAAGCAAAAAATACACAAAGGCAAAGAAGGTTAGATTGCCAGCTCACAGTAAGAATATTTAAATAACATTGAGAGTCTAAAATGTCTGTATTTATTTGATTGTTACACTTACCATCCAGCAAAAACAGATTTACTGATGATGACCTTTGAGTTTAGTCTAGTGCACTGTAATGCACTCCTTCCTAGATGCCCTAGCCCTGACTATACCACAACCCAACAAAGACTAATACAGAAATTCACCAAGATCAAGCCACTGGTAAAAAACACCCCTCTAACCATAAGTCATGGAAGAAGTAGAAACTTTAAAATCAATTATTTTGACCTCAGAATTGCCATGTTTCATTTACAGTGTTAATGAAGATGCACAATCAGAGAAGTCACTATCGGAGAAGACCAAGCAGCTCTACAGGTTTCCTGTGGTCTCAAATTCAAACTCAGGCACTCCGTACCCAACCTCTGTGCAAGAAGGAGATGTAACTCTGAAGAGTCCAGCTTATCTGTTCCCACGTCTTTCAGGCATCTCAATAAAACCACCAGGGTCTAGAACACCAAAGCACTGAGATACCAAGATTGCTGCCAGTAAAGTAACTTCATGTTCAACATCTTTCTGAGGGTGATCTCTTTAGGAGTCCTCCAAACCTCCTTGGGGATCAAATAATTGTAACTTCAAGGCAGCTGAAGTTTGAAAGACAGCTTATGTTGTCATCCTGGTGAAAGAGCCAGACACCTGTGTTTGTGTAATTCTTCATTTCCACTCATCTAGATAATTGCAGATGGCAAAAGCAGCACTGTTTATGCCCGCTCATTTCTGATGAGAAAGCAGGGCTGAAATACCACCAGTGCGACTTCCTTCATGGTATTTGTCTCTTCGTCTCTTTATTTGTCTCAAGCTTCTTATTTGAAGCTTGTTCAAAACAGCCCTTACAGCCAAGTCTTTAAATCACAGAACAAATACTTTGTTTTTATTGGATGTAACACTAATTTTGAAATCTCCCAGTAAAGCTGTATCTTTCTGAAGAAACATATATCATTTCAAAGCATCTGGGAACAAGCACGGCTTCTCTGAGAAACAACAACAAAAATCCTATATTATAAAAAATGGTTCCATCTACTCCATGAAAACAACCTGGACTTCTGGTGTACCTCAGCATGTGCTGAGAACTGTTTGGAGTTGGTTTTAAAGCAGTTTTAATAGAAGCTGGTTAAAGGGTTATTTTCAAATAAATTTTGCTGAGTGAACAGGTACTTTCCATGAAAATGCCCATTTAATAAAAGCAGGAAAACAGTAAACCTTTTTGATTGAAAAATATTTTTTCTAGTGCTCAAATCCTAGTGAGCAATTCATAAATGTTCATTTCTCAATCATAAGAATCAGATATGTGTGCAGTTTCTAGAGTGGAATAAGCTTTTTCTGAAGATCGTTAAGTGTTGTATTCATAATTACTGATAAACTGACTGATTAATTAAGAGCTAGAGAGACATCATCTATTCCCTGATCGAGTTCTCATTTAGAACTCCCATTAGTAACATTAATGCGGATTGCAATAGATTCCTCAAACATTTCAGTCTCTCCACCCATTAGGCTTTAGGGAGAGCTGATTGAATCTTGCAAAGAGTGCATCTTGGCAAATATTAATTTGCACTTTGAAATGAATTTATTGTGACTGCTCTAGTGTGCTAGCTGGAATACCCTCAGAAGAGAGAATTTTAAGCAAGGATTGGGCATCGTTCAACAAAAGTAAAATTAGGAGGGTATAATATTCCCCCAGAAAGCTTTTCTTCATTTTTATAAATCTCTTGAAAGAATAAAAATATATTATATGACTGTCCGGTGAAAAAGATTTGAGTCTTGCCACCAGGCATCATATACCAGGTAAGGTTTGTGAGCTATTTATAGTAGTTACAAACCGAGCGCTTTTCACATAAATCATGAGATTAACATTGACAAACAGCAAAAACCCCCCAGATTAGATATGGTCTTCTGGCTAGCAGCTTGCAGACAGAAAGAGGCGACATTCCCTGGGTCACTTCATTGTTTCTAGGTCTCCTTAGAGAAGGCAGCTGCACCTCAGGTATCGTGCTGGAGCAAGGCAGAGCATTCCCTCTGACACAGCTCAACAGGCCCGTTTCCACTGTGCAGCATCTCCAAAGTGACCTACCAAAACACCCAAATCATCTCTCTTTGTGAACCTAGGCTTCCTGAGTAAGTGGCAGGAGGTTTCTGTGAGAAATCTTCCTCTACATGCAATGCTCAGACAACAGAAAGAAAAAATCCAAAGCATCATAGAATGTCACCTGCCAGATAAAACACTCATGAGACTTTCCCTGCTACAGAGCAATGCAGATGCCAGTTTCCACATTTGCCTTGTTTAACCTCCTTTTTTTTGATTTACACTACAACAGCATGCAAGATCTAATCTACTCCACCTCTTTGTTTCAGTCTTCTAAATACGTGCAAATATTTTCCCCTCCCCTTCATTATTCAACATTAACTCTGTAGGAACCAGATCCTCAGCTGACTTAAAGCAACACTTATTCCTAAAAATCAGTGGAACCATTTTAATATTTCTCCAAGCCAGGTCAAAAATGAAGTATGGCTAGGACCACTACATTCATAACTCAGTTTCAGATCTGGAATTTTTTTGCCAGTTTTGGAAAACCAGGAAAACAGTCTTCTGAGAAGGACCTCTCCAAGTCCATCAAGTCTGCTGCTCTGCAGAGGCTTTTAGCTCTCCAGTGCATTTTTTTTTTTTAATGAGAAACATTTGATCTAAGTGCTCAGCTTTGCTGAGGTCTCCTGCATCTTCCATAAAACATCCATGAAGGAATGGCTGGTGCTGCCTTCCTGCAGCTGGGACATGGCCCCATGGGGATCTCATGACAAGAGCACTGCACAGGGTCCCTGGCTCTGAACTGCCAGGGGGACCAAAAAAAGGGTGTGCTGGTTAATTCTCATTTTCCTGTCCTTTAGTGCCCAATTCTCTCCTAATATAGTGAAGTATACGGCTAAAGGGAATATGCTGAAAAATCATGCAGCACCAATCTCAGCTTGGGTGGCATAACCCAGGGGACTGAGGACCGGTGTCAGTAATTAGCTGATCAGGTGGCGAACAGGGGGAAATGACAGAGCTGCCTGTTGCAAAGATGACAGTCACTCTAGGGAACAGGGAGTAAAACTGCTCAGACAACAAACACAGCTCAACTTACTGACATATGAATCATGGGCAAAGCTTAAAAAATAAGAATATAAAACCTAATTTATGGGATTTAAAGACTCAGAACACTGCACATTTAAATGCTTTTTCAACAGAGAAGCTACCAAATAGCTTAATGTTCTTTTTAAATCTTCTATTTTCTGCTTCTCAAATTTTGGACACCTCCAGACTCAGGAGAGCAAAGATGGAATTTACATGAAAATTAAAAGCATTTTACTTGTTCGATCCACGTCACTTGTAAAAAGTTGTTTTTATGAGGGTGGAGGATGTTAGATTGACAGCTCTGGAGACTGACATCTCTATTTATATCCACAGAACAGAGAAAACAAGGGCAGGAGCAGGGCAAGCTCATGCCCAGATGTCCTCTTCTTTTCTTCCTTTCTCTACCTCCTCACTGCCAGCAGCACCCATGGGAGCAGCAGGCACTTGCTTTTATGTGAAGACAGACACAGAAGAGCTGATGGCTACTTCAAGCTGAGAGCCTGACCTGAGCCCTACTCCAGGGCAGATTCCATCATCCAGAGTTGGGGACCATAAACCACAAAGGTCATTGACCAACATCCACCAAAATGAAGAGGCTGAAAAATGCAACAGAAAAGCTCAGGATTACTTCTACCCACCATAACAGTCAGTCAGTGATGGACTGTTTCCTGGACAGAGTCAGGAAGACGTAGGAATTTGAATATTGAAATTAAATGTACAGGACTCAAGAGCATGGATGTAACAAGGGATAATTGATGAAGACATTAGCATGGAGCAGGAACGTTTTTTAGCACAGAGCAGTCAGTATCTCCTAAATTCCTCTGAAACCAAGGATCGAGGTGAAATGTTAGTGTACAACTGAAATAGCTTCTCAAGCCTGCAGAGACCAGTGAATCCATTTCTACAGGCACATATTTTGGAAGAAAAATTTACATGCTTACAGGCAGTTACTGTGAAGGTTGATTCAATTGTTAGATCTGTTTGAATATCTTAACATCTCATTTTGAAAAAGCTGTTGTTCTATTTTTAAATTTTTACATTTCAAGAGCAGATAAAGACATATCAAATTAAGGCAAGGTTGTCCTCCATATTCTGTTTGCAGATTGAAGCAAGGTAATAAATTGAAAACACCTGTGGCAGGCAGGTAGCAGAAATTGATTGAAGACCAGGCAGTGGTCATTAGATCAGGCACGATTCATATAAGAGGTCAGAAGGATCTTGAAAAGGAACTACTAATAAAAATGTTGAAATCAGCAGATGCTTCAGAGGTCTGGAGCTTTATTCTGAAAGCCAAGACTATGGTTATAGGAATTTAAAATAAGTGCTACTTACAAGGAAATGCATTGAAAATATGAGCAGAGATTTAAAAAAAAAAAAAACTATTTAAAGTTGGCAATGAATTATAAAATAGAGTAGCTATTTGCAGGAGAGCTCTGCTTGTTCAATCCAGTAAGGTTAGTTCGTTAATGAATAAAAGGAAAAAATAGGTGATACTTTTTATGTGGAGTTTCTTTGAACCTGTCAAAAGATGCTGTTAATAAAATCAAGTCCAGATGCAAGGTGAGTGCATTGTCATCCTTGAAAACTGCTGAAGAACCCTGTTCAAAAGCCACTGAAGTGAACTGAAACTATTTAGCAAACTTGGGAGCAGACTCTAAAGAAGACAAAAAAAAATCAGGAATTTGTGTCTCTTGCATAATACTGAAGCACCTACAGGTTGAAATTTAAATTGGAAGGGATTAGTGAAAGGACACTGATTTAGTAAATCTCCAAATGTAGCTAGAGAGGAGCCATGAAATCATGCAAAATCCACATCTCTTTTTAGCCAAAGCTTTCGGCATTCTCTCCCTGCACTGTTTGCTGTGGCTGCGTCATCTTCTTGCCACAAGCAGGGTCACTGCACCCTCCTTGAAATATGAGTCCTTGGCAGGACTTTATCCTGATCCGAGACCGGTGGCAAAACTCTCATTGCTTCTTTGGGATTTACTTTTTGTTCTTTTCAGAGCAACTTGGTAATTTAAGACAGGAAAAAAAAAAAAAAAGGGCAGATTGTGTAATGTGGAGTTCTTTCCATTCAAGCGTTCCAGCAGCGATTGCACATGACAGTGAAGGGACACAAGGAGCAGAGGGAGGGGGACATTTTGAGCCAGCTTGGCAGCAATCAGAGACCACATGAGCATGAGGGAGCTCCCTTCTAGACATGTAGCTTAGGTTCTGCGTAGCCACCAGCCTCGCCTCCGAAACAGATGGCTTCCTACTGAGCAGAGAGGATAAATAAAAGGTGATCTGCCCAAGCGCACTTCCGCTCCAGAGATCTGAAAGGAGGATTTTTAAAGTTGTGCTGAAGGCAGCAGTGACTCTCATCACTTGGTGAGTAAGAAGGGTAAAGTTAGCATGAAACCGGAGCCAAAGAGGGAACAGGAAACAGAAAGAGTATGAGTCAGAGCAGCAATTGTGGGGGTGTATCAATATTTATAGCACAAATCCCCAGGCTTCAACTGACTCTATCTGGTGGCACTAAATAGATTTTTTTTACACTAATCAGGAAATCTGTTTGACAACAATGGAGATCTGTTGATTCGAACTCTTCGCGCTTGATAACTACTCCAAGCTCTGAAGATTATTTCCTTAAAACTCCATGCTATTGCCTGCATGCTCCCAAGTAACAGCCTAACAGCCTCCTACAGGACAAATCACTCTGCTTTTTTCAGCCTGCAGTAACTGCTTGTACTGGATTTTACCTAATCTGCTCTCCTGCAATTAAGACACAAGAAGTGAAGAATGAAATTATCTAGATTAATAAGTGGTTTGTTTTCCAAATCCCAAAAGTCCTTTACATCTCACAGCTGAAGCAATATGAGTTTGACTGAATCTGTTTCTAAGCAATAGAAGCTGTCAAAGTTTAAATGTTGAATTATTATCCTGTATTTTCTGAAAATATGATGCTAAGGAATGGCTCAAAATGGAAGCTAATATGTTCTAATCCAACTCCCAAGGGCTTTCGCAGTCAGATTCCACCACGATGCATATGACATAGGAGCAAGGTCATTTTTAAAAGTGCCAAGTTCACTTCTCATTAAACTATGCTTCCAAAATAGTGTTTGCCAAAAAGACTTTAAAGGGCATGAGAATGGCTTTGAATTATGAAATATATAAATGTATCAGCTAGCATGTTAAATGCTTTTACTACAGCACTTAGCTTACGCAGAGGCATGTTTAAGAGTGGAGAAAACAGCACTTAATGGAACAGACAGTTTCTCACATCCAGCCATTATCTCGTCCTAGCCAAGAGTCTCACAAATGAATGTCTTTTGCTTACAACAGCTAATGACATACTATGCTACGGTTGGGTTCAGAGTTGTGCTTTGTTTCCTAAATAGTTATAATTCTGTTTACTACTCACAGGCATTTAATGACCCCTGGCTTAACTTTCAAAGCACATTATCATCACTCGTTCACTTAATCGCTTGTTTCAGACTGGATTTTCAGCAGGAAATTGTCCCCGGGCAGTGTAATAGCTTGGGATAGCTGTTGACGGAAGCCAGTTGGGGAATTATTGATTGCTGATATTTTCATACTGTGCATATTTTTACTTCAGATTGGTAGGGCTGTGGCATTCTGAGCTTTCTCACATGGTCTGAAATATTTGTAGCAATAATAATGGAAAAAGCAAAATAACATAAACAGCACTCCATGTCCTAATGCTGCTTTGTTCTGTGTACATAGTGGCTGTTAAAATGTAGTTCCTAATTGCAGAAAAGCTTTTGGAAAAAAAGCATATCATGCTTTGTTTCCTTCTAAAGGTATCTATGAGTTCAGAAGGATAGATAAGGACATTTAATGCCATGAACAGAAAATATACCACATTTTATACACAGGTCTTTGTTCTTGCACAATTTTGTGAAGTTTTTCACAAATTTTCAAATAATTGTTCAGTGTTAGACTGCAGACCTGCATTCCTCAGTGTAGAACACATGTTTGAAAAGTTTCATGGAAAGTTGGTGCTTTTTAAGTGAGATAGGTCTGCGTATTATAGACATATGGAACAGCTGCAAGAAGATGATTTTTCTACTTTTCTAATTGAAACTGCCCTGAAAGAGGCTGAGAATCTGGCCTTATGTGCATGCACACATCTCAGATTTATGTAGATACATCAGACCAAAAAGAACGGGGAAACTGTCCTGTTAATCAATTATGAATGAGTGTGCACTAATGGTAGCTCCCAAAGTATCGCTAGGGGACTGGGAGGAAGCAACCCAATTCAAATGAAACTTTCCTACCAGCTCAATTTGCCTTTGGTTTCGTAACAGAAAGAGATACAAATTTTTTCTTACAGGAATTTTATCCTTCAGAGTTAGGACAAATACTCAAGTGAAGTGACAGCCTGTTTTTATTGTTTGTTTTGTTTCTTTTCTTTCTCTCCTTTCTGTCTATTCACTGGCAATGCATGAGGGCTTCCAATCCTTTGGAAGGGCAAGAGAAGAGGTTAGACATGGGTTCAGCTGTTAGTCTCTTACAGCCCATGGAACAACGTGTTTTATATTTGTAGCTGATTGCAAAACACAAGCAATGGAGAAAATCACAAAATGCCCTGTAAACAGAAGCTGTAAGTCATGGACCTAAATCAGAGAACATTTGAATATTAATGGGAAGTTTAGGAGGCAAAAGTAAATTTAAAAAATACATAAAGATTTGCAACTTTTTAACAGAGATTTTCTCCCCTGGTGTGCAGTGTCCTTCTGGCCCTGTGCTGGGCACATCAGCATATGGGAGCCCCGGTAAGCATCGTCAGGAGGACATTGCAGAAAGTTGTCCTCTCTCTTCCTCTTTTTACACCACTGCCTCAAGCTTCCTGTCAGGCTTTAGCCCATCCCTCCCACTAACATGCACATCAATAGCTGTACAGGACAGTATTTATTTATATAAATATGGATCCCCATCCTTATTTATTAACTTTCCATGGTGAAGAAGGAAATGTCCTCAGATGTGGCTTGTGGGATCTGGGCAATTGCATTGCTCCTTACGATTTAATGAAAGTATGGTGAGACTCCTGCCAAAATGCAGACACAATTAAGTATTTTTTTTTAAGAAATGGAGTGTTTAGTGTGCAATACTGGGCTGAAACCATCAGGTCAGACTGAGCAGCCGAGAGCGATGCGGCCTGTCAAAACAACGCGGCATCGCTTCAGTAACCACCGCGGCCTACGCACAGGCTGCCGGCCTGCTCACTGAGACAGCGCTGCTCAATAGGACCCTTTATAAAAAAAGAAAAAATGAGGCTTTTCTGTGAAGGCTTTCTCATGCGTTCCTGTAATAATAGTGCACATAATAAGTGTGTTCTGTTGCTTCATCTTCTTTGCTTTTATTTTTGTATGGTAGATTTACTAAAACCTAAATTTAAATATTTATACAGTAGGCTTTTTGATTAGCATATTTTGAAGCTAATCATAATAGGGCTTAGCTAACTTAGTAGATGTGTCAGTAAAATGAATAATGAATTCAGTGACAGGGATGAAGAGGAAAGGTTGGAAAAGAAATAATGCACAATTGTGAAAAACATAGTGCCTGCTACATTGGAACAGACCTGAAGAAAAGCAAATAGGTGGCTGTCTCCTTCCTAATTCAAGGAACATTTATTTAGAGAACAACTTCTTTGAATAATAAATACCTTAATTTAAAAATAATTTTAAAAAAAGCTTCCCATAAATTAAATTTGAAAGCTTCCCTTGATTTAATGCAAAAGTACTTTGGACCTTTAAATATATGATGCATAAATGATTGCTGAAAGCATTTAAATCTTGGTTTAAAATACAGAAAGTGGATAGAGTAGTTAAGAATTCAATACTAGCCTTCTCGAAGCCTAAAATAAAAGATTAATAGAAACGTTCTTTTACTATTTATTTTTCTATTGAAAAGACTGAGTTTTTTTCTGTTAAAAAGCATTGTATTTAGGAATTAACCCAAATATACTTTTAGGAGGCCTTCAATGATCTATTTTTTAATCTAAATACAATTTTTCTGCTGTTTTTCTTCCATCTAAAGCACATTTTCATGTCATTAATGAACAAATGAATATAGTCAGGCCAATGAGCTGGCAAACTAACAAGCTCAATGCAAAAAGCCAATTCAAGTTAATTTTGAGATGTCAGGATCAAGAGCAAACTGACTCCACCAATTTTAGGCCTATACAAACACAGAATTTCATGGGTGTGATTACTTAGTCTTTTTAGATCGTGACATCCCCCAAATGATTATAGCTGTGACCCCGTGGTTGGATTTCATTAGGTCCATTGCTCACTATAGCACTTACTTGCCAGCCCGTGGCCCATGCTGTCATTCCCTACCTCACTCAATCAAAATGAGTCAAGCAGTTTAAACTTATCCTGGATTCTGGATGTCCCGGAGCCCCTGAACTTCCTCGTGGTACTTCAGCTGGGCTTGAGGTCCACCAAGAAATCCTGGCCAGATGCTAAAAATCTTTAAATTCTTCCCAAACAGAATCTGCAAGCAGACAAAAAGACAGAGTTGTCTCACTGTTCTTTCTTGAAGTTCATCACGGCAAAGCAAGAGTTGATTGTCCCAGTAGGGAGGGAATCAGATCCTCCTTATATTTTTAAATTCACATGAAAAATGCTTTTCTAAACACTTGTTACAATATTCTGTAACAATATAACACAGCTTTCATCCATTTATGAGACCAAGCAGGTGCTGTGGTGACTTTCTTGTGAAGCTGGTGGGATCTGAGCCCCTAATTCCCCAGGCTCCTAAGACAACTGCACTCAAAGACATCTCATAGAGACATGAATATGTTTTTAAAGCAGCTTCTCTAGTTTGAACTTGAGATCTTTCTTCTTTCTTTCCCTCATGTTTTTTTATAGATATGCAGTGATTTTTATGAACCTCAACAAACCAAAAATCAATTTCAAAGAACTCACTTACATGTATTTACATATTTAAAAAATCTTAGGAGTTTCTTTAAAAGAAAAACTATCTCAATCTCTGCAAGTCTGTAGCTAGCAAAAAGAAATGTTTTAGAGCAAATAGAACTTGCAATGAGGAACAAAGAAGCAGAAAAAAAAAAGGATGAGAAGACTGTGAAACACAAGAGATGTAGGATATATCTCAAGCTAAAAGGGAAAATCTCACTCTAGGTTTCAACCTAACATTTACATGTTCACGCAAAAAAAGCAACTAAAATGGTGTATGGTATATTAGACAAATTTGAAACATAGGAGTTCATAGCTCTACTGCAGAACTTTTGGGGGTCCTCAAGTAGGCTGGGCTGAAACACCTCTTGCTTAGCTCAGCTAGCAGTGTGATAGAAATCACTGTGTGAAGCTCTATGGGCATTATTAAAGAGAAAGTTCAATGGATGGCGAAGTTCAAGTCTTAAATCTGCACCTCCATCAGTTCTCTTAATTTTGCCTCATGCTAGTTAAAGACTGGAACATGCCGCTTGAGCAATACCCACCGGGTAATCAGTCACCATGGGAGAAGATTTGAAACAATCTGGCCTCCCACAATAGGTTCAAAGCTACGAGCACTGTTTATGGCACATGTTTTATACATCTGTTATTCCATGGTGGGAAGCCATTCAGCAGATGGTTTCGTTTTCACTTACATTAGGTATAAAGAGTTGTGAGCTTGTTTGTAACAAGTGATAATCAAGTTTCAGCTATAAAAAGTGTATTTATGACACCCAAATTTGCAT
This sequence comes from Tinamus guttatus, assembly GCF_059628265.1. Lineage (NCBI taxonomy): Eukaryota > Metazoa > Chordata > Aves > Tinamiformes > Tinamidae > Tinamus > Tinamus guttatus. The sequence goes on from NW_028288689.1 coordinate 39,314, forward strand.
AACAAGTTGTGTTACCAGTTTAACAAGATGTAAGTTTTCCAATGCACGAGGACCAGTGCTGCTGGGCGCTCAGAAAGAACCACCTTTATAGCCTAGCTCAGGGCACTGGTGTTCCTCAAAGTCTTTCTGGTTTAGATCTGATTATAATAAAAGTGGGCTGAGATGCTTTATGCCACACAGAGCTTTTCTGAGTCACAATGTTCAAGTTCTTCTGTAAGATTATTATTTTCAGAGCATAGTTTGTCACCAAGGACAGTTAGGATGTTTAAGAGGTATAGAGATTAGAAGTAAGAGTATTTACCTCTGACTTGAACTGGACAATGAGCATTTGCCATATTTTATTTGTATTTACTGTTTGGTTAAAAAAAACTATTTTCACTGAAAATAGACAAACATGAACAAGCATTTCCTTTGATGAAAATGTTTCACTAGGAGTTTAAGAAGGAAGTGGCATAAACACCAGAATATCATTATTATGTATATATCAACTTGGATTTCATGTATTGTATTTCATGTGGGATTTTAAATGCCAGTTTAATACTATTTCGTGCATTATTTTACCACTGACACTGTAGAAAATGTAGTTAGACTAATAAAAAAAGGAAAAATATGAACAATTCTCATCAGGCCTGAAACAAATTTCCTGCTCAAAATGATTTTGAAATATATTTTTCATAACTTTTTATTTTTCCCCAAAAAATTGTTTTCATTACAAATCAGTGCAAAAATATGCTGCAAAACACCAGCATTTCTTGTGTGAAGGAACACATAGTGTTCTAACCAGCCCGGTCCCTATGGTACTGTTTGCCCTTGTTCTTTCTCTACCCCTTATTATCTGAAGAGTGTTTCAGTCCTTAATTCTTCCTCAGGGAGATCTATAAGTAGATTGACAGCAGAAAGGAATTGAATGTGAGAATTTAAACAGATGAATGAGCTTTGGGGATAATCTTTAAGTTTTTTTTTTTCTCTCTTTCATAATGAGACATAAGATCCTTGTTCTGTACCATGGTAATGCCACCAAAGCAGCAGGGCATGTTCTCTCCAGTCATGCTACCTTGACTCTTTCCCTTTTGCTGGTTAAACAGTTCACTCTTCACGACCTGCCCAGGCCACCAGCAAAAGTGACCACTAAGGACAAAAATGAAATGACCAATCTATTGAAATGATCACTAATCAGAAAGTTAAACAGAATTGGCTTTCAGATGGCTCCAACCTGGTTTTAATGACAGTTAATGACTAGGGAAATGTCTTTGTATTTTATTTGTTTAATATTTGATAATCCTTTAGCTAGGTCTACTTGATAGTCCTTTAGCTAGGTCATAAGCAAGGAAATGTACAAAGGTTAATAGCTTTTCCAAAAATTGAATTATAACTAACATTGAAAGCTAAATATTCTTGACATTCCTATTAAATTCAATTCCTTTGAAACTCTTGTAAAAATCTCATTCTCAAGGTCTGTTGCTTTATGAAATTGCTCCCCAGTGTCAGCAACTTCCAATATCCCTTTCTTCATGTAACATAATACAGGAAGAAGTTTCACATCTATTTTTCACTGATCAGTCATTATTTTCTGACTTTTCATCATGCTTCCTTCTTTCCAAAATAAATAATCTCCACTTTCTTTTTATAAAAGGTTTTCCAAACATTGTATAAAAATTTTTAGTTTGTTTCTGAATAGTCTCTAGCTCTGCAATATTCTTAAGAGCAAGAGAGACTTTCAGAAGACACACCAAAGGTTCCTTTGGCCAATATCCATTCTCTAATAGCAAGCAGAAGTAGATGCCTACAAAAGAGCTAAGATCTAATGATTACCAATACTACATAGTGTATTCCTAAAGAATACTTTAATGACTATAAAGGTGTTACACTAGTGCTACAGTTCACTTGGAAATGATCAGTTAGACTGGCATGATGATGTTTTTCCAAGCCTAATTTTTTTCCAGAAATTCCAGATATATATTCAAGGAAAAGATTTCTATGATGAAAGGAGAGTGATTTTATATTAACATTTTAAACAAGTGAATGATTTGCACGTAATAGGGCAGATGACAGAGCTGAGATGAAGATGTTCCTGAATACAGATCTCTCAAAAATGAATGTAAAATAGACTCCAAATGGATTTGTGGTAGCTCTAGGGGAAAAAAAAAAAAAAAAAAAAAAAAGCAAGAAAGAAAAAGTGAAACATTTGTGACATGGAGGGTGCCAGTATTATTCTTACATTATGTTTTCCCTTTTCTTTCTTTTTGCCATCAGCAAATATGACCCCAGGTAAAAACGATTTTCATTGCTTGAGGAAGCAGGCAGATAGATACTACTGGAAAGACCTTAAAAATGAGCAAATACAGAAACATAATAGTACAAGAGTAGGAGGAGCCCCCAGCAATGGCACTGAGTTGCTGTCACAGCCACAAGAACCATGTAGTCACTCCCATGAGCAACCCAAGTGTGCACAGTGCCACACATGTTTCTCTCCCTCATTCTGACACTTAGACCCTTTTAATATCCTGCTGAAATTAATCCACAACTGTAAGAGAACTTGGCTGTCCTAAAAAGGACACTGTGATCATCTCCTGATCATCGTAGTTGACCTTTTCTGCACCTTCCCCAATTGGGCTTTCAAGTTGTCTTTGATGGGTCAGGAATCATCTCCTTTTGGCAAATCATTCTGGTAAACGCTCACATTTTTTTTCTGTTTTTTTGAGAAGTTGCCTGAAATGTTCAGATCTGCTGAGAAAGTTTAGTGTTGTATTGAGACATTTCCTGGGCTGCTTGCCTGGAAGGCTCTTCTCAATATCACACTCTGCCCGCAAGGAAGAAAGAGAGCTGGCAACCCCAGAGGAGGGAGAAGAGCTGGCAGCTTTGGTGGGGCGGGTGGAGGAAGGCTACGATGAGAGCACGACGAAGGAGAGAACCTGCTATCAGCCTCTGGCAGCCAGCCTGGAAGATCCCGCCAGCTTCACACAAGGAAAGGCCTCCACGAAAATCCCCTAAGCGCTCCGGTTGCAAAGCAGATGAGAAAAGAAGGAGAAAGACGGGGAAAAAATGGTTCCTTCGAAGCAGAATCTGCACTGCTGGATCACCCAGCAGTACAAGCAAGCTTTAGGTGAGGAAGAGACACGGTAGCTTATTTCTGCCAAGTTGCCCAAAGCACAGAAATTCACATTTTTGCAGCTTTCAAGCTGTGCGCCTTTCTCTGTATCTCTCTGTCATCTCTCTTTTCATAGGACCAGATTTCAAAAGCAGCTTTTTTGACTTGCCTTTTTTTTTCTTGCCCAAAGAAACACCAAGACGAGGGCTGAGGACAAGCAACGATTTTTGCAAAGAAGAATGGTCTGAGCAGTGACATCCCAAGAGAGGTTTTAGGAAGAGTGTAGGAATTGCAGGCAGATTAAGACATGCCATTTGGTTGTGTGGAAAAGATAATATATGCAAGCTTGATGAAAGTTGCTAGGATGCAGTATAGTTTTAATTTCTATGTGTGAGATTGCAGGACTCAGTCCTACAGCACCACTTCGTTTACATCATTGGCATCAGTGGTTATTGGCAGCCTTGAGTACTTGATTACAGGCTCACACATTCATGCATACATATATGCATGCCTACCAACAGGCTCTGAGTTCTTTGTATTATCGTAGTTTAAGCAAGATGAAGCTGGATCTGGCATGGATCCTAGATCTTTAAAGAAAATTCATGCAGCTACAGTTTAGGAATGGTAAAATGTGTCTTCTACTAGCACACTGCTTGAATCAGTGGCAAACATGTACCTTACCTCGGTGGCAGGCTATTTTATGTTTCTTTATATGAATAAAATAAAAAAGCAAAGACCTGGCTATAATTGCTTAGCCAAGAACCAGCAGTTAGGATGGAGGAGTTCTCCCTTTCTTCTGTCTGAATTTCAGTACCAGCAGTTAATTGTCTTCTGCCTCCAATTCTCCTTTAAAGTTAAGAGATACAGGGTATTTTCCACCTGCTTGTCCTCAGACTGGTTTGCACTGGATGATGTAGGCTATGAGTGGACTGCTATTTCCACCCAGAAGGGGCTGCACAGAACGAGTGGATGAAGAGATAAAAAATTAAATAGTTGCTTAGAAAATGGGTCTGAAAAGAACAATAAAAAGGTAAGCTGCAATGAGATTTGCCCTCCAGATGTTCTCAGAGCTCTGGGAAAGAATTTTTTTCACATGCTTATTCAGTTAACATGGACAAAATTGCACTCAATATATTCAGGGATCACTATAACAGTGATCTTTTTTTTTTTTAATTGTTCTTGAAAGATTTGTACCTTGCCCAGGCTTTAATGATCTATAGACCTTTTAATGATCTATACTATTCAAGTATAAGGACTACTTGTTCTTTGTCTGAACAGCATCGTTTTCAACAAATACTCAGTCGGTTTTGGAATATTTGGTAAAAACAAAGAATTCAGAAACAGGCTGGGGGATGCTGCAAGCTGCAGTTCTGCATCCTGGTTGAACAGAGCAGTTTAACGAATGTCCAGTTAACATAATTAAAGCGAAGCCAGGGCATTAATTTCATGGCAGATGAGTAAGTGCAGAGGTCAGGGATGTGTGAGCACCCGTGCTGGGTGTCGCAGAGATCCTGGAGCCCGCCAGCAACCAAAACACCATCATCTGTGGCAGCTGCATTTTCTGAGGGGAATTTCTTGGGAAAAATGTAATCACCAAGTACGCCCCATTGCGCGCTAAGCACAACAGTAGAGCTCCCTTGTGGTAAAGGAAAATAGAGGCATTGAACTTGTGCCGCTCAGGGAAGCCGCCGGCACTGCAAGAGGGGCAGTGGCTGCCTGACACGGAGCCGCGCGGCAGCTGTGGAAAGGCAGAGGGATCTCTGCAAGCTCCATGGGCTCAGCTTCACATCACTGACAAAGATTAATACATCTTTGCAATGCAGTGGAAGCATGCTGTGTTGGGGAAACGCTGTTATCCTAGCAGAGAGAAAGAAAAAACCTGCTTTAACAAGCCTTCAGATTGCTTCTAAAAAAGAAAAGCAACAATTGTCATGTTTGATATTTAGATACTATCTAAGATGATAAAACTGGTTTTAATATTATGTTACTCTGAAGCTGCAGAACATTTTCTCTTTTCTTTTTCGGTTATGTTACTTTCCCTTTATTTTTGATTGAATATTTAAACTTAGAAAGATTTTGGGTTTGCTTTATAGAGCTTTGAATTTGCACTCTGGATGAATAGCTGCTCTGACACATGAACAGGTTAGAAAATGTCCTGTGTAAATCTCACAAAAGTAGCTCTCGTCCCTGAATTTTCAGGGACATTTAAAAATGCTTGAAGTTCAGGTATTTCCCATTTTGGTTTATGCATTCCACATACTTTCCAGAACATAGTTAATAAAAAGATCCTGCATCTTTTGTTTGAATTAACACTTTTCTTTCTTTTTGTGAAAGAGCTTCATTTTATAAGACAAAAGGATTTATAAATCTCTCTTCTATTTCAGGAGAATATTCACACTAAATAAACGAATTCATGCTTTTAGGACCAGGCTGTTAATCCTCACATTTTCTGTGGGAAGACAATTTCTTAATCCAAATCTAGAGCATAGAATCTCAAAAAATAAATCCAAAATGACAGAGTCAGCAACACACATTTACACATTAGTTCTGTATGTAGAAGAAGAAGAAAAAAAAAAAAGATTTCTGAGATTAGCCCTAGCTCATCTAGCTGTTTAATACATCCTTATTAAAGGGAGACTTTGGTGGAAGGAGGGGACAGACACAGACGGACCAGAAAATGCCTCAGCTCCCATGGTACCAAAGAGAAGGGCAGAAGCCAGGAGATGTTTCTCACCCAAGACTGCCTAAATTTGGTTCCACACACATCTCAAAGCCAAGGGTATAAACTGGGTTGCCTTGTTCAGAGTTGTGGCTATCCTGTCCCTACTCCCCAGCATATCGTTTCCTGGTGGCTTTTAATAATTGAAAAATAGCAGGAGTTATGTAATGTAGCATCATCTCTTTGAACCACTTAAAAGGGAAAGAACAAAAAAAGAAAAAGAACAGAAAACCTTTAGTTTAAAAGAATTTTGATACCAAGGAAAATTCTGAAAGGAGTTAGGCTTAAAGCATTTGCTTTATCTTAATGAAAAGTTGTTTTCATTTGAAGTTCTCACAAACCCCACTCCTTCCCTTCTCACACTGTGGGAGATTCAACATGCTCAAGGAAAGCAGGTCACATTCTCTGTCACCCAGTCTTGCCAGGAGGCCAGATTTGTGACTATCCCACAAAACAGGGCCTGAGGCTGTGCAAAAACCTTCCCAAACCCTGTGGCAGAGCAAGCAGGGGGACAAGGCAACCACCTTGTGCACTCATGTAAACCCCAAACCCTTCCTTTCCCTTCAACAGCCTCCCTGATTAAAGTCTTTCCTACATCATGTTATCCTCGTTACCGTGACTGATTAACGAACTGCCCCCAGCCTCTTTGTGCAGCGCAGTGCCCGCTGTGGAGTCCCAGTCTGCAGAACAACCATGCAGCAATTTACCATTGCTGAGCTGCCCAAAGAAGTCGACCACTGGAGCTGGGTGTTTTCAGCATGTGTTGCTAAACTCACACTGTGAATTTCCAAAGGAAGAGCAAAGAGCGCCACCAGTTCAGCAGAGGATCTGTCATGAAGCCAGCACAGATCAAGCAAAAAGGCCATACGAGCACCTCAAAGCATTTTGAAAACAGGTCAAATCATGCTGCAGAAGGGTCAGAGCAACAGAGTAATATCTCAGTTGGGATTTTACCTCTGTCCTCCTAATGAGAGCACAGTGGTGACTGGAGCACTTAGAAAGGTGTCCTCGGATGTATTTCTTCACCTTCCCTTGGCAAACAGTCCTTCGCGCAAGGGCCACAGGCCGTGGCTCGGCCTGGCTCGGCCTGCACGCTGGCAGCCGCTCTCGCATGCAGATCTCCCAGTTCCTCTCCGCCAAAAGCATCACCCAGTGCCTGTCTGCTTGCCTCATTCTGCCCAAAGAGGATGATTGAAAATCTGAGCTCTCTCTGTACCCCTCGGGTTTGTGGTTGAGCCCCATGAGTCACCAGCTCCAGACTTGCTCCCCTTCAGGTTTGGGCTGCTCTCTAATCACAATATTGTAAAGAGGCAGCATCCAGAGCTTGTTTGAAAGGGATTTAATCTGGTCTTAATCTACTCTTCACTTTCTTGGCTGTGCTGTATCATCTTATTCTCTGCTTCTTAAGCATATAATTTGAGCATATAATTTAAACATATGATAATATGTTTACATAAATCAAGGGACAGCTCTTACACATTATTCAGTCTTTCCTCTCTTTTGCTCTGCTTTCCAGGACAAGGCAGACTTCACAACCATCAGATTGCCAAGGAGATGAATTGCTGCTTTTATTGAGTGTATTTCCCAGTAGATACCCTATGTAGCTTTTAAAGCTCTTGATCCTGATTGGAGACAGTCGTCCATCAGATAGGCCTACCTCATGGGCTGTCATCACACAGAAGAAAAGGCTTAAGAAGAGACTATCTGGGTAACAAATAAAGCCCGTGACCCTGACTTCCTCATCTTCTAACAGACTGTGTTAAATACATCTCAGAACAGAAAACTTGAACTGTCGTGTGGTGCAATATCCCTCTCTTGAATATTTCAGCCACTTTCTTATTCAACCCCCAGGACAAGTTACAGCATGTGTGACGGGCAGCAGCACAGTAGAGAAAATAGTGTTCTAAACCTGAAGTGTGTTCAGTGCTCGTTCTCAACCTCAGACTGCTTGCCTTTTTCTTTAGACATTTACCATGGTCTACATATGCTACCGTGAGTTTTATATTTTAATCCTGGAAACAACTATTTCTTAAGGAAATAAATAAACAATAAACAACTCTCTGGCACAAAAATCTGGTTTTCTTAGTTTTTGAAAAGCTCCTAAGGAGTTATGGATGTTGCTATCTGAATAGGCAATAAAAATAGTGATGTGAAAGATCATGCCAACTATGATAAGAGATGAACAAAGTGTCTCATTAGGAAAGTTTAAGGAACTTGAGCATGAAAGGCGACAAACAAGGAAGGGTTTGGATTTTCCCTTTTCCAGGAAAACTATCAAAAAGTAACAAAAGATATGGAAGCAGGCTGGTATTTTGAACCCGGAAAAGATCTTCACTCTCAGTTTCTCAATATTCATGCCCCAGTTTAAATATTGTCAATTCCAGTTAATTGCTTTAACATCAGGCGCTAGTTGTAACTGCAGTACTTTTAAAGCCAATGAAGCTACGACAATTTACATGTAATTTGCCATGGCTGCACAAAACACCAGTGAAAAATGGAGATGCAGTATATACTAATAAATTCTGCCTCTGGAACAAGTATTTCAAGGGGGTGCTTGCTTTTCATGTTCATTTCTTCCTTCACTGGAGCCTGACATTAAACTGGAATTATTTCCTCTCGTTTAGAGAGCAATATATCTGAACAGAGTAAAATGCACATCAGCTTTATTGTTATCTAACGGAGAAAACAGTGGTTAACTGACAGCAGAATGAAGAGAGATAAAACAATGACATTATTAGTGTCTGCCTTGCAGATGGGGCGGTGCTGCATAACGGGGAGTCCATTACAGGGGATTTCTCAGATGCTAAGAAGGTTAAATGGCTGAACGACTTAGCCAAAAGTGATTGCTTTTCTGATCCCAGGTCACTCGTGTTACAGAAACATTATCTTATTACTTTCAGAATCGCTCATGTGGCTTTTTCTAATTATGATTTGACTATTCTGCAAGCTACCATGCTGGCCATCTGGAGCCGGTCAGCTCTACCCAATATTTATAAAGTTCTTGACACCAGGTTTCGGCTTCACCCCTCTCACATGAGCAGGGTGAACACTTTGGCTGACATCAAACCCTCCTTGGCTACCCAGACAGATGTACAGACAGAGTAGGACTTGGCCATTCACTTCAGTGAATGGCAAATGCTTTTTTTTTTTTTTTTTTTTTTTTTTTGGCAAAGTCCAAGTCCATCTGTGGATAAACAAACGGATCCTATTGCTCTGGTTAATAGGAAATATTCCTCCTTTCATGGTGGTGAGGTGAGTGAGAGAGTGGCTGGAAGCAGAGGGAATTACTGCATGCTGAAAAGGAGTGAGGATTTATTGCATGAAGGAGCATGAAAGAGCATGTCTTGTCATCACTTTCCCTTTCCTTCTCTCTGTTTGAGACTCAGGGTTTTCAATGTCTTTTTTAATTTTTTTCCTTGTGTTTGCCCAAGCTTTCTGCAAGTTTAGGGCAAACTAAGGAGGTCAATATTAGCCCTTAGCCCAGGCAGAGAAGCAGATTGTTCTAGTTAATAGCAGCGGGTCGAGGAGAGCAGACTTAGAGCAGATGAACAGATAAAACAGTCTAGTAACTCCCAGCCTCACCATGTCGCTGAGTGTAGAGGACTCAGGTAGTTATCAAATGTGCACAATTTTGTGAGGTTTTGTGGCTATCCAATCATGCTGTTGACGGCTTTAGTGGATATGTTTGAAGTTGAAGCCCTTACAGGCTATGGAAGCAGAAAAATATCTTTTGCGTATCTGAAGAAGAAATCTTACATGTGCGGGTCAGGCCTCTACCAGAGGTTACCCTGTGACATGTGGCAGCTGAGCAGGTCGGCTTTTGCTCCTCTCTTGGAAGTTTCCGCATGGAAGAAATTGGTCAGGAAGAAAATGAGAATATCAGAAAAAAATAAAATAAATCTTTTTAGGAGCAAGAGACAAAATGGTGGGGATTCTGGTCCTTCTGAGATGCTCCAGAAAATGAAAATTATAGCCTGATACATTTCTGGATTCTCTCAAACCCAACCTATATAATTCTTGTCTTTGTTCCTTCATATCAGCTTCATCAAGTCTTCCAGACACTTGAAATGGAAATGAATGTGTGTAAAGAAGCTCTCCGTTTATCTGTCTTTCAGTTCTGTCAATAAAATTTATCCTTTGATCCTGTAAGCATCCTGCAAGGGCTACCATGAACTACCTGCAAGAACTGTCCAGATCAAAGGAGCTATGAGCATTTCAGATTCTGGCTCTCCAGAGTTACCAAACTCTTGTTCTCTTTCCAGGCAATGAGTGTAAGTAGCTGCAAAACATAATTTATTAAATCTTACATCAGCCTGAGAAAGTGCCTAATTGTCTTCCTTGACCACACTGAGCAGGGCTAGAGGTGCATCATTTATTGCTCTCTTGAGCCAGGACATTGTGGCCACAGTCTGAATTTGCCTCTGCCATGTGTTTCGTTGCCCCTCGGTGCAGGAGTGACAAGCCCTCACAGAGGAGCTGTAAAGATTCATTAACAGAACAAATTGTACCAGGTTGAGGAGCAGGTGGAAACAGAGGCTACCAACCCCCTTTGCACTAAGTGCCATGCAAATCAGAAAGGAAATGCTGCAGCAATGGCAGCTCTGCCTGAGAGCATTTCAGTCAGCCAGATCAGGGAGAGAGGCTGTGGCAGATGGAGAAAAAAAAGCCTGATCATTCATGAAGCAACAGCATATGTGGCTGAGAGCAGGAGCTATATCGCGAGCAAGTCTGGATTACACTGACATCTGAATTTTGTGTTTGCAAGGGGAAACCTAGCCACAGCCCAGGAGGGAATGCTCCAACAGTTCCTGCTTGTTTTTCTGTAGCCTGAGCTTCTTTCTTAATGCTGCAAGAAAGTGGCTTGGGGAGAGGGGCAGGAAGAGGAGGACAAAAGTGAATGCTCTTGAGATGAGAGGTTAAGATTCACCAAGAGGTCACTTGTGTAGCTGAACATCCTTCTCCTGCCATGAAAGCTTTTGAACCCTGATTTCAGACTGTTTCTGCTCACATCTGAAAAATACCTTGACCAATTTCTTTTCAATTACTCACACAATGACGTGTACCTCCTGCAAGAACTACGGTTTTCATCTTTTCTAAGTGAGGTGGTTCCAGAAGCTCCTAAACTGCAGAACTTGGGTGTTTTTCCCTTTTTGGAATCATAAAATCCACAGTTGAGCAGAAGGCACAACCAGTGTCTGCCACCTGCAGAACAATATGCCCTTTCCCCAAAGCACAGCAACCACCGAGCTTCTCATCACAACAGCCATGAATTTTAATGTGGGAAAAGCAACTTTCTTTTTCTCATGTTCACTTACGCTGACTTCACTGTTCTGACTGACACTTTAAAAGTTTGTCGACTTGCCTGAGGCATGCATCCAGCATAGAAAAATATCTGTCCAAATGATTGAGGTTTGGCAAAGTGGTAAGCAACCGAAAGTAGGGTCTTCTAAAGGAAACATTAGACAGTGTTAAGGTGATCTGGAATTTCTTTAGAATCACATTCTGCTCATCAGTTGGTGAACCATGCTTGCAGAAGTCTAGTTTGTGATCTTATGCATGCCAGCATAAATCTAAACCAAATCCCATGGAACAAATTACATTATTGTGGAGTTACTCAGCTAGCTGTGATAGATAGGCATTTGTCCCTGAGTGCCTCCAATTTTTTTTTTCTATGTGAGCAGTTTCTTCCTTGTCCTCCTTGTCTATTCCTTCCACAGGAAGGAATGTTTCTTCAACAGCGAATAGGGGAAGCAACCAATTGCATTTTGCTGGATGGTTAGGATTTCAATTGCTCAAAGTGCACAGTGGCTCTGAAAGGGCCTCTTTTCCCAAATGAATACAGACTTGCAACCACACGAAACCCCACATGAAAAACGGTGATAAATCTCATGCTGTGAAATAGGATGACCCCAAAGCTCAAGGGGATTCATACCTCTGTATTTCTCCCCTGGAAACTCCTTTGTCAGGTTAACCCAGAAAGAGATCAATTGTCCAGATTCTTGCAAGAGTATGTCCTGTTTTCTGTAAGAAACATCAGAATATGTAGTATCAGAAATGAAGTAGCTGTTCATCTGGCACTGTCTCTTTCCCTAAACTTGCTGATTAGAAAGTGCTCCTGGGCAGAGCCGGGATTGCCTGAGCACTGCTTCTAATCTACTTGTTCCAAATTGCACAGATTCTCAAGTTAAGTAGACGCAGCCTGTGCAGATCCCACAGGGCAGAGCTGCTCCCGACTCTTGAGGTGGAGTAAGAGAGGATAAAACTGACACCGACACACCGACAGTGTCACTGATGGACCCCACACTCGCCTGCTGCATGGGACAACAAACACAGAAATAGAGCAAAATGGTTTTTGCTTAGCATTTTCCCTTGAGTGGACTGAGAGCTTTTTTTTTTTTTTTAATCTCTCTCCTGTTTTTTTTAACTAATAGTTTTCCAGCAAATCTCACAATATTATGGACTTGTATTTCAGGTGACTCCCCAATTCTTTGCAATGATTCTTCTGTCTAGGTGCTGGGTAACATTTGCAATCAGAAAATCTTTAGGAAAGGAAACCATTCTCATCAGGGTGACGTGATGAGAAAGTGCGAGCCCGGCTGAGAAGAAATGACATTCAAGCCACAAATATATAAAAGCAGTGTCACACCAGGTCCATAAATGGCTGGGAACTACAATTTAGAACTATCTTCATTTATACTCCATGTTTCTCAGCTTTAGCTGAAGGTTGGTATCCATGTCGAGACATTCAGCTCTTCCTGCAGTGGTAAATATTGTTTTTTTTTTTTTTTATTAGAAAACTATTCTTTTTCTGATTCTAGACTCTCAAGAGAGAATTACTATTGGGTAGCTCAAATCTGAGAAAAGTCAGATGCTAGTGAGTTAAATGTAGATTTTCTGGCACTGTGTTTTCTATTTTAATAACAAAAATATTGTTTGTTTTGTTTTTCTCCATCCCCCTTGAAATAAAATGCTTTACTGCAAGGCTCTGACTGCAGTTATCCATCACATGGGAGCCCAATAGTAGAGAACAGCACTTATAACATTAAAAATGTATTCTCTGTGTATCAAACCAAAAAAAGCATGCCTCTTGGCAGCATTCATGGCCTAATTTTGGCTGCAGAATGAATAAAATCAAAGCTTCCAGTGAAATTCTAGCTTCAGCTCCTGAGCTGCAGAAACAGAGATAACGCGGGGTGGCAATTCGGGCAGCCTTGGAGGACTTGTGCCAGCCGGTGTCCCCTCCGTGACACCAGCGTAGGCAGCATTTACTGAGGGTTCGTTGTCCAGTTGCTGTGAGATTCAGATGATGTTTCTATTGCATATGTTTAAAACTTCCAGTCTTCACTACTAGTTTCTTTAAATGTGGGACTGGGTTGGTGACATTTACCTCCTGAAACTGCCAAGGATATTTTTTTAAAGCAAAAACACCAGGGGAACACTGTGATAACAAGAGCTAAGGTTCCTCCGAGAGTGACGAGCAACATGACAAGAAAGCAACAGCAAACTTCCTTCTCTGTGTTCCCCCAACTCAGCCTCCAGCTGAGAAATACACGATAGACTTGGATGAACTAGAATTAAAAGTTTAAAAGGACACTACAGTCCACAACTGCTGCAACAGGCAGTGGTTGGGCCTTCCCTAGCACCTCCGGTAAGAGAACATGTATTCATCTCAGTGTCCTCCCTTGAATAACAACCACAGAAATCCTAATGCTTAGCACTATGAATATCTCCAGATCTGCCTGTGGTGCACAGGACTGTATATCATGAGGCCTACTCATTAGTTTATTCTTCTGATATAGCTCCTGTTTCCATGCACAGCGTATATCTGCTTGATAAGCCGTGCTGTAATTGTGCAGTGTTTCAGGCTGCAAGCTGTGGCTCACGTGTGCCTAGGAGAGCAGCTTCAAGACTGAGAAACCGTTATGCAGTCTTTTATTTTCCTTAGGAAAAGAAAACAAGGGGTCTTTTGATTAAATTAACTGTTGAGACACTTGCAGTCTGTTTTGTTTGTGTGTACTTGGGTTATGGATATAGCTAAGTGCTTATTTATATTAAAAGAAGATGCTAAGTTTCCCGATTTCAATCAGACGAGCAAGGAGGAGAGAAAGACGATAATGAACGCAAAATGAGGGAGTTCCTTGCCATAAATGAGGCGTTCTGCCCAAGGAAAGGAAATCCTCGCTTCAAAGCTCAGAATGAGCTTCCCAGAAACGAAGCTCTAGGTCTAGCTTGGTCCCACTCCACCCGGAGCCATGTGGCATTTCTGTCACGGAGCACCTGGGCGAGCAAGGGCCTTCTTTTTCTGCAAAACCTATTTTATTTTAGAAGATTACATAAAGCACATAGGAAAGTGATATTCAGGAATGATTTTCTGTTAGCCACGACGAAGAGAAAGCCAAAAAACAAATACCTCCACAAGCACAGATGTGAAGAGAATTTGCAGTTTAAGGAAAAGTGCATTTTCTCCTCAGCCTTCCCACCCGACACATCCCTCTCTGTCACTGTCCAGCAGCACTCTAAACCCCAGAGGCTTTTACTGGTGACTATTTCCTTTATTTAATTTAGAGTGCAGCAAGCATGTAGGGGTGGAAAGGAATCACCAGTCATTTTGGAAAAGAAAGTGACTGAAATATTGAACGCTCCATTGATTGCAGCCCGTGGCATGTAAAGTGCTTCTTTTATTGTCTTGTTTGCAGAGGAGAAATGCATGCATCCTGCACAACAGCCCACGACATTATCCTTCAGCAAGGCCTTGGTTTGATCCCTGTTTCCATTGCTTCAGCTTGGCATCATTTCAACGTGATTACTTCCATCAGTACCATGAGAAGCGGGAATCCTACCCTTCAACTATTATTTTTTTCTAAGTTTCAAGTTTGATAACTCGTGGCCACAAGAGGCCACACAGAGTGAACACATGTGAATGATATGGAAGGAGGAGGAAGCAAATCGTTCCTGCTGAAAGGCAGCAAAATGGACACAGGCAGCAAGAACTAATATAATCATTATAATGGAAGAAGCTTCCTTGCTCAGGAAATACTGGTGTTCTTTAAGCTGCGTACCTGCAAATTATTTTGCTTTCAAGAAAATTAGTTCAAAATGTGGCAAATAAATCTGGAAAAATATGAAAAAAATACTCACTTTAAGTCCTTCAAAATAGATACTAACTTCAATTTATTTTGGTTCGTTAGTTTTGTTTGTTTGTTTTTTCTCCAGAATAATTTCCTGCTGTTTAAAAGCAGCCATTTTCAGGGGGCTCCTTTTCACTCTTGACCCATTTACATCCCAATAGACTTGGATGGATCCAAGGATTGCAGATTCAGGCATGATGTCAATTGGTTGAAGGAAGCTGCTGGAGCAGAGTCAGTTCAGCAGAAAACAAAGAGCAATATCAAAGACTGATGCAATTACAGAAGCACAGAATAACCTGAAATTGGATGGTACAGTTTACATCTTCAAAATCATTACACTAGTAGTTACAAAAGCCTTAGAAAACTAGAAAGTGAAAAAAATAGATAGCAGCATTTTTAAAAGACTCTTTTTAAAAAATTAAAACATCTTTTAATGAGCAATTTCAAAGCATACTCTGTGCTCTTACAATTTTCTGAATATCTCATCTTTCAGGTGCACATGCTCACAAACACATACATCACAACCAGTTATCAACATCTAATTAACTTTACTTTCTGAAATGGTGACTGCTATAGCAGTACTTGCAAGTCTCAGTCTACTCCAGGGTGAAATGCTCAGTACAAGGTCATGTACGAAGGATTGCTAACATCAAAGATCTACCCATCCTCATAGGCCGTCCTTTTAATGCAGACAACACAATCTTGATTCATTTTCTGTGTAGCCTTTCTATTTTTTTAGCAGAGATAGATATTAATGTAAGTTCCTATCTCTGCACTTTACATCGATCTCTTTTTCACACAGTCTCTACTGATTAAAACTAAAGTGCATGTGTATATTTGTGTGTATGTGTGTGTGCATATACATAAAATTTTTGGTATTAACACTATGAAAGTGCTATGAAAAATAGCACTATCGGGAAATCCCTTATTAATGAAGAAAGTAAAAATCAACTATGGAAAATGCCTTAGTGTCTGAACCCATAATTCTCCATCTCTAAAATTAATACAAACTTTGCTACTTTAGTTCATGTTAGTGACATGTTCAAGTTCTCTTCTCACATCGATGCAAAGAGGATCTCGAAAGCAAATATTTCTCTCATTTGTTTTCAAAATATTTTCAAATTAAAGAGCTGATCTGAGTTTAGAAAGATCTAAAATTGTGAAATGGAAAGTTAAACAAACTAAAAATAGAGATGTTCATGTTGAAAATGGCCAAACATCACCTACTGATTTTAGTCCTTCCTTTTTTTACTAGTTAAAATATCCCACAGTTTCAGTTTTATTGGGTTGGAGCTATTCAATGAGGAAAAAGGCCAGCTAATTTTAAGGGGAGCTACATAGATAACAACATGGAAGTTGTGAGAGAAGCAAATGCATGAGCCATGTGGAGCAAAGCAAGGTTTAAATTGAAGTTAGCTGCACCCACCTGCCTGGGAAGGCTCCTGGATTGCTGCAGCTCCCTTTGCTGAGAGCAGATCTAACACCTATGAGGTCCCTGCTTGCAGCCTGCCTCAAGTGCTCTGCTCAGCTCCCCTCTGCTGTAACATAACCACGTGGGAACGTTTGACATTGTGTGTTTTAATCTGTCAAAAATTATAAAATAGATGCCATTGTTTTCCTTGTAAGTTAAGGTACATTCTTTTTGTGGCTGTACAAATGGTATCTCTAGGAACATATTCTAATACCAGTATAATAAACACAAAAATATTTACTGGAATGGCCTGTTTCTTAAGACATAGATCACAACTCTTTAAGAATTCAGTCAGATTTAGGGGCTCAGTAATTCTAAAACAAAAAATCGATATGAGATAAAGACTGGCTCCCAATAACTCTGTTATTAAATCTCTACATCAGCACAGGCATTTACACTTTCATTAACTTTTCTGTGCTTTAGGTCAGATACCCAAATCAGTATAAAATGTTTGGCAAGGGAGTGGTGAAATGTATTCAGCTTTAACCCCGTGATTATGGTTCACTCGTTGCAAATAACTCCTTCATCAAGGCCATCAGGCTAATTATTAACCTCTTCCATCTACAAATAAAGAAATACCTTCAGTCGCGAGGTGGCAATGCAGAAAGGTGACCCAGGCCATTTGTGGGCACATGGAAATGCACAGGCTGCTCCGAGCCAGGGGAAAGGCCAGGAGCTGCCTGGCTGCGCAGGGATCGTGGGGAACACTTCCCATCGTAGCTGTGACATCTTGGTGTCCTGAGTAGGTGTCTCGATGTCCCACGTAGGGGTTGTACTGCTCCTACGAGGCTGCAGATCTCACCGGCCACATAATGCAACAGATTGCAGGGAAAACCTTCCCGAGGAAGTATCCACACTTCATCAAAGTGCCTGTTATCTCCAAAAAAATTAATGAAGAAAAACAAAAAGGGCATGACTGCATGTGAACCTGCACTGCTCTAACCTGGGAAGCCTCCAGGTGCTACGAGGTGCCCCGGCAGCCCCGGTGCTCCCACCACCCGGCTGGTCTCAGGCGGACGAGGGGCAGGCGCAGAGCAGGTAACGCCGGCCGCGCGCGGCGAGTTCGGCCTGGCCGCACACGAGTAGAGCAGCAGCCACTGGGCGCCCGCCCTGCCATCGTCCGCGACCCTTCACCAGGCCCTGCGGCAGGTAAGAGCGGCGCTTCACGGGGGAGGCCTCTCTAGGCCGTGCTGTGGGGAAAAGGATTTTGATCGGAACAGTCTCCCGAGAGAGGAATTATCGAGGCCAACAACACCAAGCGGAGAGATCGCCTGGCTCTGGCAGTGAGGAAAATGAGGGAGGGTAGAGGGAGAGGCTTGAGGGAAGAAGGCTGGAACATCACTAAAGAATCACCAGTGCACGGAGATGAAGGTGGACTAAAACCTGTGTGAGGGGAAGGAGTCAGGAGACAAAATAAATAGCTTAAATAGGAACAGAAGAAAACAGTAAAATAGGCTCAGAGAAGTCAGCATTCCTCCTGCCCTGCCTTCCCTCTCATAGCAAAGGGAAGGGCTCAGATTAGCCCTCGGAGCGAGGTGTCTAACACCTCTCCAGGGACCTCACCAGCCCGAAACCCAGGTCCGACTGCAGGGGGGAAGGTCCTGGGGCCGCCCCTTGTCACACTAGATCAACCCATTTTTTTCAGAATACAAATCATCCCCGTATAGACCACTATTAAAACAGATTGCTTTATGTGAGCTGTTAAATCATATTTTGCGCTGCAAGGTTTGAGAATAAAAGTGCTGGAAGGCAGATGTGTTTGACTAAGCAACCACAGAACTTTGTATTTCATAAATATATATATAAATGTATATACACACACATATATATATATAGTAAGTAAAATAATTCCTCATAGGTACAGAAAACATCAGGCATCAGCACACTCAAGGAAATTTTATCCAAGGAGCTTAGACTGGAGGTAGTTGTGATCCCCTGCCTGCCTTCGTTTACTGACCAAGGAAACTGTGTGCCAACTCCTTCATGTTAGCACCAAGGGGTGTGAGCTGGACGTCACTGGGGCTCATGCGCCAATTTAAATCTCAACTGCTGAATCTGTCATGCTGTGACCAATTCTCTATTTTTTTCTCCTTAATTTCAATATGAATCAGCCCTCAAAGACAAAAGGAAAATACAGGCCTGCTGTTAAAAGAATAAAATTGCTGAACTTCAGCTAAGGCCCCATCTTATCACTCCTGAAATGAGTCATTTTGTTCTGAAAAATAGGCACCAGCCGTGGGACTGTATCAAGCTTTCATAAGTACCACATAACTTAGAAAAAAAAAAAAAAAGATCAGCAAAAAAGTGGCAATAAAAAAATAGTGCTATAAGCAAAGTTTGCTATTCTGATACACCAAGGTACGATCACTGACATAAGAGTCACTAGTAAATCTGGTTTTATGCATTCTAAACAGTCACATCAAAAGCAAGTGTGTTATTCCCAAACTTGGCAGTTACTGCTTTCAAATCCCAGTTCAGAGCAACGGTTGGGAGAGCTCTCCGTACAGAGGACTTGCTCCTGCCTCTGATAAAAATTTCCATCTGCCTCTAACACGATCCCAAATAAGGGCAAATGGAAAAACAGGAGCACGTCCTCGCTGTTAGCACGATCAATACTATGGCCAAAATGCAGCATCTATTTAATAAACGCAATGTAGATTGTTTTATTTGACCTTCTGTTCACAAAATAATTTTATTATATGTATGAAAGCAGCATACAGGCAATAAAATTATGAAAACATTCACAATACATAAATACACAGACCTGATGCAGGATGTATATAGTTTGTTAGATTTTTTTCTCTCTCAGTTCTCTTTTACTGACAACACATTTTTGATATACGTTATGAAAAGTTTCTCCAAAGAGCACTGGCTCTCATTCAGAAAACAAGTAGCTTTCTTTAAATGTTGTTGAATATTAACACCCAATGTTCCTGTTGCTAAGGTTCACTGATTTTTTGGCATTACAAAGGGAAAGCAGCAGGGAAGGACAATGAAAAAGTAGCTTTTTTTTTTTTTGAATAAAACATTAGCAACTTTTTTGGAGCTCACAGGATGGCTTTGAGGTGGGGACTGCTGTTCCATCCATGTTTAGAAATGTCTTAATCCAAAATGGGAATGAGGCACTATTCCTTCTTGAATGGACTACAGGCATGGTAATTACTAAATTGTCATGTCCTCCTAGTTCCCAAAGCAAAGCTCCAAGTACCTCATTTTTATTTCTGGCCGTGATACAGGAGCAGACAGACAGCATGATCATTGACTCCGGGTGTTACTGCAATAATACAGATGACAATGAAATTTGGCATGTTTACTACCATTATAATCAGTTGTGTTTGTTCAGAAAAGATATCCAAGACTTGAAATAAGAAAAGTCTGAGAAAGCTGTTTATCATACATAAATACAAAACATTATATACTAATAAATGTTACCTAAGAAGCTTTTCTTCTCAAATTGGATCCTTGTTAAGGTTGTAATTGTATTTAAGGTATTTACAGCTCCACAAACTTGACATTCTAGCAAAGTCTTTGTAACATGAAACTTTTTAAAAATAAATAGCAGCAATTTATTTTATTTCTGTAAGGGAAGAGAATTCATAATTCAGTCAACTCTGGTCCTATCTTTTGAAAGAAATCCTACTAAAATAAAAAAAAAAACTCACAAGCAAACAAATTCCACACGGCATCAGTTTTGTTGATTCCTTCATTTCTTGCTGAGCTTCTTAACATTCCTTCATTTTCCTCACCAGCTCTCCAGACTATCAGAGCTTTATTAAAGTGCTGACTGGTTGACTGGTCAAAATGCAATTATGACACTCCAAAAATATCCCATTATTTAAACATCTTAACATAAATAAAGCTAAATCTGTTATAACATATGAAAAATATCAATTTAAACAATAAATAAATAAAACCAGTATCAACATATTACCTCCCAAAGCTTTAAAAATATCCATTCTCATTATAAGGCTCAATTATTTTTCAGAAATAATTTTAAGAAGGCATCTACCTATCTTTACAATCCCTCAGCCTTTAATCAGGACCTGTTAACACCCACTATCACAAGACACAGCAATCTTTTAACTTCTAGTAAACATTAATCTTTAAATACTTAACATTTATCTTTTACCTCATTTCAAGCCAGAAATTTGCTTCTCTAAATGTAGAGATGAAGCAATATTTTCTTTGCTGCATTGTTCTTTGCTTCACTGCACTGTATCCAAATCTGTATATTTTACTCAGTATGAAAAACACAGTTTAGCATCCCTTTTCCCCCAGTTTCCAATATCTTTTGCTGTTTATTGTTTGAAATGTTAAGTTTGATTTGAATGCCAGGAAAATTTATTCTGGGCTTTGTGTAAATGTGTTTTTCTCTCTAGATCTTAATTTCTTACTAAAAAAACTTTTATATCTTCTTTTAAAAGATTATTACCATATACATTATTAGATCTTACTGGGTTAACCTTACTGTTCAGGTTTTATGCTGCCCATTTTGTGTAATGGGGTTGATTTTTTCCAAAGAAACATCAGCTTCATAATCCAAGATACCCGACAGTGCTGGAGACATTTTCTCCATTGTCTTAGACAGTTCCCCTTCTTCCTCCTTTTTTAGAGGTTCTTCTTCTGGACAGATAATTGAATGTGGAATCAGATACACCAGATTGCACTCTTTGGGGCTAGACCCTTTGGGCTCCTGTTGGCTTGAAAAAACAACTGCTCCGTTATTGTTGATACTAACAGTCTCTATAGCATTGCTGGACACAGGGCAGAGCCTGTAGCATCCTAGCAGGGTAGAAAATGCCTTGCGGAAATCAGCATTGAAGGCATAAATGATGGGGTTCAGGGACGAATTAGCCCATCCAAACCAAACAAAAACATCGAAGGTGGTGGAACTAATGCAGAAGGGTTCTGCTCCCTTGGACGGTTGGGTAGGCTCGCAGAAAGGAACCATGCAGTTCAATATGAAGAATGGCAACCAGCAGCACACAAAGACCCCCATGATCACTGACAAAGTCTTTAAAACCTTTGTTTCCCTCTTGAAGGACATTTTGAAGTTGCTCTCTGGCTGCTGACAGTCCATGCTGCTTCTATTGCCGCTTGTGTTCTGGCAGTTCTTGGCATGCACGGCTGCTCTCTCCAAAGCTGAGATTCGTCTTATTTGCTTCTGAGCAATCCGGTATATCCTCGTGTAAGTTACTATCATGATGGCCACAGGTATATAGAAGCTAATTAGAGACGAAGAGATGGCATACATCCTGTTTAGGCTAGAATCACAGTTGTCCATGCTTATACCTTGTAAACTGGCATTTAGGTCCAAAAAGCTTGTGGTTGTAGCCTTGTGCCAGTTCAGCTGCACAGGGATGAAGGAAATCAACACAGACAAGGTCCATGCCACACTGATCAGGATGAAGGCTGCCTTGGGGGTCATTTTCCTCTCATACCTAAACGGACTGGAGATGGCCCAGTATCTATCCACGCTAATGACACAGAGATTTAAGATGGAGGCTGTTGAGCACATAATATCAAAGGCCACCCAGATGTTACAAAACGAACCAAAAGGCCAGAAACCAGCAATCTCAGCCACAGCTTTCCAAGGCATGACCAAAACTGCCACTAAAAGATCTGACACTGCCAAGGAGATGACAAAGAAGTTGGTCACCTTGGACCTTAGGTGGCGAAACCTAATGACAGCTGCACAGACCAGCGTGTTTCCCAGGAGCGTGGAGAGGATCAGCAGCGAGAGGAAGCAGCCCGTGAGGATCCGAAAGGAAGAGTCCCTTTCCACAAGCAACCCTTCCCCATCCATAGTGGTATCGTTCCAAGTCATAGTTTCTCCTGAGGGGAAATCATATCATGATTTTTGTGACGACAGCAACTGCTTTCCTTGCAGACATTAGAGACATCAGGCGTCCATTAATTACTCATCACCAAACAGTGAGAGGTCCTTGCTTGCACCTTCACCCCTGAATGGACTTCATCCACTTTGAGTTGCCCTGAATGATATTGAGAGCTCTCTAAAGAAGGAACTGAAATGCACAAACACAGTTAACTTTGCAGACTAGTATTGAAGCAATCCCTTCAGAAACACCCTGCACCACCCCGGCACCAAGTAGCCCAATTCAGACAGATCACCTGCGAACGCTCTGCCGCTCTCCTCTCCAAATACACCCCACAGACAGGAAAGCAATCACTTTTCCATGCTTGCATATATTCCCACTTAAATAAGCTATTGATCGAGAGTTTCCAGCATCCATTTCGCTAGCCCTTCATATTTACTGAAGCGTTGCACTATTTGAGGTGCTTTTTCTCTAGTTTAGTTTCCTACATGTCTCACTGATGAACCACTCCATCCCTCCTCCTCAGCACATTCGTATTAGAAAATGCATCAGTTCTCTGCTTATAGGCAGCAATTCTTCATCTTGTTTCAAACTGTTTAAGTTTTACACTTCCAGAGAAAAGGAAAGCAAACATACAGTGGCTGGTGTTTTAAAGGTTTTCAGCAAGAAGCAGCTCAGGTTATTTAATTTTATTTAAATGAGAAATTCTGTCTCCTACCTTTCACCTTTGATTCTCTGTTTGATCTGGGATGCAAGGCCGTCTCTTCTTATTTAGTTTTGGAATTGCATAGCAAATCTTATATACAAAACCAGTGCAAAAACACTGCATTGCATGGGGCATGTGGGTTTGCTTTTTTTCCCCTGAACATGCAACCTGGCAGGGGAGAAGTAAAAACAAAAGCCGCCGGAGGGTGATCATGAGGAGTTAGTTTTCAAGCGAGCAGCAGGTCTGCTTCCTTGGACCCTGCGCCAAGAGCCCTGCCAGTCTGTGCCCAGCTCTTCCCAGCCCACGGCCCCTAGTGCTCAGTCTGCAAACTTTGTCCGTCCGAGCCGCACTTTGTACATCCCGGGGAAGCAGCGCACCAGGGCAAGTCATCCCAGGCAAAAGGCACGGTATTCCCAGCACTGGCGAGAGTGGCGTCACAGTTCACTGTCTTGCACTGGAAGAAGGACGAGAGACGGAGGAAGAACCTGAGTGACCTCCCGTGGGCCACCAAACGAGGTGCGAAGGCGGCGGCCTCGGCGCAGGAGCGCGGGCACGTTCTTCGGCCAGCGGGGAAAAGTTGCTTCAGCACTTTGCTGCGAGCTCGTAGCTCTCCATAACTACGGCGGAGTAATCCCACCTCGTGCTCGGCGGGGCTGCGCTCCGGGGACGCGCTCCAGCTCCATCAGGCTCTCGCCCTTACCAGCAGCCCAGGTGCAGGGAGCTCGCGGGGGTCTCCCGCGCCCTGCCCCGCGCCGCGCACCTCCAGCGCCGGGGACTCCCGCTCCGTGGCGCCGAGCGCGGCCCGCGGCGGCCGCGGCTCCGTCCTGCCCGGGCAGGGCTCGGCAGCATCGCCTCGCCGGCCGAGGGCTCCCCGCCTGCCCGCTCCGTCCTAGAGGATTAAGACAGGAGAGAGTCTCGCAGCGGGCACCCCCCCGGCGCCTCCTCTAGCATCTTCGCTTTGGCTCACTTCCCTCTGGGCTTCCTGTCCCGGATTTTTTTTTTCGGTTTTCCAGGGAATAACGAATCCAGCAGCGCGGATACTGGGCTGTAAGAGCCGGTGTCTCGGAGCTGAGGGCAAGCCGGGTGACTTTCCGTGGGGCCGCGCCAGGCTCGGGACCCGCAGCCGCCGCGAGCCGGGTGCTATGAAGTGACGCGCGGAGCGAGTCCCGGCACCCAAGTTCGGGCAGGCTCCGGCAGCGGCTCCCGCTCCCCCTCCCCGGCCAGCAAGCGCTCCCGGGGGCCGGTGAGGCGGGCGGAGAGCCCGGCGTGCCGCTACTCACCGGGCCGGGCTGCAGCCGGGGAGCGCCGCTCCGCTCCGCCGCCTCGCGCGGCTCCCGGCGCTGCCGCGGCCGCCGGGCTCCCTCTCGTGGGCGGCCGCGGCCCCGCGCCCCGCCGCGCCGCCCCGCGGAGGCGGCCGCCGCCGGCCACCGCGCTCCGCTCCGCCCCGCGCACCTCGGCTCCGCGCGGCTGCGGTACCGAGCGCCGAGCACCTCGGGGCTCCGCTGCTTGGCCGAACCGCGCCGGCCCGGACGCGCCGCCGCCGCAGCTGTCGGCAGAGCAGAGCTGCCCTTTACGGAGCGCAGCGGGTTTCCCCCAAACCCCGCGGCCGAGCCCCATCCAGGCGCCCCGTTCAGGCGCCGCTGCTGCTGTCGAGCCCAGGGTCGCGGCTCCGGCGCGCTCCTCGCTGCCGGGGACACGGATTTAGCACAACAAGCGTCTCTTTTGGCCACCTCCAAAGAGGGGCAATCCTCAAGCTTAAACCCTGAATTCCTGAAACCGACAAAGGGCATCATATTTCCTGCATGTGGACAGAAAAGAAACAGGGATAAATAACACCTCGGAGGCCACATCCCGGCCCAGCTGCTCCCTGCATGTTCAGAGCAGCAGGGAGGGCCACAGCCCGGCTCTCTGCACCTGCATCTCCTTCTGTAGCCTCCGAGCTTGCACCAATGTCAGATTCTGAATTTTGGTCAGCTGGATTCATCCCACTGCAAAAGACAACTGAATCCTGTGAACTTCCCTACTCTCATGCAAAAATCCGTCACTCCTTTAAAACCATGTTTTCTTCTTTGCAAAAAATCATTCACATCCAGTAGTAAGCGCTGAAAACAGATCGCCCCTTCAAACCCCTTCTTTCTACAGGAAGGATTTTTTTTTACCTTAGCCACAATAAGCAACAAAAGAGGATGAAGATACTGCTCTGCAAGAAAATCCGTTTGTATAACAATCAGAAATCAGAAAATGAAGCTATAAAACATAGATAAGAGGAAGTTGAAGCCTCCTGGAAGAACAAATAAACTCACTAAGCTGTCAAGATAAATTTTCTAGGGTTC
Organism: Tinamus guttatus; assembly: GCF_059628265.1. Lineage (NCBI taxonomy): Eukaryota > Metazoa > Chordata > Aves > Tinamiformes > Tinamidae > Tinamus > Tinamus guttatus. The sequence continues at coordinate 64,596 of NW_028288689.1, forward strand.
AGCATTAGTGAAGTTGCTTTTATGCCATCTATAATTTTTCATAATGTCAGTTATGCAGATACAGTGCTGAGCTAACCTTGACTAGCTAACAAAAACACTTGTTTTGCCTTTGCCTCTCTCTCATTTTTTGATTGCTTCTTAGCAACTTCTTATTGCTGCTTCTTATTATCCTGTCCTTTAATCATCATTCCTTCCTGAAGGAGCGTGAAAATAGACATGAAAAAGAATTCTGTGCTGTTTGGTAATAGAAATCTCTAATGAAACTCATTGTGGATTTTCATTTTATATTTTCAAGCTTCTTTCTTTTTTCCTCTTCTTCTCAAAGCACAACAGCAATGAGAGCTACTGCACAATACTTTTGAAAACGCAGCACGTTCCTGTCGTTCAGCTGAAAGCCGAGGGTGGGGACGAGCTGTGGGGAGCAAAGACTGCGTGCGAAGCAGCTGATATCAGAGCATTTCTGATTTTATTTGTTAAAGCCTTTGAGAGGCTCCCCCAGACCAGCTTCCCACTGCAGCCACCTCTCAGCCCGAAATTATTCCAGGAGAACCCAGAGCAAGCCCAGAGTACCCAAAGAGCTCAATCTTTCGGGCACACTGTAAAGAAAAGTTGGGATGTATATTGCAGAGCAGAGAGCAGTTTGCTGTCAGTGATCCACTTATCGCTCTGTCCACTGTACTCCTCTCTTTTCAGTTTGCTTTTGCTGGGGAAGACCCTTTCCCAGGGAAGAGGCTGAGCTTTTTGCTGGGTGGCCAAATGCTGCTCCTACAGCTGAGCATTTAAATTTTTAGCATGAATCCCACATAACAGCTGTCCCTGAGCTTCCTACGCACAGCAGCCTGTAAGAGCCTGGCCAGCGTTCATCCGAGCGGCCCTTTGGTCTCCGCTCGAGCCCTTCTCCTCTCGCGCCTGTGCGATGGCCCCGGGAGGCCGGAGCCCGCGCGGCCACAACACGGCCCTTCGGCGTCACAAGCCCCAGCACCCAGTGCAGGGCACCCTGCTCGCTCCTTTGTCACCTCAGCTCATCTGGAGCTTTTAACACTTCCTTGACTTAACAGACATACCCAGGCAAGGAACAAGAGTGAAATCCATTAAAGCCTTCTTATTATTTAGGTGAATTTAGTCATGGGATTAGGCAGCAGCTTGATACAGCTCTGGGAGCAGAAGCTGAATTTCTCCTTTGCTGCTCTCTGGGTAACGGGCCTGCAGCCAGTGCCCAAGGCAGCAGCTCTCTCCTTTTTTTTTTTTTTTAAATACTTTTCAATCACTACAGACTGACACAAGAATCAAAGCAATGACCAAGAAAGAAAACACTTTAGGTCCCTATTACCACCCTGCAAGATACCTATTCCTCCCAGGAGATTCCTACTGGGGAAAATCCTATTTGGTCCATATAAAGATTTAAATATACAAATACTCAAATATTCATAAATGCATACATACAATACATAAATATACAAATATAAATTTAAATATACAAAATATGCAAATACTGAGTAAAAAAGATTTAAATATACAAATATACCTTGATCCAACTCATATTAATCCAAACAGTAATTAGCTAGCAGAAGACCAAGTGAGAATTGAATGAAGTCCAAATCTAGCATCCAGGGATAAATACACTTTTCTAAAAAATAGCACAAACACTAAAGCTGGGAAAAAAAAAGGTGGCTTAGTTTACGAAACATTATTTACAGTATGTGGATACAAAGTGTGCTCACGTCACTCTAGGGATGACTTTTTGAGGCTGCATGCATAGAACGTATTAAACATGAAATCATCTGAGACATGTTAGCAGAAATAATGTTCAAAATAGCTGCCAGGTTGCTAAATAATTGTTGTATTAACAAGCCAAGATTACTTATGTCTCAATTTAACCTACCTGGGAAAAAAAAAGAGTTGCTGGAAATCCAACGATAGCTATAACGTCTCTAAGTTCAGTGAAGCACACTGGTTAAATTGATATTATCATGTTTGGGCATTCCACGGGGAAAAGCACAGTAGCGACGTACAAAAAGCACCAAGCAAAGAGGAGAAACAGAAGGAAACACTGCTGTGATGCTAAAGACACCCAAGGATCTGAAGATCATTCTTGAACAACGAAGATCCACTAGCAAGGAGGAAGGATCGGTGAGAGGAGTGATTCCTAGTCCTTAAACGCTGACAGCAGAGAGGCCTAAACATGCAATGTTCAGTGTGGATGCTCTTGTGCGCGTGCATGAGTGTGCCTGGCTGTAGGCACATCCATCTACTAGTGGAGCTTAGACCCCGGGGAATTCAGTAACAGCAGTCTCAGAAAGCACATCAGCACCCTTGTGAACGCTGATCATTGAGCTATTTCCCCTGGCAGCTGGTGCACAAGGCATCCCTGGATATCAAGGTCACTGATAAAGTACATGAGGAGTCTGGACACCGGCAGGAAAAAAAAAAGAAAGACTGGAAAAAAAAAAGGAGAAACACTATTTTTGGAAGTGTGACTTGTTCAAGGCAGCTAACTGAGGCAGCAGCAGAGTTGGCCACACGGAGCGTAATGCCCATAGGGTCTAGGTGAGGATGGTGTTGGTTGGTACTTGTGTTTTATGGGATTTAGAGCTCAAACACTGACTGTGGAGCGCTCACAGGGTCAGACTAGGGCACTGCTGCTCCTCGGGCATCTTCCCTCCTTGCTAAATTGATGTGTGAATGTGAGGCTGGAGATCCAGCTCTACATGGGAGAGGTTCTCACGCCTACCTCTGTCCCCTCTAGTGACAGGGCATTTAGGGAGGATTTTTTGTTCTTTGGCAGACAAGGCAGCAGACCTTCAAAGAGCTTCTTGGCTGCACAGGCTTTCGGAGTTGTGGAAAACCATAATTCGATTGTATGTCAAATGTTCTTGCTAACACGCTTACCCAAGCAGTCTCCTGTTCAGAGTCAGTTCAGCCTCTGCTCTTCTTAGGAGCTTTATCTCCTTGCTAGTAACCTCTCTTCACATTTTCAAAGCAAACACAACTCAAAGCTGGTTCATTTTAGCTATAACCCCCAAGTTTGGCAACAGAATGATTTTTTCTTTTTTTTTTTTCTTTTTCTTTTTTTCTTTTCTGGAGACAAGTCAATGACAGTAACAAAAGAGAAAAATAACGGACCTTGTAGCTGTGGATCAGAGCAGCAGGTGCCAGCTAAGCCATGCCCCATCCTCCTGCCACACAGGAGCCGTGAGTGATCCCAGAGCTCTGCGGTTAAGTAGGTTATTCCATTGACAGCTTTTCTGCCATGACTTCTCTGAGGGTTTTTCCATTTCCACCCATTCATTCCCACAAACCCAGGAAAGAACAGTTTTACACAACAAGCAGCTAGAGGAATCCTTCCTCTCCCAGCTTACCACCCTCCCTCCTCCCAGCCAAACCCAGTCAGCTGCTGTTGGATACATCTCATTCTGCTCCACAAACTGATTGAACATGGAAACCGAAATTTTCCCACAGCTTCTCTTTTTGGGATTTCCATCTACCATCAGATACAGGGTAGGAAATGAATTACTGCCCTGCCAACACTTCCCTCAAGAATGGGTAGGAAGCCCAAGTGCAGAGGACGAAGAGACTAAATTGTTGCTGAGAAGAGAGGAGAGCTCTGAGGCAAGAAAAATGCCGCCTCAGATGTCCCTGTCCCTGCACTATGGCAGAATAGTGTCAGGACATCCAGAGAAAAGCAACAGGTTTCCTCTTTCAAGCTAAAGAAACAGCTAAAAGAAACAAACAAACCAAAATACAAAATATCTCAAATCTCCTGATTATTTCACTGTCCATTTCACTGTCAGACATAGACACTCAGTGTGTGGCTGAATTTTATATTGTAATCCATGCCTTTAAAAAGCTCAGTCGAGTTGACTGATGAGGATCAGCACATAAGTAGTCCTCAGATGTCCACACAGACAGAAGCTGAGCCCTTGGCATGCTTTATTCTTTATTTGCATATAATTTTCTTAATTCTTTATGGCTTGCTTGAAATGTCCACTGCATAAATAGAAATTGAATATATGAATCAAAGGAGAAGTGGCTGAAAAAAATAACAGCACTTTAAATGCTAAGGATGGTTTTGACATATTAATTAGTATCTATCAGAAATGCAATAAAGCTAGTGAAAAAGAATGTTTCATTAGAATGAAATTAGTCTGATAAATAAGTAATCCTGTGTGAATGGATAAGAAGAATACAAATAGATACATTAGAAGGAAAATTCTTTACAGAGGAATGTTACAGTGATTTCTAGTAACAGTGGATGAAACTAGAGATAACCCACATCTCCTAGCAGATGGCTTGGTAGGTGGCACTCCACTCCGAAACCAGTGTGACAGATATAATCCTGAGCTGTGCACCAGCCAGCAGCACAAAATGGATCCTTCGCCCATATTCCAGTCCAGCCCCAGAAGGATTTTTCTGGTACAGGGTTTGTGATGATGAAGAGAGTGCTTGGTCTCTGTCTGAGTCCGAGGCCTGTAAGGGTTAGTGGAACAAGTGAGAAGAGTCAGGCTCTGTGCATTATATTTGGCTATTTTTAAGCTTGCATTAATGCACATTCAGTATGGTCAGGCTCTACAGGCCTTCTCCTAGGTAGACTACAAAGCAGAATGTTTGGATTAAATGAAATTAAATAGAAATAAACAAAATACCCTCCCCCCCTTCTCCCCCTCGCCAAAAAAGAAGCAAAAAGCAGCTGCTGCTGCCTAGAGTTCTTGCTAGCAGCAAAGCCCAGCACAAACCCATCACCCCTGCAGGAGCAGCAGGAACATGTTGCTCCATGAGGGATGACGGCCAAGAAGTAGCAATCCAAAGCAAGGTCCCTTTCGTCTGCTTCGTTCTTCCTGCCATAACTTTCACTTGAACATTCAACAAACTCAGGGATCTGAATGGATCACCTCAAATTATGGTCTAATCCTAAAATCAATTTCATCTTAGCTCCTCTGGATTTGGTTTTTGACATTTGGTTTCAGATATTCAGTCTCTTCTTCAAAACTGAATTGTGTCTCCTGAGCTGGTCTGCTCCATTTAGGTGAGGTTCAAATTATGGATGTTTTCTAGGTAAAAATCAAATAGTTGCATTTAGGAAAGACTGTTCCATTGGATCCTATTTAGTGTCTGATTTCTTTCTTCTTGTTTTTAGTTATTTTTTCCCTCTGCTTACAGTGACAGCCTCTTGAGCTTTTTTCAGCATTACTTTCTAAAGATTCACACCCCCTGGTCTCACAATTTGTCAAGGATTTTTCCTTTGCTTTCTAGGATTTTATGTTTTCACATCTTTTCAGGAATTCCCAACTGTTTTCTAGGTATTTTTGACCTCCACCCTTTCTATGAATTTCCATTGCTCTCTAGGAATTTCCTTATGCTCTCTAGGAACATCCCTCTCCCACCCTTCAGCTTTCTAGGAATTTCTTCCACCTCAATGCGAATTTACACTTGCTTCCTAGGAATTTCCAGTCACTTTCAAGAAATCTCTATTGCTTTTAGAATCCCACCCTAGTTCCCTGCTTCCTAGAAATTTCTCAGTAGTTTATTGGAATTCATCTTACTTTCTAGGATTTGGTGCTTTTTTTTTCCCAGAAAATCCCTATGTTTTCTAGGAATTTTCCATAGTTTTCTAGGAATTTCTTGTAGCATTCTAGGATTTTCCCCCTGCTTTCTAGGAATCTCCTATAGCTTTCTAAGAATCACACCTTGCTTTCTAGGAATTTCCCACAACTTTCTAGGAAATCCTCATTGCTTTCAAGGAACCCTTTCCTGCTTTCTAGGAATTGGCACCCAGCTTTCTAGGAAGTCCCCTATGTTTTCTAGGATTAACCTATTGTTTGCTAGGAATTCCCTTTGCTTGCTTGCAGGATTAAATGGAGGGAGTTCTATGGGGTTTCATTTGTTTTCTAGGATTTTCTCCTACCTTTCTTGGATTTTGCCACAGCACTCTAGGAATTGCCCCCTCCCTTTCCTCTCTCTAGGAGTTTACCCGCAGCTGGTGTGTGACCTCTTTGGCTGTTGTGTGTCCTTACATGTCCTTGTTGTCAGAAGCTGTCAAGCGCCATCCTATGCCGCTGCAGGAATAAACATTTAACGGGGCATATTTTTAATTGCTGATTTCTAAAGCTGTTGGAAAGACTCGGCGGGTGGAGTTAGGAGGCAGCACTACCTGCTCCCTAGAGGATGCTGACACCTCCCCTTGCCCTGCACTAAGGCACAGCCACCTACTGCTGCCATCCCCGATTCATCTGCCTGGCTCAGTGTCTTGTCAACAGTGGCTGGTAGAGATCCTTCAGGGTATGAACAACTCACAAAAGATATTTATAGTGTAACCACGTCATAGAGGAAATAGCTTCCTACTCCCCTTCAAAGGCAGGTTTATCCCTTCAAATGTAGCCTTATGTCCCTTCTGAATGCAGCATGACTTTTCATCTTCATTTCCTTTCAGCGTTTCCTGGTGTAAGCATGCATGTTTTCCTCTAGATAAATGGGAAAATTGGGCATGCATCAATTTCATTTGGTACTGCATAATGGATTTACCTAAAATCAGGTTCAGATATTGCAAACAGAGCCAGAACCAGTAACTAGTTTTGTAACCAAACCTCCATTAGCTTAGATAAGAGCAAAGAGTAAAATTTAGGGTGTCAAAAAGTGTTCTCGTGCTTTCTTGTTTGACTGAATTCCCCTAGGTAACAGTTTACTCATTAACAGTGGAAGCCTTGGGAAATCTGGGTGATGGCTTTTTTGATATGCTGAAACAGGCTTGAAGACCTTCCTAGCTCATTAACAGAAACAATCTTTGAACTTATGAGTACCCTTCAAGCTCTACTGCTATCCCTTCTACCTTGGGGGTTGGATATACAGGTGCTATACATGTTTCCCCTAATCCAGTACCCTGCTTCTGATACTAAAATACAGTCCAAAGCCATCATAGGCACCTTCCACTAAGTGAGTGGGAATGAACAGTGCCCAGGAATTTTGTTGGGTTCTTTTGGCAGTTCTCTGATAACATCAGCTCAGTGCCAAGGGCAGCTCCTGACACCGTGTCCAAGGGCCAACCGCTGAATACCCTGAAGCTCTTTGTGTTAATACCTCCCGGGCAGTCACCACACATCATTTCCCACCTGCTGTACAACTTCCTTTCTTACGGAGCAGCAAAGTTCTGACATACCCCAGGCTTGCCTTCAGTCCGCTTTACTGCACCATCGGTGATAAAGGGCTTGCTGAAAACTTTGTCCTGCAGTGCCACTTGCTGGACAGTTATGCCAGTAAATGCAGTGTTCCGCTGCTCTTGCTTTTGTCAGTTGATGCACCAACTTGAAATAAGAAAAATATATATATATAAAAGCAGTTAATGTCCAACGCAAATATTTTTAATGCAGTAAGGCTTGGGGAATGTAAAGTTCATTTCCTAGATGAGACAGTAGTTGTACAAGGGCAGAAATCCTCATATTCTGGTTGGTGTAGGGAAGAGTTTATCCTCTAATAGTCTTGAAATTCTTTCATGTGAAAATATGCAGTTGGTTAAGCTCGTTCCTAGTTTAGTAAAGTCCAAGGTCTGAATTTACATCTGCAGGTTTGCATGACTCTTAGTAATGGATTTGTTAGGAAATAAGAGGACTGAAAGGAATGCTCCCGCAGGAGCCAACATCATGCTTACTTAATGTATACAGCTGTAGTCTCTAGGTACATGCTTTCTATATACATATACTATATATAATGTTTGAACTGTAATATAAGCAGCAAGATAATTATGCTCTTTATGAACACATAAGAAAACATATGCTTGAATTTACAATTGGGGCACTAGCCAAGGTCAGCGTATATTCCGGGTATGTGACTGTGCAGGAGTTTTTTGAAGATCAGGGCTTCTGAAAGACGCTACACTACAAGGCTGCAGATGAACACACTGGATACCATGTTCTGGGATGGTGCTCCGTAAAGCAGAGCGCTGCCTCGAGTCCTGGCAGCCCCTTCCCTTCACCCACCAAACTCCCCTTCCTGCGGAGGCCATAGGCAGCAACAGCACGAGCCTCAAAACACACATCAGCATCTGACAGCTGGAAGATGCTGCTGGATTTTGCGTCTTTAAATGCAGCTTAAAATCCCTGTACCAGAAAGCTTAGTGGGAATGAAGAATCACATTTTACTTCTCTAGGGTTTGTTACACCGTGTTTCCTACACCCTTTACTCCCACCAGAACGTAGTTGGGGAAAACAGGCCAGCAGGTCAACCCCATGACAGGGGTGGCCAGGCCGGGGGGTCCCATCGGTGCGGCTGGCGACACAACCCCGTCACGAGCCGAGTGTCGCCACCGTGGAGCAGGGGCGGCCGCTCGCTCTCCCGGGAGCTTTTCCCCTCGAGTTTAAACGTGGTTTTGGGTGACGATCCGCGGAAATTGTCCCCCTCTCCCAGAGAAAGCTCGGAAATCCCCCCCAAAAGGGACTCGCGGAGGCGGCTCCGCCGGCGGGCGCTCACAGCAGTGCCCGGAGCAGCTGGGGGTAGCGCTGCCGCCGCGGCCCGGCCCCGGCGGGGCGGTCCGGGGCGGTCCGGGGCGGCGCGGGGCGGTCCGGGGCGGCGCCGGGCGGTCCGGGGCGGCGCGGGGCGGTCGGGGGCGGAGCAGCGCGGCCCGGCCCCGGCGGGGCGGTCCGGGGCGGAGCAGCGCGGCCCGCGGCGCCGCGGAGCCTCTTCCGGGCAGCGCGGAGCGGCCGCGGTGAGTAGTGGCCTCGGCTCCTCCGTTGTGTCCTCCCGTTTCCCGGCGCCCCGCGGGTAGGGGGCAGCGAAGGAGGCGCCGCTGCAGCGCGGGTCCTCCCGGCTCCTCCATACGGACCAGGCCCTGGTCGCCCCGGTTCCCGCGCCCGGTCCCTCCGCAGGGCCCCAGGTGCAGGTGTCACCCCCAGTCCTCTTAGGGCCCCAGGCCCTGTGTTACCCCCTGTCCCTCCACAGGGGCACAGACCTTCTGTCACCTCTGTGTGTTCTCTTTTTGTCACCCCCGCGTCCTCTCCACAGGGACACAGACTCCATGTCCTTCCCATCTCCTCCACAGGGACCCTGTGTCACCTCCATCCTCACTGTAGAGGCCAATGTCACCCCCCGTCCCCTCCACAGAGATGCAGGCCCTGGTCCCCCTGTCCTTCCTAGCCCGGGGGCGGTGGTGGCCACCCCCTTTCCTAGGGAGCTCCCATCTTCGCACTTATCACGTGCAGCAGACAGGTGACAGGGGGCTGCCATAGCCCTTGTGCCGTCCTCTGTGCGCAAATAACCGCTCCCTGCCTCCCCCCTGCATCTGCGTCCCTGACCAAGAGTCGTCCCCGCAGCTCAGCGTGTGACCGAGGGTGTCGGATCGCGGCCGGACCCACGGAAGGAGCCTCTCTGTGCCGCGGAGGAGCACCCCTTGCAGCTCCAGGTCAGGGGGGATTAAATGTGCATCCTGCTTTTTCTTTATTTACTGAGCTGTGAAAAATTGAGGATAATTATAATGCTGCATGTGGAGAGGGTAGGGGGCAGGGATGACTGGCTTTACACCAAAGTACAGGTTAAAAAATCTCCTGTTTGACCCCTATCAGAGAAAGAAATATTATATAGTGAGAAACTACAGGAGAGGACCATGAACGTGTATGGATAGACCCAGGTAATCCTGCTTAAATTGACCTTGGGTTTTAAAACATGTGGAGCAGGAAAAACGTCTGAAGCAATCAGGAATGAAATAAAGTAGGAGCTTGAAATAACCCCTTCCAGCAAACAACCCCCTTTTTTTTTTTTTTTCCCCTTTGATGAAAAAGAGAGGCAAACGTGTAATGGGTGATAGGTGTCTGTGTGATATACCTCGTGAAATGAGGGCGGTGAGAGAAGAGATGGCAAATTAAAAGCATACGCTGCTGAGTTGGCTGCTGCGACCTCTAACATCTGGAGGGAGCTTTAATGCAGAATGATGAAATCTCTCTTTAAGTTACACACCAAAGATGGCTGCTGTTTTGAGGAGACAGACCCAGCAGCAGACACTATCCATTTAACACAGACTACTGCTTTTGTTGCTAGGCTACAAAGGGGATGTACATTTATAAGCAAAAAAAAAAAAAAAAGTATCTTGTTGTGATTTACTTTAGCCATCATTCAATTTGTTTTTTATTACTACAGTAGGAAAAAAGCATATTGCAGGCAAGGATTTTTAAATTTAAATGCATATTTACCAGCTGCTCTGAGGAAGAAAAACTTGGCAAGTGGCTTTGTTAGCATTTGGTGCAAGTATCTTGATGAGACCTCCCTCGCTCATCAGCTGTGCTGCTTCTTTGAAGCAAACAGTGCAAATAGAGGAATACCGTTGCCTAAGGACCCCAATAAGGCTGATAGGTGCTGTTTTGCCATCCTGTGAAAATGATTTCTTCTAAAAAAAATCTACTACTGCTTCTCATTTAAACTAATTATACCGGCTTGATTGACATACCTGGAGAATGTGCTCTGTACTCTTCTTTACCAGAACAATTGAAATATGGGTAGTCACTGGGTTTGACTTTGCACTGTTACCCTGCTGATGTGTTGTAGTTTTAAAGTAGAATAGGTTGCGTTTTACAAGCAGGGCGGTGGTGGTGGGTGTTTCTCCCAGAAAGGAAAAATCTGAGGTTTCTTTGTTTGTTTATTTGTTTTTTGGGCAGAGAAGTCTCCCAGAAAGGTTATGTTTTATTTAAAGAATAAAAAGACCTAACAGGATTCTTAAATATTTCTCTGTCAAAGCGCCATAGAAAATGCTTGAAAAGAACTAAGCTTAGCAAAAACAGTCAAGTAGTCATGGTTGCTTCAGTTTATAAACATTTCAGAAGAAGAGAGATGCCCCTCTCCCCTTTTATAGCAGCACTTACCTCAAACTGAAGATTTTCCAGCCTACATCTCTTGTCCTAGAACAGGGTGTTGAGTGTTGGACATCAGGCTGTTAGGGCACAGCTGTGAAGATTGGAGAACTGGGAGCCCAAATGTCACATCTCTCTCCCAGTGACTCTGTGCATGACGCCTTTTCAACAGCGCATAGGTCTGGCTTTTGAACTGTTCTGTAGCCTATTGGAGTATGATAAGAAAGAGGTACTGTTGTTACCTTCTATTTTTAGTGAGTTTTAAAAGCAAAATGTGACTGCAGTCTCCTTTTCCAAAAATGGGCCACTTGGCTGCTTCTAGAGGATTTGGGGAATTGTGTTCTGGCCTAAGTGCCTTTATTTCACCTGGAGTTAGGTGTCTAAGTTCTGGTAAAGGCTAACGTATAAGTGAAACTTCCCTTTTCTGCATTTGTGTAGGCTAGTTTACCAGCTACTTTACTAACTCTTGTACAAAGGCTGTTTTGAATCATAGGTTCAAGCTCACAGTGTGTCCTATCTTGTGTAAGAGGGTTGCAGGTTTCATTTTGGAAGTTGGGCACCAAGAAGTGTGGTGTAGCTGACTTCTTTATCACATTTTTTTTTCCCTTGGTGTCATTCAGCTTGGTTTTTGCTGACTTTCCCAAATTGCAGACAAGAAGGTAAAAGGATGTTCTGTCACTAGCAGGGTCTCTTTTTGTAGGGGAAGGTACGGAAGGCTGTAAACTGAGCTCCAGCCGGTGTGAAAACAAAAAGTAACAGAAAATTCTATGTAGAAAGTGAAGCAGCTGTTAACTTCATCTGGTAGCAATCTAAGGATGCTTGCCAGAGGATCCCCATCCAGGAGAATTCTGGCTTCTATATCTGTTCAGAAAAAATATTTCTGGGGTGGTTCCCAGTTAGTTTCTCTTACAGAGAGATGATGGTATCATGCTCCCCAGCAACTAAAAAGTTCTTTCTATCCTTTAGCCATTGCAAAAATGCCCCTCTAATACACAGAGTACTGACAAAAGCTGTTTTTCCTCTCTCATGAATGAATGTTGTGACATTAGAGATGCTTCCTGACTCAGAACAATAATTACAGCTTTAAAAATGTGTATTTAGATCAGATATGGAATTCACAGTTACATCAGTAAGAAATCTCTGTTGTACTACTCCCAGTTTCAGTATATATTCTGTAGAAATTACTGATACTTGATGAAGTTTCTCATTTGCGGAATGGATTTTGTGCAAGTAACATACAAAAGTATAAATGGTTCCAGTGAAGGCAGAAAATCTGCTTTAATGATTTTGGTGCTGCAGAGTGAGGTTAGGTTGTCCAGGATTTCCCAAAAGAGATGATTGTGCACCCCTGGTCATGCAGTCGTATCTAGGTCCTTGTTTTGGGAGTCTTTTCAGTGCAGTATTAGTGGCAAGTACAGTTTAATCTTTGTTAAAAACCTCAACTTTTGCTTGCAACCACATTTCTTTTTACACATGCTAAATTAAATTATCAAATATCTGTGTTGCTCAAAACTGAATAGTTTGTTGCTCTCTGAAATACAACATTGCCACACTTTTGGCTATTGCTTCAATTTGAATGGTGGTTAGAGTGTTCAGTTTCATGTTTAAAAATGCAAACTTTGCAAAAGAACAGCTGAGAGCTGAATTCCTGACTACTCCTGAATCAGCGTTTTGTAGATTTGTCGCAACTGTTGTTCTGTTGTTAACCTTTAAACAAAGTTTAAAGTCTGCTGCTGCTGCTGCTGATTCTGAGGCAAAGCTAAACGTAGCCTTTGTACTAAAACTGTTTATTAGACTTTATGCTGTTTCTTATGTATTTATTTTTAGGAGAGGCCATTCATTTTTCAGCTCCCTCCCCACTGAGTTAATGGTAGTATTAAGCACTAGAAGTAGCAGATGATTCTATCTGAACAGAGAAAGGACAACAAACCTGAGTGTGGTTAATACTGGGAGTTTCGGCCCAGATCAGAATATCTTTTTGGTTGAAAGTACAGGCTGCAAAACATATAAAAGCAGTATTGTTTTAAAATATTGTTGTAGAAGGTTATTAAAAACACGGAATTGAGGTGTCTGTCTGGATAAAATTAGACCTTCTTTTAGTCCGTGATACATGTACGAAAAATCTCCTTATTCTGAAAAGTCTGTAATCAAAAACACAGGTTCCCAGGCATGTGCTGCAACATTGGAGGTGAAGCACGACAAAAAAGCACAAGCCAGTACCATGGTTTTTAGTTTGTTTCATTTTCTAGGGCTGGGAGAGGATGGCGGAGAGAGATGAGGAGGCAGCAGCAGGGAGACTAAGGGAGAGAAGGGGAGAGGAGAGGACGGCAGCGAAAGACTCTTGAAACCACCGGCAAGCGCAATCTCGCGCAGCCCTTTTCTCTGTGCAATCTGTGTTGGGCATCGTCGTGCCTAATTCCTGGCCGTCTGCAGAGCCACATCTTCCCTGTGGTTTTGGCTGCACTTTTGGTGACAAGTACGTGACGTGTTGACGTGTCTGTTGACAGATTGTGGGAGCGCAGCAGGGAGCAGCGCTGCCCACGACAGCCGTCCCGGAGCGCAGAGCAGGGTTCAGCTGCTGTCCTGCAGGGATACCCTGATCCGGAGGCTCCGCAGTTCGGTGATACAGGCAGGCGAGAGAACACAGTCAGTTCTTAATTACTGGTTTAATTTACTTGGGTAGGATATTACTTCAGGGTTTGCAAGCCTAGGGAGTTCTATCAGAAACTTCATTATAATCTCAGTGTTCAGAGATTTGTGGTATTTGAAATGGTGAAGATTTGCTTTTTTTTTCCTTTCCCCTTTCTTGCTATGTCTTTTCCATGGTAGATGTGACTGTTTAGATGTGTTGTCAAGTATTGTTTGTCTTTTACCCTTTTCAGCAGTGGTGGCCCTCCTAGATTGTGAATGTGACTTCAGTGGCCTTTCCAGCTGTTCATTCGGCCAGCACAGTCTCCCCGTGCAGCTGTGTGAAACTCTATTTTCTTTCTTAGCCCCCACAAGAAGATGAAGGCATGTTCACAGCAAGGGTAGACTTATATTGAAGTAGCTTATATTATACAGAAGACTGTCTTTTCATTAGATGTTGAAGTAATCTTAATTTTAAAATTTCTGGGCTTTAAGCCCTACAAAAACATAGCTGTATTAGCTCAGCCCCCTTCTCTGTAGCTCTTTTAGCATCTTTGAAGTATCATTAGGAAAATTTGTCATATGTTCACAATGTTGCAGATTGTTGCATTATGTAATCTGCCTTTTGTTGAAGCGTGGATTTAGGGAAACAACATTTGTTAATGCAATTTGTTGCCTTTGTGGTTTTTTGTTTTGTTTTGCAATGCCAAAGATTTTAATTGGATTTTGTTAAATATTTCCTTTGCCACTCTATAACACCTCTTCGAGCATTTCTGGAAGTATTTGATTTCTCCTTCCCCTTAAAACAACATGTTCAGCAAACACTACTTCATCACTCAAATAAAGCAAATTTTTGTTCAGCGCATCATTTTTTAGTATAGCTGCTTATTAACAAAATCCTTTTTTTTCTTTTTTTTCTGTTTTTTTTCTTTTTTGCATCTATCACATCCTGAGATATTTGTGCCCTCAAAAAACATGTTATATATGAATGTTTGGAGAAACAAGCATGGAAATATATATTCTGTAGATATCTAAGTTCTTGCTTTTTACTTAAATGGACAGCAACCTCATTTAAACAGTGACCGACATCATCTGCTTCCTAGTATACACTTGCTCGTTTGCAGCTCCGTTCTGCAGGATGTTCAGTGTTTGTGCTTCACTGTTTTTTTACTGTAAGTTTAACTGCTTCTCATCTTGCAGATGTAGAGACTCAAATGTTACAGGAATGTTTTGAAATGAGAATTCCAAAATGAAAATGATCATTTTTTTCTTCACAGTTTCTGAAGATGTCAGCAGATATACCATTAAATATCAATATTAAGGAGCCCCGATGGGATCAAAGCACTTTCATTGGACGAGCCAGTCACTTCTTTACTGTAACAGATCCCCGGAATATTTTGTTATCTGATGCCCAACTAGAAAATGCAAGAAAAATTGTTCATGATTACAGGTATGACAGTTGGTCATTGTTACTGCTGGCCCAAATAAATCCATGTTGGTTTTAAGTAGATGGTTATATATTTGAAAGGAAATAGTTAAGACACTGTATTCATTGTACCGCTCTTTCTTCCTATTATTTACCTGGAAACATTACCGTATTCTCTAATAAATGAGGAAATGATGTCATGTGAGAACATCTACTATTACGTTAATAATACTATGACACTATAATGATACTATTAAGTATTCTGGAATGTGGAAAAAGTGACTGATTTTGCAAATAATTAATATAACAGCAGAGTTGAAAGCTCTGACATGTTGCTCTGTTTGGGGCAAGTAGCTTCTTAAATATTTGCAAGATAAATTCTAAAAGTTTAATGCTAAAGTCTTTGAAAAGATTTTAGCTCCACAGTTCTCATACAGCTTTGAATAAACAGGACTCTGGTGTTAGAAGCATCAACTCAGCCAACATAATCGCTGCTAGAAGTTTTGATTATTTTTATTTCAACAGTCCATTTAAAAGCCAAGGATCTACTAGATCCTTAAAAATAAAGCTGACTAGAATGCTAGGTTAATTTAGTATGAACATCCTCAAGATCTCTGATGCCATGTTTTTCATTGGAATTTGCAGTATTTTTTAACAATTACAGTTTTTGCTGTTGTTTTGTTTTTTAACTTGTCCCAAGACAAGGTATCGTGGCACCTGGCTTGACAGAAGATGAATTGTGGAGAGCAAAATATATCTATGATTCAGCCTTTCATCCAGACACTGGTGAAAAGATGGTCTTGATTGGCAGAATGTCAGCTCAGGTGCCAATGAACATGACTATCACCGGGTGTATGATGACCTTTTATAGGTAAGTAATGGTAATATTATGCCTCAAATATTTGCTTGCAAATTACATGAATGAAAATGAATATTACTGTCTGTTCCGGATGGGCTGCAGGTGTTTGGCCTCCAAAGCTAGTTTGGAGTAGGTCTGCGGTTAAGGTGGCTACAAGCCTGGCTGAGCGGCCGGCTTCAACAGGTTTCTGGGGGGCTGCCTGTGAACCAGGCTGAGCAGCTGTATCCCTGCTCCTCACCACTCAGCCTAGGCAGGCAAACATCTTTTTTCTCAAGGTCTGGCCTCTGCTTCCCATGGGAGATTGTTACGACTCTACAGATCACAGAAATTTTCATCTCCAATACACTGTCAATAGAATATTTTAGATGCATTATAAATATTTGAAAATAAAAAATTTTGCTTCCTTTTCTCTTTCTCTCTGCATTCCTTCACACCCGTACTGATTAGTGGTTTCCTCTAGAAGTAGCTGTGAGATAAGTCCTTGGCACCCTCTAATCCTTCATCAAATATCCCACTTTTCCTCACTGAATCAAGGAAGTTGAGTAGTCCCAAATCCCATCCCTATAGGAGAGCCTTGTGGAGGACAAAGAGCACGAGATACCTGGTAATTCTAACCTTAGCGATCTGGCATTTAGGATGTTCTATCTGCCAAGTGAGTATTAAATATGCTTAAGTCTAATAGTTGTTGGTACATCCAGCACCTGTCAGACCCTTCCATTTCCTCAAGTCCTCAGTTCACCAGTATGATGAAGTCCTTAGTGGAAGCTAATGTCTTTTGTTAATAGGCTTTATGCTAGAAACATATATGTGAGATAATGTTTTGTTAGCAGGGACTAGGGAAAGGTTAGAAGAAATACCAATATAACTTTCAATGATGGAATTTTTAAAGTACCTTGATTCACATTCCAGAAAAGCAGTTCTGAAAGGCACTTGTGTATGCATGTGTTTGTGTGTATATAAAAGTGCTGGGCTTGTCAAGAATACAAATAAAGCCACCGGTGCAACTGCCCACAAACATTGCTGTTAACAGGTTATGCTTATTTTTATGTATATTTTGTTATTAGTGATAGTAGTTACAGAAGGTATTTAATTTTTTCTGCATTATTGGTAGAATCACTCAAAGCTGAATTGCTTATTAGCTGGAAGATTCTGATTTATTTGGAAAATACCCTCAGCAGTGCAAATGGAACTTTGCAGAAGTTCCTGGATGGTGAATTTTAGTCTCTATCTTTCTGCATGTCAATAGGTCTTGGTTATTGCTGGTTACTGGAAAAAAAAAAAAAAAAACAAATTCCTCGTTACGCCTAGGAAGGCTCTGGGCCACGCAGGAGGGTAGTGTGAGTCATGTCTGAACTTCATCGCAGGGGGCCTAAAATCCTCCGCGTTGCAGTAGCACAGGAAACACAAAGATGAATGGGGAAGAATTGCTCATGCATGAGAAGAAAGGAAGAAAACCAGCAGTGACAGAGAAAATGCAGCTAGTTTATCACTGTACCTTTCATATCAGTCAGATACTGGAAACCAGAAGGAATGAGAAGACACAAATCTTCTGATTTTTTTTTTTTTCCGTTTCAAGAAATAACATATCATCCTGTTTCAGAATTAAAGTCATTATTTTTGGTGGCCAGGTTCCCCTGGCTGAAATTCTAGTGGAGCAGAAACTTCAGTGCTTTCTCCTTAGTTTGTGGTCCTAGTCACCCAGGAACACCTAATCCCTGGTATAATCTCCCAACCTCCAACTATTTGTGGACCAGAAATTTCTTAGTCCAGAAGTGCAACGGCCATTTAGCTCACTTTTTTTTTTTTTTTTTTTTTTAATGATACTTTTAAAATCTCATAAAAAGAATAGCTTGTACTCCCATTAGTAAGACAGTATCTTATTGACTGAATTGCTTTATTCAGATAAACCAGAACCTCCACGTGATTATAGTTTGCACTGATTTTCTTGATTTCCTTGCCATTATTCTCTTCTTTTGTTTCAAATGTGTTTTTAAAAATAATAATAATTGTTTCTTGTTTTAAGGACGACCCCAGCGGTGGTTTTCTGGCAGTGGATTAACCAGTCCTTCAACGCTATAGTAAATTACACGAACAGGAGTGGTGATGCCCCAATTACTGTCAGGTCAGACACTCAACTACATAGTTCTGATGTATTTGTAACTAGTTCTCCAATGCATTTGGACACAGCTGGGCTTTAAAGGTTGAGGTGATAGACAAGTTTGGTAATCTATACTTAATACCAACTTGATAGGTTTAGAATAGAAGCCTTGAGAATGGTGGAGGTGATATCTGCCTTTCCTCCTTTAAAGATGAGCCCTAGCACCATGATTATAAGCATTTAAACAACAACATAGGATTTAATAGGAACCTGACTGCACTGATCAGTTAATCATTTGAAAATAATGCATCAGTTTTGTGTCATACCACAGTATTCCTAAATTGATGTTTTGTGTGGAATTTAATGTATCGCCTTCTCCTGCCTGTGTCCTGCAATGCAGCACATGCAACACTGAGTGCTTATTTGCACTGGAACTTTCAAGGAATTGTTCTGCATACTACTTGTATCTACTTGAAGGCAAAGAAAGGGATAAAACAGGTGCAGAATGCTAAAAATCGTGAATAGGAGACTAATTGCAGTGCCTACCTCGCTGTTCTTGAGCCAGGTTTGTTTGCTGACCTCCTGGAGAAAGCGGTGGATTAGAGGGCATGCAGACACACCTGCTAGTTGAGAAGCATGTAAAGTACGTTTGAAGGCAGATTGAGTGAACTCAGATGTTTACAACATGGCTAGCTGCATGCGTGGGTTTTGGTGCAGTTGGTATTCGTTATCATTGTGCATATTGCCTTTGACGTTTTAATTGGCCACATAAGTTTAAGTGATTAGAAAATTAAATATAGAAAAATTAATTACTTTCAAGTGATCTAAATGTAATTGTTGTGTATGTACAAACATTTTTATTTTTGTTTTAGCCAGCTGGGAACAGCCTATGTTTCTGCTACCACAGGTGCTGTTGCAACTGCTTTAGGACTTAATGCACTAACAAAGGTATTGTTGATATTTTTTTCCCATTCTTAAATATACTTTGCTGTTCTATGAAATATCAGTGGCTCATTTCTCCTCCAGTGCATCTGTGTCGTGTTTTGCACAGCTCCCAGTATGGAGCTGTAGTTGCCTCTGGCACCTGCCTTCTTTAGATTCCAGCTATATTTTCCACAATATTGATGGCTTCAATACGTTTTAAATGTCTGGGCATTGCTGTTTTGTTAACACAAACTGTATCCAGTGAAGGTGCCCGTTTTGCAGTTTCTTTGTGACTTGTCCAAGCATCTAATATTTTTTGTTAACTCGAGTGGATGTGTAATTACAAAGATGTGTGTCCAGTATCTGAATATGACCATAAAAGGTATAGGTATGTTTTAAAAAGGGTAGTATTGCTTCAGCAAACATGGAATCTGACTCTAGACTGGCTGTTAGAACTTGCTAAGATGTGCACCCCTTTGCTTATACTTTAAAGTACTAGGTATGGTAGAGTATTGACAAGTTATTTAATATAAAGAGACTGTTTTAAGAGAGTAAGTCAGATTATATAATATATTGATGAGATGAATAGTTTCTGAAGTCAGTGGTCTTAGATGCAGCTTGTATAGATGTCTGCTGGTTGTAACCTTGCCAGTGCAGACACTCATGGTGAGGTCCATTTGCTGTTGCCCTTGGGCAGACATACTCAGAAGCTGACACTCCTCTGCCGTGATACTACCAAATTCAGATTATTTTTCCCAATCTCATGCTAGTGCTCACTGTAATTAAAGTATGTATGACTTGAGTCTTGTTTGTTTGTTCTTTTGCTACAGGCCTCACTGGTGAGTTTTCAACAAATTTTAAATTAAAGGAAATAAATTTGTTCTATCACTAGTACATGAAGTTCATCTTAATATGACCTTTGGGGAAAAATTCATAATGTAATTGTTTTTCCTGTATTTTTTTTTCTCTCTATGCTTTTCGCAGCATGTTTCACCTCTCATAGGAAGGTTCGTTCCTTTTGCTGCTGTTGCTGCTGCTAACTGTATTAATATTCCACTCATGAGACAAAGGTAAGAAAAATAAAGAATATTACAATCATTCTAGAAGACAATGATGTTGTCAGGTTTTTAGATTGGCACATCACTAAAGAAAACATGTTATAGATGTTCAGTTTTTTTCAGAACGTTACTAAAATCTCACACAGTCTTGTTTTGGTCGATCAACTGTGACACATATAAAATAGAATATATTCATTCTCTTCAGATAAATATCCATTTATTTCTTCAGTCTTGAATCTCAGAAACCAAGTACCTGTCCTCCAAGACTTGATCATGTGGACTCTTTAAATACAAGCTGCTGTTTGGAAAAATATAGTCATTTCAAAAATGTTTCTTCAAATCTCACATAGAGAAGTCATAGAAGTCAGCCTCTGCAGTTCTTTTCAGTCATCTGAATTACAAAAATATGCCTGTTCACAGAAATATCATTTCATGTGTAATCTGGTTTAACTAGAACTAAAAATAGAAGTAGGGGAAAAAAACAAATGGAAAATGCCCTCTTATGAAGTGAAGGTTATGGTGGGGAAGGAGGAAGGGAGTATGAATTTCAATCCATTGTAGTATTTTATCTCTTATAAAAGGCAAGAAGAATTAATGCAGTCCTCAATAAAAGTGTCCTTCTGTCTGCTTCTTGCTCTCCTAGAAGTTCTCCTTGGTATGGGTTTAACACCCAATCCTGCACTTGAGCAAAATATCTCATAGAGAATACTACAGTCATAGAAAGGTAGTTTCTTTCATACCTACTTGTATATTGTAAAACATGATGTTACTGGTTAAACTGAAAACTGTAAGACTAGAATGTTCTGGAGGGAATTTTCACAAAGATGCTTTTTTTTAGTTCAATGAAACTAATTTTTCTGTGTTCCAATATTGGCTGTGGGAGAAGACAGTAAACTTTGAGAGCAATCCAGAAAGTTCAAATTCTCTAAATTGCTTTTTGAAGGAACCTGTCCCTGCTATGGACTGTGGAGATAGCAGGTCTTCTCTTTTCCCCTCTGGAAGGCATGTGAGCAGGCTCAGGTGATAGACTGCTGTTACAGATTTTCCACAACTCCTCTGCCTTTTGAAATCGTTTGTACCAAAGAGTGTTAAAGACAAACTTGGAAAATAGAACTCCACAGATTTATATCTTCCAACAGGGAACTCAAGTTTGGAATCCCTGTCACAGATGAGAATGGAAACAGACTGGGTGAATCAACCAAAGCAGCTCAGCAGGCAATTACTCAGGTGGTTATTTCAAGGATTCTGATGGCTGCTCCTGGCATGGGTAAGGACAATTTCAATCAATACAGCTCTTGATTACTGATTTCTGAAGTGAGGAGAGCTTAAATTCTATATAGGTATTTTTTCTCAAAGACCAAATTAT
The DNA here is from genome assembly GCF_059628265.1 of Tinamus guttatus. Taxonomy (NCBI): domain Eukaryota; kingdom Metazoa; phylum Chordata; class Aves; order Tinamiformes; family Tinamidae; genus Tinamus; species Tinamus guttatus. The sequence goes on from NW_028288689.1 coordinate 85,778, forward strand.
CTTATAGTTTTCCAGGCAGTATTAACATGTTAAGGAGTTCCACATGGAAGAGTACAGCACTTCTTACTGTGAAAACAGCCATAGTGTGATACATTTAAGTACAACAGAAGAGCTCTTGAGCATTTTGCAGAAGAGTTGTAGCTAGTAGGTAGAGGTATAGCAGCAAGTTCTACTTGACTAAAATTAGTTTAGGGAAGAGTCTGTGTTTTGACCAGTGTCAGCTTTTTGAGCTCAGGTTTAGTTTAGTGTGAGGTTAGAAACTGCGCTTACTGGGGAGTCGTTCTTTGTAAAACAGCAGTCTAGTTTCTTGAATTGGCAGAATGTAATGGAAGCTCAGCTCAAGATAAATGGCCGTTAAAAATGTGTTTCAATATATTAGTTCATCTTAACAGAATATTAAAACAGAATGCCTTTTTCTCCAAGGTTCATGTTTTTTTTTCTCTCATTTGCAGCAATTCCTCCCTTTATAATGAATACTTTGGAAAAGAGAGCCTTTCTAAAGGTTAGTCTTGTCAACAATCTATATGTATATATTTATATCATAAGTTAATATTTTCATGTTATATTTAAAATACCATTTGAGTCTTTGTATTTCCCTACCAAATGTTGGAGTTAGAAAAAGAACTCTTGTGCTACTTAAAACCAATTATTTTCCTATAGGATAAGATTGGAGTTCAACTGTTCAGCAAAAGAAATCATAAAAACTTATAATTGTGACTTAACTCTATTAAAGTATTTTAATGAGTAGTTAGAGAGTGCTAAGTACTAAAATGCTGAACCAAAATTCGGAGGCCTCCAACTCTGACCAGGAATTAACCATTAAGACCAAATCTGGGACAACCTAGGTAATTCTTTCAAAAAAAATCAAATCTCGACTGAAACCAGTCACAAACAAGCTGAGGGAGCTGTGCCGCCGGCTCACGAAAACAATTACCCATAACCAGAATTTAAATCACAGGCACAACCCAATTAAATGAAGGGATAACAAATGCAGGTACTTGTCTGTATATCAAAGCCTTAACATTTTAAATGAGATATTTAGAGATAGATGAGCTCCAAGCCTTTTAAAATTGCCAGTTTTTCATTTTTTTTTTTCTGCTGCACTGCTCCCTGTACACAAGATTTGGCCAGATGAATTTGGTAAAATGCTTTCATATATCTACTCAAACATGATCTTCCCTTCAACACTCCCTGCATTTCCCAAACACCTCCTAGGATGCTGTGCAAAGGATGAGTAGAGCACTCCCCATGAAAATGGGCCGACCTGAGGAGTTGGACAATAAGAGCAACAAGGCTGTGAAGTCTGCTTTGCAGCTAGGAGGCTGCTTTCCTCGTCTTGCACAGGCAGACACAGATGGGTTCTTAGCTTTTTTTTTTCCTTTTTGTTTTTTTTTTTCTTTTTGAAACCTGACATTTTTTGTTATTCTAGTGATTGTTCTTAAAGTGCCCAGTTCCTCCTAGTTAATAAACTTTCTTGTTTCAAGACTTGAAATATGGTTACAAACAGATGAAAAAACTTTTTTTTTTCTCTCCCAGGTATTAATATTAATAAGGAAGCATTGCTTATCTGCTGTAGGAGCACTTTGAATTTGGAAATAATAATGAAACTAAAAACATCTTTTAAAAGTGATCCTTTAAAATTACTGGAAAAGCAAGTGCAGAGTAGGCATTGAATAGGCACTTTTCAGTAAAGATGATATATTTCTTACATTCCATTTATGTTAAAATAGTGTGAAGTCATTATCAAAAACCTGGTGTTAGTAAGTGTGTCAACTAAGTCAACATTATACCCTGAATATGCATGAGATATTATTATTGTTATCATTATTATGTTCTCTAAAGTGAGAAAAACAATTGTCAGTTGAGGGACTGGGTTCATTTATTAGTAAAGGGAGTGTCATCTTCGCTTTACTTTCTTGCCTAGCTGCAGACAAACTCTTACCTGTCCTGAAACACATCAGACAAGCTGGAACTAGTAGCCCAGAAGGGCTCAATTCCTTTCTGTTGAAGGAAAAAAAAAAAAAAAAAGTGTAGTGTGAGTTTCCAGACCCTTCGTTAGAAAAGTGGTTGTGGACATTGTTTAGTTCTGTTCATTTGTTTAAGATGAAACTTCCTAAAACTAAATATTTAAATTATATTTCATATATTATTTCTGCTTCTCATATTTCCTGTGCTGAATTAGCTTTACATCATTTGAAAATGCTTGTGTCTTAGTATATAAATGAGACACTAGGAAGAAGTGCCAAGTGTCTTTGAATTTTGAAAACTCTAGTTTTCTTTGAGCACTTTGTTTTTCTCCCCTTTTATTAACAGGAGACACTATTTCTCATGATTTAGGAGTAGGAAATGCAGCATTTGAGGTTTAGAGTACAAGCTTGTGCAAGGAGATGAAGCTTGTGCACCATAACCCTAACCCCAACCCTAACCCGTATCCCTAACCCCTAACGCCTAACCCTGATCCTAAACCCTAACCGTAAACCCAAACCCTAACCCTAATCCTAACCTCTAACACTAACCTTAACCTTATCCCTAGCCCTAAACCATAACCCTAACCTAACCCTAACCCTAGCCTAACCCTACCCTAAACCTAACCCTAACCCTAAACCCAACCCTAACCAAACCCTAACCCTAACCTAACCCTAAAACTAACCCCTAACCCTAACGCTAAACCCTAACCCCTAACCCTACAGCCTAACCCTAAACCCTAAGCCCTAACCCTCACCCTAATCCCTAACCCTAACCTAACCCTAAGCCTAACCCCTACCCTAACCCTAACCCTAAACCCTAACCCTAACCTAACCCTAAACCCTAACCCTAACCCTAAATCACAACCCTAACGCTAGCCCTAATCCCCAAACCTAACCCTAAACCCTAACCCTAAACCCTCTCAGCTTTCTTATGCCTTCTTATCTTAACGGGAAAAGAGATGACTTTCACCCAGAGGTGCAAGGTGCACAAGCCTCATCTCCTAAAAGAAGTGAGTGCAATGCATTCAAATGTAGTACTGTCCTATAGCATAATTGTCTTTTGAGTCCTACCCTGTTCTTTAAGCAGGTTGTGATATTGTTATGTTCCTGAAAATAAATTACTCAAAACAGCAATATATATTTTCCAATATCAAAATATTTTTAAATTTAGAGCAAAGATGGTTTTACATGGATTTGACATGGGAGAGGTGTCAGAAATGTTAATCAACTCAGCTGTCAAATACATGATATTTGTGGAAGGTTTTCACAGGGTTTGGAGACAAATATTGGATTTTTTTTTAATGCAGTATAATCAATATAAGGGTGTTGTGAATTTTTCAGATCAACAAAAATGAGAGATTTCTTCAGTGACTACTCAGTGGTCTTTGGTACCATCATGACCGTTTATGCTCACCTGTTCCTCCCCCTCAGCCTCAAAGCCTGTGAGTTCAGGTGAAACACTGCTCTGCAGGTAGTCAGTGGTAACACTTGGTATAGATTAGTATTAAAACCATTAAGGAATGAGCTGCATTTTTAACAAGCAGCTTGTGCATGTTCTTTTGAGGTTTCAGAAGCACCATCCCATTTGCAGTCCTCTGACACCACCCACACAACGCTTCACTAACTCATTTCTCTTAGCCTTTGCTTTGCACATCATCACTCCTGAAAAGAGTTTTGTATGCCTGCCAAAGCCCATTAACCAACACACAAGAAGGCCAGAAAATAAGCAAATGGTTGCTAAATAAGAAAATAGAATGATAGTCTGCAGTGGGATAGAAACAAATACTTCTGGACTGCACATCTCAGAGGTAGCTGGATGTCATTCTCTGATGTTTGGAGTAAAAGCAGGTTATGTAGCAGTGTTCATCCCTGTGTTCTGACACTGTTTTGCATGAGGAAACATTGGTGGGAATTACAATATTCCCTATAGTTACAATTAGAAAATGGTTCAAGAATATTTTCAAAATGCAAACACATGAACACATAGCTGCTGATTTTAAAAGAATCTAATTATTTCTTGACTTGAAAGTTCTAAATGTGTTTTTTATTTCCTAGATTTCAGCAGTGGCTTTGGCATGCATTTTGTGTTATTAAGCACTGTAGTGGTTCCTGATGATGAGGCTGTTTAATGCCTGTATTCATTATCTCTGTTGATTTACACTTGAGTAGCTTCATACAGAAACGAGTTACCTGCTGCTGCGAAAGGAGCCATAAACAACATTATTGTGAGCATAGGATTTATAGATTTGATATATAACCTTTCTCCTAAAGAAATAATGTTTCTTCTGTAGAAACTTCTTTAAACTCCAATTGACACTGAAGTTTTAATTTATATTACCACTCTTGCAGCTTCATCTACTCTTTTTCTTCCTATTTTGTATACCTTGTTGACATTCAAGTTAATTCTACTAATTTCCTCTTGCATCCTATAAAACAAGCCACTTGGATTCTGTTAAACTGCAGCTAAAATGTGTATTCAAAACAGTTAAAATACTGGAACAGACCACCTTTTTTTTTAATTATCAGTCTTGAATGTCTTACGCCTTGGATTCCTTCTTGCATTCCTAGTTTACCTGTCATTTCATGTATTCATCTTCTTGAAAGCAGACCTAGTTAAGCTGGGAGAGCTGGAAGGCTTTAAGGTCTAACAATGAAAAGAAGCATTTAGGAAATCTCTGGTTTTCCTTGTGTCTTTTGTTTGCTTAGTTTTCATTTCTGCATTTTCTTCATTTGCACTAACTGCTAATGATTCCATGAAGTCATCTGGAACTTAAATCCTAATTCATTTGAAACTGTCTTCTTTCTAGGTTAAGTGATAGATCTCTAGCACACTAAATATCGTTCTCTGTTTTATCTCTTTGTAGGGATGTACAGTCTGCATTTGAGACTTGCTTTTTTTTTTTCAGAATTATTCCCTGGGCAGTCACAATTCTTAATATTGCCCTTTTAGATCTTTTTTGCCCAATCATCTTTTTTTCCCTCACCATCTTTCTTAATTAGTGTAGTATGGTAACTCTCTTGAAAAGTAATATAACTTTATTGTTGGATAAAATATTCCAACAAATGTAATAGGCGTCACAGGCTGTAGCTACTGCTGGGCACCTCTATTCTTTCCATTTAATGATCAACTAACTTAAAGGTTTGAAACCACTATTTGGTAATATTATGATACCCTCTAACACACCTTTTATTTATAAAATCAAGTTTGGGGCTTTTCTGGTAAACATCTCGGCTCACACTTCTTAGTATTCCTCTTAGTTCTCCCCTTGAATTGGAGTCTTCCACAGCGTGCAATTTGTTTTCTTTTCCCAAATACACATAAGAGCTGCCAGCCTCCCCGCAAGAGCTGGGCCCTCATACTTCGGTGTGGTTAACGCTGTCTGTTCTTCTGCTCTAGGTCGCATCATCTCTTGCCCTTAACACTCCCAACATAAAAAGCTTACTTTTTGTTCCAGTAAACTTTTATCAGCCGAGAGTCAGGTTAAGATGGACATAGCAGATGCCAGCACAGCAGAGGAGTGCTGAATTCACTCTTTATAACTTGTTGCTATTGTTATCTTTTCCCATTTGTTATCTACTGTTGCAGGTTTTTGCTGAATTGCACAGTTCTTCCTGCACTCATTTCTGGATTACAGACTGCCTCCAAGAAAAAGAGGAACAATCTTCTACATCATTTCCTCTTCAGTCTCAAGCTCTGGAGAGAGCTTATTTCAGGCTTGTTTTCCATGCTTTTCATACTACTTGTAGCACCAGCATCAACCTCTTTTCTCCATTTCTGCCTTTAAATATTGACCATCTCTCTCTCATACACCAGTTCTCTCTTAACTTCTACAGCTTGAGAAATGCTTCTTGCACAAAGCATCAACTTTGTACTTGCCCACTATAATGTATAATTTTGACTCAGTAGCAGTTTTGCTTCAAAATCAACTTTTTGTTATAGCAGCAGCTGTGTGTGTCCTGCTTATTGAAGGCACTTGTTTTATTGTAACAAAAGCCCATAGTAGCAGTCTCATATAAACAGGTCTGGTTTTATTTCATTAGTAATTAATCTGAACTAAAATTCTAACACTGAATGGGGAGGAGGGGTTCCTAAATCATTAAAAACCTACAATAAAACTTATATTCCTTGGCACTTAGTTGAGTTCTACAAAAATCAAAATATTGAAGGATATGCTAAAAATAAGCATCTGTATCTTAGGGGCTGCATTCTGTTGTTCTGTGTTGTTTCCCCACTTTCTCCACCATTTTCTATTTCAGTAAGGAAGGACCTAAGTTCTTGCAGAACTAGAATTACTAGGCTGATATGTAGGAACTTACCCCTGTAGCTCACAAAGCAAATCATGAGAACAGAGAAAGGGCTAAGAGAAGCAGGACCCCTCCTTTATTTTTGGATGGCAGCTGCTGTTGCACACACAGAAATCCCCAGCTGTAAATTAGAACCATTGAGTGTCACAGTGAGAAGAGAGGAGCCAGAGCTACCTCTGCACAGGGAGTCTCAGACCAAATTTGCTGTGTCCTCAAGACCTTGCAGTACTGGCTGTATTGCTCCAGAATTTGGCTCTCTTGATAAATTCTGTGAGCATAGGGGACTCACAGAGGAAATGGTAACACACTCGAGTCACAATCAGGACACAAGGAAAACAGTCAACTACCTATGGCATTTTCTTAGTGACACTTAGGATATGTGTGGAGTGATATCCCTAGGCATTTTCTATTACATTCAGAGGAATTTGGAGCAGGCTCTCAACTTAGAGCTGAAGTATAAGATGTTTCAGTAACTATTTTGCCTTCTTTGTATCCAACAGTCTTTTAGATCTAATCTGTCCCTTACACCATAAGAAATTTCCAGGAAGGTGGGAAAGAGGGGAAAAGATATCATACTCACTGTATATGTTTTTTTACAGAGATTTCCATGGATGAGTGCTCCCATTCAAGTTGGATTAGTTGGCTTCTGGTGAGTGATTTCTTTGAATCACATCTGCTCTTTTAAAATGTACCTGCAAGGTTTTTCTTAAGGAGGAAGTGGAAATATTTGTATCTAAAGAAAAAGCCTATGCAGATTAGGGCTAGAAACCACAGAAGTTGTTCCTCAATTGAACTCAGAAGTTGATGAGATAAAGCAGCTGCTTTACTTGTAACTGATAATGATATTAAAAAAGCAAGTATTTAGTAATGAAGAATCTGCCAGAAGAAGAATAGAGAGGGGGGAGAAAGGTAGTGGCAAAGAAAAGGCAGGGAGAAGCTTAGTTTGAAGGGTGCTTGAGCTGTTCTCTTGATCACTGATTACCAGAACCTAATCCTGTAGTTTGGAGGAGTTCTTGAAGCAAATCTCCTTGAGGGCTTGAGTCTCTCTAGCATTTTAAGTTGTCCTGTGCACCTATGTAAAGTGCTGTGAAAGGACATTATATGCATTTGTAAACACAACATTGATGAATTTCTACTGGGTAGTAGGTAAATTAATCTATAAGATATTACACAGTGAAACATAAAGGTTACACCCAACACTTCCAAACTGTCTTAAAAAAAATAAAAGAAAGCAAATTAGGTAAGAAATCATGCTTAAGGGTTTATATTTTTCTTTCAGTATCTTAAACCATGTAAAACCATTTTTTAATCTTCTCTAGTCTCGTCTTTGCAACACCCTTGTGCTGTGCCCTGTTTCCTCAAAAAAGGTATGTAGTCCTCTTGTTCTTACTTTAATGTTAACACTTCCAGATGCATGCAAGGTACCGCAGAAAGACACACAAATAATGCTTCCTCAAGCATACAGTCTCATTTCCCCCATAACAAATGTGATTAGCATGAGAAAATTCAGCAAAGTAGTAACTGTATTATTTATCAGCAATACATCATAGCTGAATTGGGCTTGTTTGTTCGTAAATGCCTAGCAGCTTCAGAGATGCATTTATAGAGGGGTAGTGAGCAAGAAGATAGGCTTAGGGGAATAGTTTATAGAGGCCATTTCAGACTGAGAAGGGTGGGAGTTGCAGGGTCAGAAAAAGAATTTGAACTTGACAAGTTAGGAATCACAGCAGTGATTCCTAAAGAGGCTAACATAGCCCAGGCAACACAGTGCTGTCCATTAAGTTCCTTTTAAAGGCAATCTGTTTGCATTTAATTTTCAATGGAGAACTCCCAGTTGTTAGAGAAAACAGCACTTGAGTATGCATGCTTATTTATAACCTGATTAACCTTACCCAAGTAAGAATTTTTCATCAATGAAACACTATCTCAGGACTAAAGTTGTCACAGGAATAGTATTCTTTATACCTTAAAGCCCTAGTGAAGTTTGAAGGGGTTATCTACAATTAGAGTTACATTCATTAGGACCCTCATTTGCACTGTGTAGTATAATTTGAACTGTCCCTCTTGCATTACTTTGGGGTTGCATTTGGCATCTTGTACTTAATTTTAGCAGCCACATGATGCAAGGTGGAACCAAATCAGTGAAGAGTAGGCAAGGGGCCGTTTTAATACAAGTCTCCATGAACTTGAGAGCCTGGTTAAAATCAAGAATTACATGTGCTTTATAAGTTTCATAAGAAAATTAGAGTGCAGATTGTACTTAGGAAATTGCAAGTGTTTATATTATCTGGCAGCCAAATTCCCTTTTCTGGGAGATGAGTCTTATAAAAAAATCTTTATTCAACTGAATAAGAGTCATGCAGTAAGTTAAATAAGCATATACATAGTGAAAGAAAACAAACTTTTAGAAAAGGAATCTACTATTGCCATGAATGACCTTAAGTGACTAGATTCCAAACCTCATGACAGTAGCAGTTCAGCTGTTTGAATCAATAGAACATCCTGCTGTCATTTGACAGATCCTTCACCTCAATCTGTGAGCAGAACTTGTTCACAGAAAAGGAAACACACAAGCCCACAAACAGTAAGTTGAACCAGATGCATCATCTTTGAGTCAAGTGCTTGTTATATATAACAATGTTACTGTTTCTTTTGCTTAGTTCCATGGCTGTAGCACGCTTGGAGCCAGAACTGCAAGCCAAGATCCGAGAGAGCAGCCCCGAATTAGAACGTGTATACTTTAATAAAGGATTATAATTCAAGGAAGGCAGAAATATCTTTCACAGAGGATCCTGTGAACTGAGTTATGTGCCAATATAGTTGAAGAGAACTCACTTAGCCTGTACTTTTGTTAAACAACTTTGATCATGCACATTATTTTATATTTAAAGACCTTTCCTCATTTTAGTGTTTGTTACAAACCTCATTTGTCCACTTTGGTTTTGATTAAAAAGTTTAACTATACATATACAAACGTTTACATAAGCTCTCAAGCAGCTATGATAATAAAAAAACAAGCGCACAAAGAAAAACAGATGCTATTATATTGGATTTGCCACCTGTTCCGATAATAGTGGGGCAGAGATCTCTTTGGTAAAAGTCATAGAGCAACTGAACGAAGTTGCCACCCTCTGCCAGCAGGACGGGTAGCTGAACGTGATAGAAGGTTGTGCAGAAAGGGCTTTTTACCAGGAGTTGGTTGGAGGTTTTCCCTGTTGGCACAGAACCGTTTCTTTAAGGTAGATGTTGGAGGAGCCTGGAGCTTCTGCACAGTGTGGTACTGTTCAGCAATACAAGCTGCTTTCTTCCTCAGGTCTAATTTTACCAGCATCATGTTGTTCTGCAGTTCTGCCAGTGTTTGGTCCTGAGAAGGCAGGATATTACTTAGGTTTACCTGCTGATTTTGGCAAAGTGCCTTAGTTGAAATCCCCTGCAAGCCCCAACAAGACATTACCTGTCTGGCCAGAATGTCATCACAAGTGCAGAGGGCCTCTCGGAGCTTCCCTGCGCTCGTACTGTGGCAGCACGCCCTCTCTGCAGACTGCAGAGACTCCCCAAGTTTCTGCAGTTCCGACCGCAGCAATCTGACATTCTATAGCAAGGAGAGATTGAACATAACATTTAGCTTTGAAGAGATCTTATCTTTGTAAAATTCAGTGGTATCACTGGTAGCAGCACCTTCCAAACATCTGGTAAAGGTCTGTTTTGAGCAGATAACTTGCCTTTAACCATTCTTTTAAAATCATGCAGTCAACAGCTACAAATACTCTAAACTGCTCTCCCCTGCAAGAGTTCCTTTCCATAACACAATAGTGAATTTACCTTTTGTCCTTCCTCCAGCTTCCTGTCTACATCCATTGTAATAGGTTTGGCAGAGGGAGGTGGCTCCACTAATTTCTGGTATTTGCGTAGCTCTGGGAAGACACAAAAGCAGCAAGCTACATCACATTCATAAGGCTTCATTTTTCCCTCAAGTTCATTCAGCTCTTTGAGAAAAGATGCCACAGGCAAACTGCGCAAAGCTTTGAACTTGTGCAGACATGGCTCTCATCTTCCTTCAGTTAAGCAAAGGGACTTTCTAGGTTCTGTGATTACCAGGTAAACAAGAACAATGCCATCTTGCACCCTATTCCTGTCTTCTCTCACCACTCAAAATAGTGGTTTCAGGATATCCAAATCTAGTACAAAATACTGTACTCTATAACCTTCTGCAGGGAGACCTCAAACATTGTTCGGAGCTAGTGCAGCACCACTTCATTACCTGCTGTTGCTGTATTCAGCTCTGTCTGACACTGCTCTAGTTTGGCTTTAGTTTCAAGCAGTTCCCGTTGCAGAGTGCCTGAGGCAGCCACTCGCTTTGATCTACGCAGTCCTTGTTCTGAGCCCATTGCCTTAGTATGCAGGTTCTCCAGTTTTTGTTTTTCCTCCTGCAGAGCAGCTTGGAGCTCCTCTATCTTCTCATCACGGACCTAAGAAAGCAAAATTGTTTATAAAGAACAAAGATTTCTTAACACAGCTTTTTCTCATTGAAGCTTCAGTAACTTTGTGTCCATTTCTTCCAGATTTTCTTAAATCATGCATTTCACACAGGAAAATAGTTTATGTTGAGCAAATAGAGGAATTGGAATGGGGATACATTAGCTTGCAAACTAAGAGCCAAAACACAGAAAGGCTGGTGAACTATATAAAGCAGTAGCTTGATCCACATCTCTTGGCTATCAAGGAATACTATAAGCATACAGAAGCAAAACCGTTGCTCTCAGTTCACATGATAATCAGCTACCTGGATTCAAACATCTTGCCTCCCTTCCCAAACCCACTACCACTTCCTGATGTCATTCCATTGCCCTGAACAAACCTGGATCTTCTCTTGGTAATAGTCAGTAAGTGCCTCCTTCAGGTTGTTCAGTTTATCTTCATACAGTTCCTCTAGCAACTCCTTCTGGGCATCCACGTGTTGGCTACAGAGAGAGCAAATAGCTACAGGCATCAGATCTGGCTGCTTTTCATCTCCCCTCTATCACAGTTCACCTGCCTGAGGGTGATCAGAGTAAGCTGTACCTGCACCACTGCTCTTTCTGTTGCAGGTGCTCCAGCATCTCATTGCAGATCTCTTCACGGAGGCGCATTTCTAGTTGCAGCTTCTCCTGCCGTTCTTGCACCAGCAGCTCTCGTGCCGCATCCACTATACGCAACAAGTCCTGCAGTAAGGACACAAAGCTGCTTTGCCCACACTGCACAACAGAAATAAAGCCTAGAAAAAAATCCTTGCTGATCTTGGCTCCCAGACTGAAAGAATCTAGGTTTAAGGTGCTTCCAGTCACTTGTAAAGAGAAGCTGCCAGCCTTGCTCTGAATTCCTTTCCAGTGTGACTGCCTAAACACTGCACTCCAGATGGATGTGTCTCTAGAACAATTTTCTCTTCCTGCGCTGCTCAGGACAGCACTGGCTTTTGCCACCTTGGCACATTGCAATGCAGGTCTACTAATCTTTCAACTTCCATTTCTTCATCTAATCTGCATCTCCTCCATCTCTTAATCTTTCAAGAAGTCCAGCTGCCCATGCCAAGTATAAGAAAAAAAGCATCTTTTCTAGAAAAGCATCTGTTTTGATTTCCAATCTCTAGATTTCCCTTGTGTAGCACAGAGTATGATCTGCAACTGAGCTCTTACTATCCCTATTCTACAGATGACAAAGTGCTTCCAAATTAAGCCTGTGCTTCAGATTTTGACCAATTGTTGAATGTTTTCATGGATTCCCAGTTTCTTGGTCTAAGTTTCCCACATCCTTCCGGGGTTCTCTGTTGTCTCTATTTTTACTGGGCTTCAGCTCCACCTCCCAGATCAAAGCCAAGTCACCTATAAAGGATATAAAACATACCACTACCCACCTCCTTCTCATACATGGTGATCTCCGTTTCATCCTCACTGTCATCTTCCAATTCCACTTGTTTTGCCACTGCCTCTGGCCCCTGGCTGGTTCGCCTGCTGTGCTCTTTGATAATTGACTGTATGGTTGGAAGTCCTACCTTTGTGGGAGGTGCCTGGATAAGCTGAAGGAAAAAGGCTACAATTACTTCAAGTGCACAAAACCCAAAAGTCATGCAGTCCTGAACTGTGGTGCTTTTCTGCAGTTTGTCAAGCCTCTAATTTTAGCAGAACTTGGAAATACTGAAGAGCCAATAATTCACTGAAGAAGCAGGGGAGGACTTGCAAGCTTCCCCGCCCTCCCTTGTGATGCAAATTGCCCCATTCCCACAGAAGTAAGAAGTATCCCAAGTATTCCATGATCCTGAGATGTACAACTCACCTGACTGGCAATGGCGGAAAACTTGGCTACATACAAAGTCTCATCATATGTAGATGCACACTGGTTAATGTTGACAATCATGCAAGAGCGTCCACGTCCAGTGAAGAACCCCTGGAACACTCGGGTTAGCTTGCTGTCCCGGAAGGGAACCACAGTCTGCTTCAGTCTGTGGGGAGAGACAAGAGTGAGCCTGTGGAAAAGCACAACAGCTTCCCACACATCCTCCCGTGATGTCTTCAATACTGACTTGGACTGCTGGTTCTGGCGGAGGGCAGCAATGCAGCGGCCCAGCGTGTGCAGGGAGGTGTTGATGTTATTTGCCTCTTTCATTCGGTCCCCACTTTTCTGGTCCTTGCAGCGCTCTGATCCCGCAAGGTCACACAGTGATAGCCTGAAGAAGAGGCAGGAGATAATATGACCCTCTGGGTTTGCCATGTCCTGCCCAGGTTTAGAGGTCAGACACCCTGTGATTATCTTATCCTGTTCACTCTCTTCCAGCTTCCTTAGAAGTGCAGGAGCACTTTTGCAGTACAGATCTTAGCATGCAGCAGTAGGTTATCTAAATTGTAGGACTCTACCAGGTGATAGTGTAATAGCTTAGTGGTGCCAAGTTTGAAGATCATCTGTCCATCTTCAGGACAGAGACTTTTTCAGGTACTGGGTCAACTCATTTCCACATAACTGCTTCCCAAGAACAGGCACCAGCAGCAATCAAACCAGTTCCAGTACAAGCACAAAGTTACCCACATTCACCCTAATTGATGGAGCCTGAAAACTACCAAGTTGTACTTGGCAGCACTCCTCAAACTCCTTCCCACTGTCAGTTCCAGCACTTATAATGGGAACATTTGTTCCTTCCAGGCACTTAATTATACCCACCTCAGGATATTTCCATGCCAAATCCATAACCACAGCAGAGAAATAAAAAAAATGAGTACACAGTAGGGAAAACACAATCCTAAAGGGCAGAAGACTCACTCGCTGATTTTGGAAACAACTTCACTGCCACCTCCTTGCAAGTGCAGAATCCGAATAGAGAAGACGCTGTGACTGTAAGACAGACACAGATATTTGAAGATGGAAATACAGCCTGTAAAATCTCCTCAGAATTGTATGAGTAAGTCTAAACACACTGTTCCCTCCCCAGACCTGCGACTGGAGTTCTGGTTCATGTGGGTACTAGCAAAACTTTGTTTTTTCCGACCCAGTTTCAGGAGCTTCCAGGCCTCATCAGCATTACGGACATTGATCCAATTTAGATCTGGAAAAGCAGACATGCATTGGACAAGTCATTGAGGAGACTAGCAGAGAAATAGTTCACAGTCCCAACTGCACTGTTGCATTTCCTTATCATTAAAAACCTCATTTCACCCTACCTAGACATCAGAAACCTAAGGGGTCACAGCACATCCTCCCCAACACATTCCTGCTAAGCCACCAACTCAGTCCATGGAGTCCCCCAAGTATGATGCACCCAGGCCCACTTCTAGCATCTAAATCCCTCAATATTTTTCAGGCAAATGTACCTTTCACATAGGGGTTACCAGTCTGGTCTTCACAAAGCCGCAGTGTCTGCCTCTTGTGGTTCTGGCCCGGTGGAGTTGGTTCTAACAAGTCGTAGATTAACTCATTGTAAATCTCAAAGAAGGAGACCCAGATAGAGAACTGCACATCTGCTGTGGTAGCGAGTGAAATACGGTCCAGGTCAGCCCAGCGAGGACCCAGTTCTGGGGAAGAATAAGAGGAAAATGCAGGATTGCTTCTTTCACAAGTTTAAGCTGAATAGCTTCACTAGAGGCTGAGGTATCTTTCCTCAGCAGAACTACCCCAGGCTCAAATCTATTCTATAGTCCCCTGTTCCAACTCAGGCATCCTCTAATGCCTATACCCAGGCAGTCATTCTAAGCTTCCCTTTAGCAGCATCCCCCTTGCTGTATAAGGACTTTCTATATGCTTGATCTCCACTATAGAAGTACAGGGTATCATAAACAGAAGCCCCTCCTGGACTAAGTTATAGTCCTGGTTACCTTGATGACTCTTTCTGGACATCCAATGAGCTAATAGCCCCTAGGTTTAACAGTCTAGGTACAAGTGCTCAAGGCAGCCTGTCACCTTAGGAACCCTACTATCCACCTATCTGCATAGCATGCTGCAGATGGGCATCTTATCTATCAGCTTATCTATAAATGAGTCAAGCTTCAACTAATTTTTCCATTTCACAAGGCTTTGTTATTAAAACATTGTCAGCTCTTCCTAAACTAATGACACATGCACAGTTCTTCAGCACAGAGATCCTCATGGCTCTCCTACAAAATTCTTGAGAACATAGAATCTTCCCTTCCTTACACACCAAATAAGCATTCCTTTCTTCCCCCAGCCCCCAGTTAAAAGCAACAGTTCAAGCATAGGCTGCCACCTGCACCTTCTGTCTGGCTGAGGTCTGAATGGCTGGTAAATTGGCTAGATGAAGAGAGCCCAGCAACTCCACTGTCAAAGCTGCCACTTGTGGTGGCTTGAAGCTGGGATTCAGCACTGTGACTCCTCTTCAGTGGTGTTAATAGCTCCTCCTGAAAGAAGCAAAGACCATGAGTCTGCAGTATTAGCACCATCACTTTTCTGTTAACATAAGTGAGCTAGGAGGAGCATGCTCACCTCCCACAGACCCCCCCGCAGCAAGGTCTGTTTCCTGGTCTCTTCGTGCCGAGCCTGCCGGCTGTCCAGCCACATCACCTCGCTGGAGAGTGAAGGTTTCAGATCCATGGCTTGATACAGTTGGTCCCCCACGCTATTGAAGATGACTGCTAAGGCCCGAGGCAGAATCCCACCATCTTTGATGGTACCTGAAGCAGTAGCAACCACAGCAGGCTGAGAACTCAGCACACATATACAAGCAGACAACTCCCTTAACATGCCACTAACATCTAGTATTCTTCTTACCCTGAATAGTGTGAGTCTTCCCTGAATTGGTGATGCCATAGGTGTAAACCAGCCAATTCTGCCCATTCAGTACATCCTTTACCACCTGCTTCATTGTAGCATCAAAGAACAACTTCTGCCCCACATCTGGCCCAAAGATCTGGGAACAAGACAAGGAAAATACCTAGTTTCACATGGATCTTTTCTGACTGCCACTTGTTCAAGTGATACTACACACTACTACTGTCCCCTCTGCTTCCCCCACGCCATGAACCTAGACCCAGCAATCACTCCAGGCTAAGTGCTTAAAAAAAGCAAGCAGATCACTTCATGAGCAAAATAAGTTTGTCATTTGCTACCAAAAAAGGTTGAGACTCTTAAAAACAAAAAGGCAGTAAAAGGTTGCACAAGAGAACAGCATAACCCACACTGGTATCACTGATCATTAACTACTCAGCTTTTCTATCTGTAATGGCAGTTTAAGCTCAGAAAAATTCCAGGTAAATTGTTTGCCCCAGCTACTTACCTGGGTGAAAGTGAATTTATGCACTGCGTGTCCCACCCCACGTTCAGTGTTCTTCATGGTGAAGGAGTCCTTGGGGGCTTTTAGAAGCAGGGTCTCCGAGTTCTCAATGCAGACGCAGCCCTGAAAGACCAGTTAAATACCATCACCTCAATGGCGAAAGGATAGCTCCTTCAACGAGCTCTTAGTCTAATTAGTTCAGTGTCTTACCTGATCTTCCCCCTTTTCCAGCTCTGTAGACTGCAGGGGCCGAACTCTGAGATACACTTTTACTTTCCCATTACTGTCTTCAGCTGCAGCCTGCAAAGTCAGCACAGGTTAGATGCGTTAGCTAGAGAGGACCCAAGACCATTGTACATCAGACTCAGAATCCTAATGGGAACCACAGCACAGATCACATGTGGCTGCCCTGACCACTGCTCAGTAATCTCTAGAGCTCCAGCAACACCAGAAAACTTGCAGAGAAAATGTTGGGGTGCCTCAAAAGGCCTAAGTATCTAGTGAATCAGACCAACAGCCCAAAGACCTGACACCAAAACTGGCCCCCGGTCAAGCATCCTACCAAGGGACACTTCTGGTTGTGGCCTTCAGAGCACATTGTTCACAACAGAGGACATCCCCAAGGGAGAGCGTGGGGAGGGAACGGGATCTTCACTAAAGGCAAGATTTTGTTCTGCTCAACTCCAAAGTTGGAGTCAGCCCTGGATCACAGCACCTTTTTGCAGCAACCAAGACACCATCCTGGGTGTGGGAAAAGAGCTCCAGCCTCACCTGCTGGGAGCTCCCAAGGTCTGGAGAGATGGCAGAGAACTCGGACAGCAGGTCCTTGCGCACATCAGCCCCAAACCCTGTTGCAGTAGATTCGAGAACAGGGGAGGCTGCAGGTTCCTCATCAGAGAACAGCCCTGGGGAGAGGAGCACCTGGGCCATGGCGTCTCTCAGCACTCCTGAAAAGAAGGGCAGAGTAAGAAGGGGGCAGCGCTGCAGCAGCCTCCAGGAGCCCTTCAGGAGGCTTCGCTCCCTGCAAACACCCTCCATGCACATCCCATCACACAACCCCCCAGCTAACACACCCCCTGCACATGCAACCCCCACAGAAGGCTTCACTGTACCACAGCAGCAACGGGGTCCTCCAGCACGCACAAAGCCCACTACGAAGGACCCCACACACACACACCCCCACACACAGCCATGCGCGGGACCTCCCCACACACACAGTCGTGCACGCCCCCTCCCCCCTACACACACACACACACACCCCCTGCATGGCCCCCTCTCCACCCACCTCCCCACTCCCCCCGCGCCCCTCCACGCACAACCTCCCCTACCAGCCACCTCCCAACGCACAGGCATCCCCACCACGCACCACACGAGGCAAGGCCCCTCCGCAGCCACGCAGGCCGCCACGAGGCCGCCTCTTCCCCGCGGGCCGGGCCCGGCGCCCACCTCGCGCCCCGCTCACCTCGTCTCCGCGCGGCGCGGCCTGCGAGGGGTTTCAAACCGCGCCGCACCGCCCGCTCCGCCAATGGGAGCCCGAGCCTGCGCGGCCGCCAATCAGCGCCCGCCGTGGAGCCGCGGAGGGCGGGGCCGGCGCGCTGGGCGGTGGCGGTGCGCGGCTCCCGGCGGGCTTTGCGCGCCGCTCCGCCCTGCGTGTTTCGAGTCGGGCGGGGAAGATGGCGGCCGGGACCGGCAGTGAGTGTGGGGCCTCGCCGTGAGCGGGGAGTGGGGAGCGGCGGGAGAGCGGCGGCCCGCGGCAGCGGGGCCGGGGCGAGGGGCGGGAGGACGACAGGGAGCGGCCCGCGGTGCCGTTAGGTGGTTCTGAGGGGAGGGGGCGTGGCCAACGGCCGTGGGAGCCATGAGGGGCGGGGCTAACGGTCCGCGAGAGGGGCGGGGTCAGGTGTGAAGCGGCCCGGGCGCGGCTCCCGGTGCCGCGCGCAGCAATGCGCGTCGCTGGCATTGGCCCTTCTCCGCGCAGAGCACAAGCTGCTGAGCGCCGGCCCCACGGAGCCCTGGTCCATCCGCGAGAAGCTCTGCCTGGCCTCGTCCGTCATGCGCAGCGGCGACCAGAACTGGTGAGGGCCTCAGCGCGGTACGAGGTCAAAGGCGCGGGGCCCCGCACTGCAAAGCACTGACGGGTGCTGCATGGGCATGGTGTCTTTTGTGCCCTGGCTGGTCGTGTTTTGTTTTCCGTGCGTTTTCTGTTCACCAAACGTGGAGGCATGAGACTGCTACCTTTAAGGGCTTTGTTGTTTTGTAGCTGCTGGCTAAAAACAGAAGCATGTGAATTAGAACAATGAAAGAGTAACGCATTTATAAATCAGGTAAGGTGAGCTTACCCGATTGTGTTTATAAATTGGGTGAGAAATACTTTTAATAACATGTTCCTGATCACCACTTCAAGGCTCATGGTTCTGTTTTGCTGCCTCTTTCCTTCACCAAAGTAAAGGTTTTGTTGTGGAATTGTAAAAGTGTCATGAGAAGCTAGAACCTTACTTTTCAAAGAAAGGGGTGTGGAGATGTGTTTGAAAGTAGGCAAATGTTTTGGAGTCCTAAAACTCCTTGAATAATTCCCAAGCAAAACTTCATCTTAGGCAAGTTTGCTGTGATTATGGGAACTGTTCGGAGTGATGGATATCAAGACAGATCAGTACTTTTCACTGCATTTTGGTTTCTGTAGAAAGCAGGTTGACAGTGGCTTGCCATTTCTCTTCTGTAGGGTGTCAGTCAGCAGAGCTATCAAACCTTTTGCAGAGCCAGGCCGCCCACCTGACTGGTTTTCTCAAAAGGTAAGGAATTGGCTTTTGAATCTTGCAAAAAGTGAGTTCTCCATTGGCATATGACAGCTATATAAGGAACTTATTTTGGTTTGATTTTTGGTTAAAAAGTAGGAAAAGTAGTAATCAATTTTATTTTTAAATCAGATTAAATGCTTTTTACTGTTAGGAAGTTAAACTTGAGCTTATAATAAAAGTTGTCAAGGATTCCTAAAAAGGCAAGAAAGATGATTGGACAGCTAATTAAGCCAGAGCCCTTCAATATGAAAGAGACATGATTAACAGGAGGTATGAGAGATGTCTGTGGCATCAGAAATGGTGTGCTGAGGATGAGTAAGAGTTAATTGTTTACTACCTCATCTAATACAGGTGTTAGAGGGTATTAAATAAAACTAACAAGAGGCAAGTTCTAAGGAAACCCACATGGCACATAATTAAGTTGTGGAATTCCTTGCCACTGGCATTTGTGGTTGTCCTTGTATTGTAATGTACTTTGGTGTGCCTGTCTGTTGAGCAGGGCACCAAAGCGTTTTTGTAGGAAAAGTGCTAGAAGGAGCTCCAAAGACTCAAGGAAGGAAAAGTCTTCTTTTATCTTTCTTTTCTATGTTGCCTACTGTTTTCTTAGTTCTGATAAGCTGTAAGTCTAGGCCTGTTATAGCGCTGCCTTCTTTCCTTCGTTGAAACATTTTTGGTGCGCGTTCACAGAGGGAAGCATTACATCTACAGCCCCTAAATACAAGCCCCAGCTTGCTTGCTTTGATTTGTAGATTGTTACTTGGGAATATCTCTTCTTCCTTTTGTTTTTAAGGTCACTTTTGGGCATTGCTGGAGTAGGGAGGGAATATACTTCCTTATGTTGAGGTACAATAAATTGCAGTTACGGAGGAAACCGTGGGTCATCTTGTCAGATATGTTCAGAAAGTGTTAGACCTCTGAAGAAGGAAGAGTAGGTTTGAAGGCTTTGTTCATGGCTCTTGCTGATGATGAGTGTTGGGTGTCATCTGACTTTGTTTCTTTGTAGCATTGTGCCTCCCAGTATTCAGAGCTCTTGGAGACTACAGAGACCCCCAAGTGAGTACTTGTCCAAAAACACCACTAAAGACTATAAAAAGACTAAGGACAGTTTTCTATCAGTGCAGCTTTTTGGTGTCAGGTACTTCTTATTCTGAGTTCAAGCATTTTGCACTGGGACTTTGCATCAAATTAAGTTAAAGGCAGAATGTTTGAAAGAAGTATTCACTTATGGCAGTGGTGAGTAAGCTAGCAGTAGTTACAAAAAAAAAAGGGGCCTAGTAGAGTTACTGAGAAAAAGTAGATGTTTCATCTCAGATAACTCAGAAGTTGGTTTGCAGGCTGGAAATTGAAATGGGCTTATATTTTTAATCTTCTGAAGTCTTTAATACTGAATGCATTTAAGGATTAGAACTTACAAGAAGAGACTGCTTGAACAGTGTGCCTCCTGATAATATTGAGGAAAATTGAAGGAGGTTATTTTTTGGACAGGAACGACAGACAATATCCATTTATGAAAGGGCAACTTGGATTTTCTAGGGTTTTTGCCTCAATTGTTTTTTTTCCTTTTATTCTATAGGAGAAAACGTGGTGAAAAAGGAGAGGTTGTTGAAACTGTGGAAGATGTTATTGTGCGGAAACTGACTGCAGAACGAGTTGAAGAACTGAAGAAAATGATTAAAGAAACCCAGGAGAAATACAGGTATTGGGTAGAGACATTAAGCTGTGATGAAGCCAAGGGTCATGTCTTGAAAAATCATAGGTGGGGAGGTGCACAGGGTAGAAATACGTGGAACAAGAGCTGCTTAAGATTTGTTTTTCAGTGGTCATGTAAGTAAGAAGATTTTCTAATTACAGGCAACTCAAGAAGGATGCAGAGCTGATTCAGGCTGGACATATGGATAATAGACTGGAGGAGCTGTGCAATGAGATTATGATGTGGGTTATTTATTTATTCCCATATTACACTTCCTTCTTAGATTGTCAGTCTCTAACTTTGTGCCTGGCAGACTTCTCTTGCTCAATACATTTAGGCTTGAAAGATAACCAGATAATTGAGATGTTTGGGCTTCTCAATACATTTAGGATTGAAAGATACCAGATAACTGGGAAGATGTTTTGGCTTCCAAGGATGGATTTAATTTGAATTGTGGGGAACCAGTTTTATGGGGAGGATCTTTTTGAGTGTAGTAAAGAACTTTATTTTGTTCTTACTAAAGAGCTTGGTGGTGGCTTGCAACACCACTCTTGCTTCCATATGTTTTAATAGTGAGCTGGAAGATTTCCTGCAAAGTTTGTCCGTCTCTGATGATCTCTAACTCAGTTTCTCTCTTCAGAGGAACTGAACCTGAGTCTGCCCAGGAAATTCATTATTGCCTAGAGATTACAAAGCAGGGATCTCTAGGCTGATTGTGCAGGGATAAGTAAAGGGCAGCAGGATGCTCTGTGATACTAGACTCTGTTTCTATATACAGAAAGAAAAAAATGGAGGAGGAGGAGGCAGAAGTGAAGAGGAAGGCTACAGATGCTGCTTATCAGGGTAAGCTGGAAATGTGCTTCCTTACTCTTCCTCACAGATAGATGCTTATGTTCTTAAGAACATTTGGGAGATATTTAAGTCTTGTTAAGATCTGTTTGAGAGGAATTCCTTTACTATAGGAGTAGCAAACAAAGTTTTTATTCTTTTTCCAGAAGTGTATTTTTAACGTGGAAAGATGCAGAGACCTCTGAGAAGTGTTTTTGTTTAAAAAAAAATGTGTATAAGAGGCAGAAATATTAGTAAGAAGCTCTTCATTAGAATGTCAGGCTTTTCATATCTTTAGTTTTCCTCTTGATCACTGTGTGATGATAACGTGAAGAGAGGTTTGTTTTGATTATTTAATCCATTTTATAGTTCTTGGGGCAATTCAGTAAACCAATGTGCTAGTGGTAGAAGATGGACAATACCTGGCTGCTGAGAAAATTTGAAGTTAGAGTACATTAACCATCCTAGTAGCGTTTTGAGTGTGGTGCAGGAAGTTCCCATCATATAAATGTTTGTTTCCCAAGGGCACTTTAGGACAAAAACGGAAGTAGCTCCTGGGGACTGCCACAGAATCTGACTTTTCCTCTCTTCTCTTCCAGCTCGCCAGGCCATTAAGAATCCGCCCCGACGATTAACGGGTGTGATGGTTCGCTCCCCTGCGGGTTCCACCTCCCCAGGGGGGGACTATGCTCTGGGAGACCTGTCCCAGCCTGCTGTGGACGAGGCCAGCCCTGGGGTAAGGATGCTTCCTGTGGCAAGAGGGAAGGACTGGCTTGGGACATGGGGCTGTGCATCTGTCATGGAGCAGGAGCCTGGGAGAAGCCCTTGCCTCGTTTTGCAGACTTTTCTCTACAGTAGTTCTGTAGTGTGGCTGGTGTACAGTGCTGTTCGAGATATGTGTTGTCTTCGATGTCTGTGATAATCAGGTGCTTGGATCAAAGGCTGTGTTAGGGGCATCAGCGGGTTGACCAGGCAGCCTTCTTTGTGCCTGGAAAATGGCAGTACAGGGCAGGGCAAGGATGAAAGCATCTGCCTGTCGTAGGTGTAGTGAGTGAATGGAGTAGGTGGCTGCGGTGTGCTGGATCAGTGCTCTTGGGGGAAGGAGCAAGTGGGTCTAGTCCATGTGGTGGAGTGTGGCTTTGAACAGTGTGGTTTTTCTCTTTCTCAGGTCACTCCAGGGACATTGCCCAGCACCCCAGTTGCCACCTTCATTGGAATCCCTGACACCCCTCCAGGCTCTGCTCCCCTGGATGCCCCCATGACCCCAGTCACTGATGATTCACCCCAGAAAAAGATGCTAGGACAAAAAGCAACTCCGCCTCCTTCCCCTCTGCTCTCAGAGCTGCTGAAGAAGGGCAGTCTCCTGCCCACAAGCCCCAGGCTGGTATGGAGCTCTCTGCTCATATATGCAAGCACACAAACAATCTGGTGCAGACTCTCCCACTGAAAAGGGGGAGCTGCAAGGGCTTTTTAAAAATATATAGTATTTGCGAGAGTCCCAACAGAAGTGAAATCTGAGAGATGTAATGACTCTCCTGAGCCACGAAGGTGGGGCTGTTTCCCAGTGCTGCTGTGGGCGCAGGACAGTAGTGGTCAGTCAGCACATAGGACTGGCTAGTTCCCCTTGGTCATAAGGAGTTGGAGTTGCAGACACTACTGGAGAAAATCCTTCACCGTAGGGGGTCACGTTAGGAGGCAGCATCCTGGTTAGTCCCCATGGAGGTGTTCTTGGTGCTTTCTCTTTTGGGCTCACAATTATTGTTTACATCTTGGTAGGAATTTGAATTTTAATAATCAAGACAGATCTTCACATAGGAATAGGAAGTCCTTTAATAAAGTTTTTGACCAGTATTGAAGTGGGCTAAAACTTCTGCTAGTTTAGGTTGTAGACAGTTATTAAAATCAGTGTGATGACAAGGAATTTTGGCCTTGCTGGCATTAGTGATTTTGGAATTAACAGAAGGGTTATCATTGCCCTTCGTTGTTCAGAGCCCCATCCGAAAGTAGCAGCCATCAGCCTGCCTGTGGTACGGCTCCCTGTGTCAGTGCTTGTGAAACGGGATAGATGTATTGCTGCTGCTGGGTTTTTTTTTTTTTTTCCATAGTCATATTTGAGGTCTTCTCTATTTGTTAGCTTGTCTAAAGGCTCCATGGGTTATACGTTTTCAGGGTGCAATGCAAGGTTTGAGGGAGCAAGGAATAGAGTGTGTGGAAGACTTTGGGTTTTGGTGCTGTTTTGCATCTGCTTCAAGGTCTATCATAGGTGTATTGTGTGACCTTGATTACTTTTGAAGTTACTTTCCATCTTGGTGCTTCAGTTTAACTCACAAAAGCAATAATTCCCTGACATCTGAGGGGGTAGAGAGACTAAATCTCTTGCTATTCGCAAAGAATTACAGTATTCTTGAACAGACTAACTGAAATAGAGCAAATTTGGCCTGACCTAAAAGGAGGATTGGACAGCAACTGTATTTTAGCAGAAGGAAAACAGCTGGTTTCAAACCTGTGTTGTGGACTTGCATAAGAGGCCTCAGGCAGGGACTAGATTGGACAAAAAGCACAGGGGAAATGCTGAGACACCAAATGATGGGCAGCTTTGCAGAGGTGCATATCTGGCAGAGAATCACCAGGAACTTCAGTTGTGTCCTCCTTCGGCAGGTTGGTGAGAACGAAATGGCAGTGGCTTCTGGTCACATGAACAGCTCAGGAGTCCTGCTGGAGGTAGGAAGCGTCCTTCCAGTGCTGCACACTGCGGAAATGCAGTCGGCACCTGGTGCTGTCCCTGCATCTCCTGCTGCTTCAGGTAATTTGCAGGGACTCTTTCTGTATTGTTATCCCTTCAGATTCTAGTTATGTGCCATAATTTCACAGACTGTCTTATGAATCCTGATTAGAGATGAAGACATCTAGTCTGGCTGGTGTGGGGGTTTTTTGAGTTCTACTGCAATTTCTATATTCTTCTGTCATCTCTTTTTTTTTTTTTTTTTTTTTTTTTTTGGGTAAGACAACTCTTAATTTTTGCAGAAAAGGGGATATCTGGAAAGATGACTAGAACAATTAGGCTTGACCCTGGTCCACCCAGACTAGTTTCAGCTTTTGATACTGACTAATACCAGGTATTTCAGCAGAGGGAGGTTTTGTTGGAAAAAGATTGGGAAAACTTGAGTCTAGGGTCTGATTCTAAATTTGTCAAACTGCAGCTCCCTGCGAAGCTGGAGGCCCCACACATCTTAGCTCTTCTTTAGCTCAAAGCTGTGTTAAGGATTAGACCACAATGGACTGTGAGCTCTAAGATAAATTCCATATGGCGCGGTGGAAAGGACAGTGCAGGAGCCTTTACATTAAACCCTTCTAGGGACACATGCCTGTGGTAGTTCTTTTTCAGCTCATCTTAACCAGTGGTTTAATCTGCAAACTGATGATTTATGCCATTCATGCATATTTAGTTCTGAATGAATAAGCTCCCTTTCCTTATCTATGTGTGTTCTTAAAGTCCTGCTAAATGGGTTCAAGTGGTAAAGTAAATGGAGACTGGAAATTATGATTACGATGAACGACAGCCTTTGAGTAAAGAGGAAGTCTCCAGGAAAGACCTGCAAAGAGATCCCCTCTGCTCCCTTCTGGCTCTTGTGATAACTGTTTGTCCTGCCTTACCCTGTGTGGCTCTTAGCACTGTTTTTGAGATTTCCCGTATTTGTATTGGGATGAGCCTTTGGAAGGGCATCTCTCTGCATGTGTGGCTTAGCCTCTCCAGCCCTTAGCTTGACCACAGTGTCCATAGTTTGCATGGTGCTCTCTCAGATCGCACACACGGAGGAGTTGTGCGTTTTGGTGTGGGCTCTGGGGACCATGTGTAGGCACGTCCTAGCATCCCGTCCCAGAGGAAGCCACCAGCTAGCGACCAGCCCCTGGTGGCTCTGTGGACTTCAGTGGTGGCTGCTTCTTGCTCATGTGCTTTTCCCTTCTACTCTCTGTTAGGTGCTCCTACGCTTTCCCGGCTTTTAGAAGCTGGTCCTGCACAGTTCACCTCACCTCTTGCTTCCTTCTCCGCTGTTGCCAGCGAACCTCCAGCTAAGCTTCTACCACCCCCAGTAGAGCCTGTGCCTCAGGCAACCATTGTCATGATGCCCACGCTGCCAGTACCATCCGTTGTGCCACCAGCTGCCACTCCAGAAAGCATAGCGACAGGTTCGTTCCTGGGCAACGCACCCAGCAGGGTCTTGGCTGGGGCTTCTGTCTCACCATTGTTTTTGACTCACCATCGTTTCGGAAAGGCTGGGTTCTGGAGTAAACAGATGGTGCTCTTGGAGACGGGATTTGAGCAGGATTTGCTGGGTGGAGGTGGGGTGCTAATAGTATGTAGCCGGGTTGTAAATCAAGGACTGGATTCTCACTTTCTCTCTTGTGTGGGAAATCAAACACGTCATCCATATTTGTCTTTTATTTTTCTATGCAGTGCTGTTGTGGGTGGACTTGGGTTATATGTGATTGGTGCTTGGTCTGACCCACTGCAGTATGCCCTTATGTGGGCCTGAATACATTGGGTTGGTTTCTGATTTTCACTCTCATCCTTGTCCAGTGAGCCAGCCAGAAGCCTGTGTTTCCATGGAAGCCGTGTCCGATTCCCATACAGTGACAGTGTCCATGGACAGCAGTGAAATATCCATGATCATTGATTCAATCAAGAAAGAATGCCTGGGTTCTGCAGCTGGCAGCACTGCAGGGCCTTCCAAAGATCACTGCATGGATGGGAAAGAAGACCTGGATTTAGCTGAGAAGATGGATATTGCTGTGTCCTATACTGGGGAAGAGTTGGACTTTGATACTGTTGGAAACATTATAGCCATCATTGAGGACAAGGTAAATAGGCAAAATAGAGAGCCAGTGCATTCTGTTCCACATTCAGTTAGATTAATCTCAAGTAATTACTATTCAGCAGTTTATAGTCATCTTATACAAACAAGAAATAACTAGCATGTGCTCACCTTCTTTATCCAGATCGATAGGGAATGGCCCTTTGGCACCAGTGTGTGCCACATTTAGCTTGGTGCTCCAGAGTACAGAGAAATCTCTTCCTCAGTTTGAGTGGGGGCCATGGATCTGGCAAACAAACCAGTGCTGCTGGTGGCTTCCCTGGAGCTATGTATTTCTGAACCTGAAAGCTCCCTGGGGACAGGATCTCCGGCATATTATGTAAGGAAGTGATGTGAGTCCTGCTGCTAAAGGCAGCTGGGTAGACACACTGGGGGGTTTCTTCCAAAATTGCCTCATTACAGTGTAACATTTTGAATTTATTTTTAAGCCCTTCTTGTTGACTTTGGCCTGCACTGCTGTCTGTGTTTTGGGAATAGGTAGATGACCATCCTGAAGTCCTGGATGCAGCAGTTGTTGAAGCTGCTTTGTCTTCTTTCTGTGAAGATACTGATGACCCTCAGACCCTGCCTGGCCCATGGGAACACCCAATTCATCAGGAGCATGAGAAACAGGCCCAGATACCCCAAGTGTCTGTAACTGTGAAGCAGGAAAGACTGGAATGTGAGGAGCCAGAAACAAAGGGAATTCGAGAGCTAATGGGCATTGGAGAGCTGGGATCAGAAATAAAGACAGAACCTGCAGAGCAGGAGCAAAATCAGCTGGGCCCAGAGGAATCTGTACCAGTAACTGCAAGAGCAACTGAAACACCAGAGCTTAGAAGTCAAGAGATAGAAGAGGATCAAAGAGCATCTGTGACAGCAGGAGAAAGTTCTGAAACTGAGATAGAGTCAGCCAAGGGAGAAGACCCAGTGTCCAATACAGTGAAGACAGAGGTATGTGAGCAGCGAGGCTGCCTGGAAATGGTGTGAGGAGAAAGGAGCAGTTGTGGCAGGTAGGAGAGAAGTTTAGAGGAAGGATAACTGTTGCGTTTGAAAGTGACCCTTCAATAAATGTGGCTGCTTGTTTCCTTGGGGGTCATGCTGCTGATCTGTTTGATCTGCAGGAAAAACTCTCCACTCTAGGCAGTGCCTTTACGTATCTCCCCCTGCCCATGTACAGAATTGCTGCTGGGGAGGTGCTCAGTGAACCTCAATGCCTTAAGTTAGCTTAGGATGAGCGAGATGTGCCCACACCTTCACTGAAGTAAGCTGACACAAACATCTAGATTTGTGCATTTCTCTTCCCTCCAGACCCCACCTGATGATGATTCATCCCCTCCACAAGTCCCAAATGTGAGTGAAGACTCCTCACAGGCTGATGTTCAGCACAAATTTGAGCTGTCAGGTAACTTAATTCAGCTAGGAAATCTTTTATGTGCAACATTATTAGTTGGATAGATGTTAGTGATCTTGTTCAGTTTTTGGGGAGGAGGGAGAAAAGAAGATATGTGCAGGAACAGTGGTAATTATTGCAGGATAGTAGATATTGATGCAGGAGCTGAAGTAGGAAAGACAGCTTTGGAGAATCATAACCTTGCTGCTTCATTTTCTTTCTCAGAGTCACTGAAGGAGGAGGCCCAAGCCCTGTTCAGGAGTCAGATGAAGGTAATTCGGAATTGCTTGTAGTCATCTGGGGTTCAGTAGTTAGGACATCTTGCTGCTGCTTCCTAGCTCCCATCTGCAAAAAAACAAAGCTTGTCTTCAGCTTGCCACACTGACAAGAGAGTGGGCTGTCTGAAATTGGAGCAAAAGGGAAGATTGCTTCAGACCCTATAAACTGTGTGTGGATATGTGTGTGTGTGGTGGAGCAGTGAACAGGACAGTATGACTAGGATTTTGTGGAAGCACCTTTACTGCAGCTATAGGAAGAAGATCACCTTTATCAGCTGAACCATAGATGCCTTGGAGGCTGAATCACTGTTGTAGCAGGTTGCACAGACTTATGTACTGTGTGTATTTCAGGATGGGCAGGGTGAGGAGGATGATGAGGATGGTGCCAGCGAGGCTGCCAGTTTGGAGGAGCCCAAAGAAGAAGATCAGGGTGAGGGATATCTGTCGGAGATGGATAACGAGCCCCCTGTGAGTGAGAGCGATGATGGCTTCAGTGTCCATAACGCACCACTGCAGTCTCACACGCTAGCTGACTCCATCCCCAGCAGCCCTGCCTCCTCGCAGTTGTGAGTATCACTGCAGCTCTCAGCCACACCAGTGCAAACCCCAGGCTGGTTTGTGGAGGGAGCATGGGATTCTCATGTCTGTTTCACTGACTAAGCGGGTTTGAAGAGGGAATTTGTTGATCTGTCTGACACAAGGTTCTCCTTACTCATAAGCACAAGCCTGCAGACAGCACCCGCTGTTTCTTTCTGTCTCTGGCATGGATTAATGTAGGTATGTCGAAGGCAGAGTAAACCATATGGTTTCTGCTTCAAGCAATGTGGAGACTCCTGAAAGAAAGTTGCATTCTTTTCTTCTCAGCTCTGTGTGCAGTGAGGACCAGGAAGCTATACAGGCCCAGAAGATCTGGAAGAAAGCCATCATGCTAGTTTGGAGAGCAGCAGCTAATCACAGGTGAATTTGATGT
Source organism: Tinamus guttatus (assembly GCF_059628265.1). Taxonomy (NCBI): domain Eukaryota; kingdom Metazoa; phylum Chordata; class Aves; order Tinamiformes; family Tinamidae; genus Tinamus; species Tinamus guttatus. The sequence continues at coordinate 114,602 of NW_028288689.1, forward strand.
CTTGAGAACTAGAAGAAAAAATGACTAATCCCAGGCAGTCCTTCACTCTCCTGTGTGCGCCTTATCTGATTTGGTCCTGGGAAATGGTGAATCATGTTACTTCTGACAGTATACAAAACATGAGAGCATGGAACAAATATTTAGGATTGTTCCTTTACTAACAAGAACAGGACACTCAGTGGACTCCTTCTCTCTGCAGGTATGCCAATGTCTTCCTGCAGCCTGTGACTGACGACATAGCACCAGGGTACCACAGTATTGTGCAGAGGTGAGAGGCTCGGCAGTATTCTATCACTAGAACAACAACATTTATATAGCAGTTCACGACAGGAGAGGTTTGGTTCTCAACTGCCATTTAGAATGCAGGACTTGATAATAAAGTTGCTTTCTAGCACCACTTGATAAAAAACAGGTTTCCCCAAGAAAAAGGCTGTCTTAGTAGCAGACAAGACTCTTTATGTAGCCCTTTCTTTAGAGTTCAGTATGCTGCTTTATCCAGAACACTTGTTTATCAGCAAGGTGCTATGTGACTGTGGTCTTCAACTTGTGTTCAAGGATAGGATTTGGTCTTTGAAACTCTGCAGACCCATCTTTAATCACCTGTTCTACTGTCCAGAGTCATGTCTTTTTCTGGAAGAGATACCAGAATCCCCTTTTAGCCCCAGAGCTCTCTCCTGAGCAGCTCAGTGGGTGTAGCTCCAGCACCCTGGTGTGTCTCAGCAATGTCTGGGTGTCAAATGCCTCTCAAGGCATTGTCACTGTTCACGGTGCCTGCTGTACAACGCCCATCTCCTGACTCAAGAATACAACCTGCATGGAAAAGAATTTACTGGGGTCTGGTGCTACTAAATTGAGTAGATGGTCTGACCAGACATGTCACAGATCCAGCTCAGTTTGCGAAAGGGAAAAGAGTTAAATATCTGTTTTGACTGCGTTTCTTTCATAGGCCAATGGATTTATCTACCATTAAGAAGAACATTGAGAATGGGCTGATACGAACCACAGCAGAGTTCCAGCGTGATATTATGCTGATGTTTCAAAATGCGGTTATGTACAACAGCTCTGACCATGATGTGTACCACATGGCTGTGGAGATGCAGCGAGATGTCCTGGAGCAAATCCAGGTAAAGTACTGAGCTGAGGCCAGTGCATGGCAGAACATGTGCCTTGGTTCATAAGCATGGGAAAGACTTCTGAATGTAAAACCACACCTTTGCTTGCAATATCTTTGAATGAAAGAGTTCCCTCCTCCCCTTCACCTGTCTTGAGCTTGTGTGAGCTGAGGTGGTGGTAGTGATCTGATATCGTGGAACCACTGTAAGTTAAAACCAAGCCAAATATTTGTCAGGTTCAGCCCCGAACAATTTCAACTGCAGCTCCCTTCAAGAGGTACCTGCCAGCAAGAACTGCAATGTGCTTCAGGAGCAGAATCTAGCAACAAGATTGGGGAACTGCAGGGGCAGGATTGCTTCTTTAGGTGGCTCGCTGGTTTCTGCTGCCTTTGAAGTCTATGTGAAACTGTGGCCTGAGACTGCCCTTCTACTCTGTGCCATTTAACACTGCTGAAGTGGAATGTGCCAACTGGCAGGGCTAGCAAAGTTTGAATTGGGTTTTTATAGTCTTTTGGAACTTAGGACTTCTGAGGTGAAAGGAGCAATATATTTTGAGGAACAGACAAGGAACTGAAACTGTCCTTGACCTAATCATTCCCAGCCTTGTGGTTTGTGATATTAACTGACGGGCAGTAACTGAGCTTGTTTTGCCTGAGAATCTTAACTGAGAGTGTGTTTTTTCATGCAGCAATTTCTGGCCACACAACTGATCATGCAAACATCAGAGTCCGGGATCAGTGCAAAGAGCCTGCGTGGGCGAGACTCCACTCGCAAACAGGATGCGTCAGAAAAGGTGAGGGTGCTGCGCTCTGTGGAAGGGCGGTTGATGCCTTTGGGACCATCCCAGGATCCTACATTAAGTCCCTATACCAAAGATGTGGGGATGTTTTTAAGATCACAATTGCTCCAGCTTCATGTGAAACCTTTGTTTAAATGTGTCCTTCAGTTAGATTTCAGCTCTGGAGATGTACGTTATCCCAGAGGCCAGTTTCATGAGTTATCTCCATAATCCCAATAGTTCTGTTCGTTTTTTTAAAAAAACAAGTGATCAAAACTGGAGGGAAATGAGCAGAGTTTTGGAGGAGGAGGCATGGTGCAGCAGGAAGGTTGTAGAAAACTAGAAGACTAGCCTGTCCATGTTCTTTACTTCCTAGTCAGAGATTTTTAGAGCTGGGGAATTACTGCAGTCTGTTCTGCTGTTTAAAGCACACTAGAGAACCTTTGATTTCTTCATTGATCTGAACCAGTATTCTGCAGGTTTTTTTTTATTATTATTTTTTTCCTTTTGTAAAGACATGCCCAGTCTTGATTCAGGTGTTTTCAGGTGCTCTTAGCTGGTGCACATAGCATTGTGACAGCACGAACTGCCTGCTTAGCTGTAGTGGGGAGCGTGACTGAATGCAAAGTGCAAAGAGGTTATTTGGTAGGCCAGAGCTTGCCGCAGCTGAGGAGGGAAACCCCTTTCCTAGCGTTCTTACTCTCGCAGTATCCTTCTCTTGTCCATTTTTATGTTCCTGCTGTGTAAGACTGCTGCCACGCGGGAAGGGGAGTGGGGCATATGTTTCTCTACGCTGACGTATGTGGGCGCATTGCTTCTATGTGGTGTGTGCATTTCTGTATCTGGTATCTGATAAGTCCTTCTGTTTGGCCTTTTAACAGGACAGTGTCCCAATGGGCTCTCCTGCCTTCCTTCTCTCTCTCTTTGTAAGTATTGAAAGGCTGCAGCAGGCACTGTGGTGTTGCTGGCAGTGTGCTCTGCTCCTTGCCTGGGTGATCACTGCACTGTCACGGCATCCTTAGCATTGCAGCAGTGTGTGTTTAATTGTACAACCGTGGTCATTAGAGACGAAACTTCTCAGTCCCTCGTTCTCAGCGTGGGTGAGAGGGAGGGGCTTGCTTCTGATTCCAAGTGTTCTTGTTTTTGTCATCTGCCGTTGCTGTTCTCCACAACTTCTCTCCTGCTTTCTTTCCATGTAAGCGGGAAGACAGATCAAGTGCAGCACTATAGTTCCGACATCCCTCATGCTTATACAGCTGCCCCGCTCTCCCGTCCAAGAAAGTACACAGGGGTCTGGGGAAAGTGACGAATGAGCTGTGTACTCTTTTATCATTCATGGTCCAGAAAACAAGATATCCAACAGAAATGTCCTGATCTATGCCTGTGGTGATCTGGAAGTGTTTGGAAAGCTATTCCTTTCTGGGAAACCCCAGGTCTTTTGAGTGTGGGAAGGAGAGAGGGGAGGAAGATGGAGAGTTTTTTATTTTTCTCGCATATATCTAAAGACAGAGGAGTACTCCAGGAGAGTCAGCATGTCAGCCAGAGGGAGAGGGCAGCGGATCAAAGGAAGCTCTCATTTCGCCTTCTACTCTTGGAGAGCAGCTGTGCGGAGAAGCTAGGGAGCTAGTGCCAGGGTCACTCAACTGGAGGATCACTTCCCATAGGGATCAGCAGCTGATAAGGTAGGTTAGTCAGCAGTTTCCTCTTCCCGTCTTAAGAGCCCAGCTAGAATATGTCACCTGGGAGAAAACCTGCGCTGGCGCAGGCTCTAAAAGCATCCCTCTGGGGGAGAGCCTTGCTGCCCCTCTCTGTCCTGGCTAGCAGCAGTGCACAGAGAGGCTGCACATCGCAGCCCCTGGGCTGTATCCACAGTGGTGTTTGTAGGCAGGTCTGCAGGCAGGTCTCCCCAGGCCCCCCCAGGCCTTCTTGCCTGTCTCCTCTTTGGAGTCCCTGGGTGCTGGAGGAAGCGTTGTTGGATTTGGGGTTTGTGGCTCTGCTAACGCCAGTGCTTCTGTTTGCCCGGTGACCAGGACGGAGGCACCAGAGGGCGTCGCTGCGCCATCGAGGCCGACATGAAGATGAAGAAGTGACGGAAACCGCCAGCACCCGCCGCGCGGGCGGGGGTCCAGCGAGACGCTGCTGCAACTGCCAGAGGAGGAAGAGCCGTGTGTTCCTTTTCCAGGACCTGCTCCACCTTGGCTCACCCCTCTGAAAGCAATATCTCCTCCGAATGTGTAACCCAAAGAAACTTCCCTGGAAGGGAAGGCTAGCCCTGCTGCCTGTTCTAGGGCAGAAGTCTTGGGCTTCATCAGTGTTCTGGTGTTAGCTAGCAACTGGTGGCTCGTATGTACTGTAATGTGAAGTGTACAGATTTTTACTAGTGATGTGTAAATGTGTATGTATATTAAAGTCGAGAACAAATCCGTTGTGGGGTGTGCTTAGTCCTGCAGCGCTGCGGTGAACGGCCCTGTCTCGACAGCATTGCGCCTACCCATTTTGCATATCTGCTGATCTAACCCACTCTCAGTTATTCCTATGGCAAACGAGCACCTCAGAGCTTTATCAAAATGGTGCACAATTCTTGGATCATGTCTGTAAGTGTGTAAGGCTTGAGTGTGTAAGGACATAAGGATGAGGTGCCTATTATGAAATACAGGGGGAGATCGAATCTCAGAAAAACTAAATACTAGTCTTGTCAGAGCCTTATTACATTTATTTCCCACATTTGTTTCCCAGAGTATTGAAAGGGGTAAGCAAGTGAAAATCTCCCGTGGTTCCAGCAACTTTAGGCAGGCCAGTATCTGGTTTCAGCACTGTTCTCTGGTTTGGCACTGGAGCTCTAAATGTTTCTCTTTATGGTAGATGACTGTTGTTTTCCTCAGCAACATGGATGTTTAAACTTGAGTTTGAATCCCCTCTGGCAGTCCTCAAGTTACCAGCTTGTTTTCTGTTCATGTGACCTGTGAGCCAAAGCTGGCATAGTTTCTGCCCCCATGATCTTCCGAGGGGAAAAAATTGGTTGTGATCTTTGCTGGTGTTTGAAGTAGCTGGGTTTGGTCTGCACTTTGTTTGTGCAGCATGCACAGGCTTCAGCTTTCTGACCCGCAAATTGCAGGAGCCAGAGTCATTACAATTTAGACCAGCAGGATCATATAGTAAAAACTCTTGCTTTTCACAGATTTTGTTTTCCAGTTGGTTGGGCCCACTGTGTTGAGTTGAATGCCTGGCTGAGTTGTATTTCTGCTAACGGTCACTCTGCATTTGATGCTGAAAGTGCGGAATCTACTCCTTTGCTTATTTGTTTACCAGTTAATGTCCTTCACTATTGAAATTGTGCCTTTCACTATTAAAATTGGGTGCAAATTTATAGCAATTACAGGTTGTGGAACAAGTTGCTTGTTCCTTGTGGAACAAGTTACAGGGTTCTTTTGCCGTTTGATACTTTATAAAATAATTTAGGTTGGAATCTCTGAAGAACATCTAGTCCAACCTGCTTCTCAAAGCAGTACTAGCTTCAAAGGTGGTTCAGGTTGCTTGGAGCGTTGTTTAGTCAAGTTTTGAAAGTCTCCAGGGATGGAGATTCCAGAGCCTCACGGAGTAACTTATTTCTGTGCTTACCCACCCTCAAGGAGTAAATGTTGACCTTATATGCAGTCTGAATTTCCTCTGTGCAGCTTGTGATCCTCCTGTCCTCTCGCTGTTGGCCACTGAGAGGAGCCTGGCTCCGTCTTCTCTAACGCCTCTGCTGTGTTCGGCTGGGTTGAACAATTTGAGGTTGCAGCATGTGGGTAGACTGTCATCAGTCCCACTAGTGACCTGCTTTCATTATGGAAAGAATTGCTGTTCATTCCTCCCTTGGTTTCTTCTCTTAACCAGGTATTTTTTTCTTCAAAGAGCCTTTCCACTTGTCCTGTGGCAATTTAAGAGCCTTTAATGACCATGTTTAAGATCATTAAAAATCTAAAATACAATTTTCCTTTACAGAGCCATGCAGCCTCTTTCCCAATTCATCATGTTTGTGTTCTAATTACTTATTCTGTCCTTCATAATATTTTCTGCTAATCTGTCTGGTGCAGAGCTCAGACTTTCTGTGCTGCAGCCCTCACCGTCCACCTTCTTGAAGACAGACATCACAATTGCCTCATTCCTGGGCTTGTGCTGGGGGTAGTTTTAAGTGACAGGCTGGTTCATATCATATTAAAGCTTCTTGAGGACTCATTAGTGAATGCCACTGGTTCTAGGGTTTACTCCTGCCATCAAATTGTTTGAAAAACCTCCCCTGTTGACATTTGAATTGGAAGCAGTCCCTCGGACCCATCTTAAGAAAAAAGTCTCTGTTTTGGATATTTATGATCTCCTCTGTGGCAACTGCTGATAATGATGATTATTTGGTTTCTCCAACCAGTCCTACTTTCTCCTGAGATGCCGGCACTGTTTGTGTGTCATCCCCACTGATCTTCTGGCAGATATTCTGCTTCTGGTGGTTTTTGATGAGATTTGTTGTTATTATTTGCTTTTATGTCTTTAGTAAACTTCTTCAGGGTTTTTTTTTTTTTTTTTTTGGAGGGAGGATGCTATTTTATCATGCATTTTGCATTTCATTTGCTGGCATTTGGGCTTTTATCATTTCCCTTCTTTTGACAAGTAAATTCCCATTAAAGGCTGTCTTCTTACTTCTAACAGCTTCTTGGCTGCACAGTGTCTAATCCTTGCAAACTGAACTAAAATTTTCCCTTCAGATAATGATTCCTTGTTGACAACTTATGTAAAGTCTGTAGGGTAGTTCTTCATTAAGAAGTTGAATTCTATATTTCTCTATCCCTTATATTTTGTATGGAATTGGTCTGAAACTAGGTGGTCTGCAATTATTTCACTCATCCTGCTCGCCCTGCGCTAATGCCACTTTTCTGTTCTCCAGCATCCTGAGTATCCCAACACTTAGTAATGTAAGGCCAAGTATTTTCTCAATCAGTTCTTATGCCCACGCTGGCTCAGTTTGCTGATTTTCAAATGCTTATCCCTCTCAGCTTGAAGACAATACGATGTTCACAAGCGGCTGGGTTACCCTAGCCTGAGGCTTGCTGTTCTTCAGCTGAGCTGTCTGGCCGTGCTCGTGCAGCCAGTGCTGCTGATGGTGCCGTAAAGCGCTTTAGGCACCGTTGCTCTTCAGGTGAAGTCATAGTTTGCCCAACTCCTTTAACTGGAAACTGAGACCGAGTAGTTTTATCTGTTACCTCATCAGATTTCATCTGCTTCTGCTGAAGTTAACTTCAAATGGGTTTCAGAAGTACAGCCTTTCTGCTCCTACCTCTGGGTGTTAGTTCCTAATATTAGCAAATGAGTTTTTTTCATCCCAAACCCATTCTACTTATGCCCTGTAGGTTGGGCTTGCAGCTGTGTTAGCAGTCCTGAGAATTTGAAAGGAAGTCAGTGAGAAAGTTGGTTGTTCAAAACCCTGGAAAAATTAGGTTGCACGTAATTAACTGAGAACTGTAAGAACGCAGCTGATGAATGCCTAGAATCCCCCCAGGTGCAGCATCCAGGCAGGCAAGTTCAGTGGCAAAACAGAGATTTTCGTAATAGCCATTCACTGTTGTTCCTGTGCCTCCGCAGCCAATTCCCCAGACTCTGTGGGGGTCATCGTGGGCTCGTACAGTGGAAAAGACTTGGGCATAGACTAATGAACAAAGACGAAATGAATGGTTTCCTCCTCCTCGAAAAAAATGCTATTTTTAACTTCTAAAATAGGTATAGAATTGTCTCCTGTCCGTGTGTGGCTATTCATGGTTACATTCCTCATGAGGTACACAGGAAACCACCATCCAGTTCAATCACGTCTGTCACAACAAAGTTTCTATAGTGTTTACAATAAGATATTCCCAATATAAAAAGTTTTTAACTCATCAGCAAATGGAATTTCAGTGAGTTATCCTTGGGATCATTGATCGCTTGCAACAGGAGTGCCAGCATTGCTGCATGTCGTGGCATCCTTTGGCAGCTTACACATCATCAGAGAAAGCTGCGTGCTCCAAACCTGCCCAGCATCGCCTGGGCACCGGCACCCGCTGACCCACACGGGGAGAGCACAGCAAGGGCACTACAAAATCTGCGATTCCGTTGCTCAGAACTGAGTTGGTTTGTGGAGCTGCAGCCCTGCTGTGTGCCGAGGAGCGCGGGCTTGGGCCTCGCAGCACTTGCCCCATGCTTTGGGTCGCTGGGGATGTCAGGAAACGAAGCAGAGTTTCCAGCTCTGGACCAGGGTACAAAGAAATTGCTGTATCTCTCTTTCTGTTTGTCTGCAGATGGGCCATGCCTGGATGTGCTGGGGGTCAGAAACGGAGTCTCTCAGTGAGTCTGAGAAGAACAGCGACTTCCAGTCTCTTCTCAGCTGGGATTCAAGCTTGGATTTAGAAGTGGGGAGCTGGAGGAATACCGAAGAGACAGCCATAAGGGAGCTAGAGGAGAGCAGCCAAGAGGAAGAGTGCAAGCAGTTCAGTGAGCCTCTCTGGGAGGATGACAGTGAGGACTGCCAGGAGGTGGTGACGCAGTGTGACCAGGAGAGCCTCCTCCAGTTCCTCGCAGAGGTAGGTCTGTCTGCGTTATAGCAATGGGGGCTGCATGGCCCAGGCCCTCTTAAATTACTGTTTTTATTATCCTGGGTGAGGAGCAAATGCCCTGAGCTCACTCGCTCCCTCATCCAAGTGTAGCCCTTGCTCCCATTTAAAGCTGGCAGCTCAGCCAGGGAGCTGCTTTGCCAGAACACCCCAGAGTACTGAGATGTTGGGGAGCTGACACTGAAATAACAGCACAGGGCTGCATCAGAAGATTTTTGCAGAGTTCTAAAAATGGAAAGTGTTTGTGAGTGAAATCAAAAATAGCATTTGTGCTACTTATTTCTTCTTCCCTTTGCCTTCACAGTTTGAAGCAATAAGCCTTTGTGTTGCAGGTAACCCACTTAATGGAACCTCTCCGCATTAGCAGCACAGATTCAGCACAGAGTCACTGGGACTTTTGTGGCTCTGGGAAACAGGATAAGGGGGAAGATTTAAGCTACCAGGAAAAGAGCATGGGGTCAGCAGTCTCAGAAGTGGAAGAAAGTCACCTGCAGACCCCGTCAGAAGAAGATAAGAAAGAGCATTTACCAGAAGGAGAGGTATGGGAGAGGTGGTCTTAAGAGAGCCTCAGGTCCTCAGTGAAAGACAGACCATACAGGAAAACAGCTTCAGAGGAGAGATGGGAAAGTCCTGGGATCCAAGTGGGGAGGAAGAGACAGAGGGAAATGCATAAGAAATGTATACAGGGAAGGATGCTTTTAATGTATCAATATGGATCTTTATGAACAGCAAGATTATTACAGATCAAACACTCAGATGTAGGAAGAGTAATTTGGCAGTGGAAAGAAGTTTTTTATTACCAGAAGAACTGGTAATACTCGGTTTGCTCTCACTGCTGTGTTATGCAGCACACAGCTTGACTGGTTTCAGGCCCACGAGGATGTGATAGCAGGAACCATCTGCTCCTGGGGACTGTCATATCTTGGAAGCAGGCGTTGTCTAGCATGACTTTGTGCACTGCCGTGTCCAGAGGGCTTTGGGCTTTTACCAGCCTGCAAGATGTTGCCCAGACAGATGAACATAACAACAGTGGAAGAACAGTGCCATTTTTTCCAGTGCCCACACATGTTTGTTCCATTGCAAATTTAGATAGGAGAGATGAAAATGTGGGAACCCTGAGAGTCATTTCTACTTGTTCAGCCAGGACAGGGCTACTCCAGGCAATTCGCTAGAGGTCTAACCAGTAATCAAAGTCCTGTATAGCACAATATCTACTTTCTTTCCATGGAGTCTGCTCCATGCTTCAGGTCTCCTGTGAAGGAATTCAGGTGTTCCTGTACAGTGTAATTCCATTTTTGGACTCCAAAGAATCCTCTCTTTATGCTTCTTTCACCCTGTACACTGTACTGGCAAATCACTATGTTAGCAGCACCATTCTGTTTGCTGGCTGCCTGTTCAATGTGGGAGTTTGCAAGGAGACAATCCTGCTGTGCTCCTGTCATCTGTGTCTTGAGGCAGTCTTACCTCAGCTCCCAAATGTGCTCTCTTTGTCCATGACTCTCTCTAGACAAGGAGACTGACACGATGCTGGAGATCATTCAGCACCACAGTGCTTTGAAGCAGTTAGAATTGGTTATGGTACGAGAACTCAGACCTGGGTGTTGCTGGAGTCTTCGGCAGCATGACGAAGGCGTGAAGAGCTTAGGGCAAACAGCACCCTCCGGAGCAGCACAGAGAGTGCCAGCTCCCATCTGAGGTTGGCTGCAGCAAGGGAACAGGCAGCAGGCGGGCTTGTAGATGAAGGATTCTGGGTGATGGGCTCCATTTCAGCTCTCTCTCTTTTTTTTTTCCTCTCTCTCTGTTCTTCAGGACAAGGCTGAAGAGGCACTCGGGGAACAAACTGCAGATGAGCTGGGTCCCCAGGAGAAGATTAATCAGGCCCTGCCTCAAGATGATACAGAGAGCCCCTGTGCAGCCTCCCCGCTGGGGTCTGTGGGTCCCAGCTCCACACAGCTGTGAGTAGTTCGGCCTGATGCTTTGCAGAGGGCAGTGTAACAGCTGTTTGCTTGAGTGTACATGAGAGTAAGTATATGAGGTGAGATATCCCAGGAGAAGAGGAGGGAAGGAAATAATTTGTGCCATTTGTATGAGACTATCCGTGTTTTGGGGTGGGAGGAGATAGGCTCCTGCTTGTGTGATTACCTGAGCTGCCTTTTAAAGGAAAGAGGAGGGGAAAAAAAATGAGGATGAGAAGTCAAATAACCACCAGAACTTGATCCTGCTCTTTAGTTCAGCTCAACTGTTGTTTCTGCCTGTTGGCCTTTATCTTCTTGTGTCCCAGGTGGTAAGCCCCAATCTGAGATGCAGGATGCTTCCACCATCTCACATTGAGGTGGTTTGAGTAGCTACACTAAAGAATCTGTGATCTTTGTCCAAGTGGATGCATTGGGCATCAGCAGAGGAACTGTCCTGTCGTTTGTCTCAAGCATGATCATCTGAAACTGTGTTCCCTCTGCAGGGTGCAGCTGAGCTGGGATAACCCCCTGCAGCGTTTGCTCTTCAAGAGGACTCTCCTGTCCATCTGGAAGGTGATAGCCAGTCACAGGTGTGTGGGGATGAGGGGTTTGGCATGGTCTGGCCCCTGTCCAAGCTGTCCTGAGTTCCATCTCTCTTGTCACAGGCCCTGTCCTCCCCTTCAGGACAGCTGCTGCAGGCTGACCTGTCTCTCCCTGGCTGCTATTGCAGCAGGGAGAGCTGTGTGCTGACAGACTCGTGACAAGCAGGGATAGGTCCTTGTTGCAGTGCTGTGTTCAGCCCTCTGCTTGGAGACGTTCAGAGGCCATTTGCTGTGCTTGCCCCTGTAGGTACAGCGGCCCGTTCCTGAAGGCAGTGTCAGACAAACAAGCCCCTGGATACAGTGATGTTGTGAAGAGGTGAGTTTGTGGGAGTCTTTACTAGCTGATTTCTGTCTGTTTTCTCTGCTTTGTCCGGTACCCAACACTAGGAACAAGAAAGACTGAGTAAGATCAGCCTCTGGTCTCTCCCCTATACTCCCTGCAAGGGAGTGTTTCCTCCTGTCCCTCTGCCTGCCCTGACCTTGAAGACAAGTGTGGCTGTGTCCTTCTGCTCTGCAGAGCTTGGCTGTCAGCAGTGTATCCCACTGATTTATTTTAATAAAACGCCCTTCCAGGTGATTAGGACCTTGAAGTCTGCACTGAGCCCAGTACTGAGATTGATTGTTCCTGTCCTTTGCCAGTACTGCACTATTGCAGGCACTTTGACCGCAGCCCTACCCCTGCCTGAGTAGGGGGACTCACCCCTAGAACCAACTCTCTCTTAACCCCCATATTTTCCCTTAGGGTTGGGAAGAAGATCTCTCAGTGAGTACCCTCTTCTTGCCATTGCTTTCTGCCCAGATGTTTTACTTGCAGTGGAGAAGTGAATTATAAGAATATTTCCCAGATAGATTAAGGGCATTTTTTTTCAGAGCTGAATCATATTCTATTCTGGTCAGAGTTGTCCTCTCTGCAGCCATTCATCTTCTCATTCTGTCAAAATAAGAGAAGTCATATTTATTCCCCATCATGTCCCACTTGCCAGCACGGCTATTTTTGCTGGTGGTACCATTCGATTTTTACAGGGTTTTAATAGATACCTATTTTAGTATCTTCTTTTTCCATCAAGACCTGGGCTCACTTCACAAAGACTAATTACTAGAGTTGCTCTGCTTGCCTTCTCTAGAGCTGCACATCAAACTTTCTTCACAAGTAATTGCCAGTGGCTTGCCAAGTTGATTGGATGGCAAGTGTCGCACTGGCTAAACTTATTTTTGTCTGACTTAGAAGACAAACATTTCTCACTCTCCCCCTCTGTCATGAGCAATAAAATTGATTGAATGTAGCTGTGTGCTAGAAAGAAAACAAGCAATTTCTGGCAGAGCCTGAAGAATCCCTACTTCTGCCTTGTATTTTGTAGACCCATGGATTTAACCAGCATAAAGAGAAACTTGTCCAAGGGTCACATTCACACCAGCGCCCAGTTCCAGCGCGACCTCATGCTCATGTTCCAGAACGCCGTCATGTACAACAGCTCGAGCCACCACGTGCACCGCATGGCCGTGGAAATGCAGCGGGAGGTCTTGGAGCAGCTGCAGATGCTGGGGGAGGCCCTCCTGTGCTCCGGGGACCGGCTGGGCTGGGGCAGAAGGTAACAACCGTGTGCGAGGCCCCTTCTTCGGGGCTGCGCCGTCCCCCGGGCACTGTGCCCCAAGCTGGCGGCACGGGGTGGCCTCTGGCAGACCTGATGACCCCTTTGTGGTGCTTGCAGGTTGATGGGATGAAGAAGGAAGCAACTGCTGGGAGGGGAGCTGGATGCAAAACCTTCGCCCTTGCTGGGAAAAGCAGCACATCCTGCAAGGAGCAGAGAGGGGGACACAGTTGTGTGAGCTGAGGTGAACCAGGCCTGCCGCTCCCGAAGTGCAGCCGCGGCGCTCCCGAAGAGCTCTGTTGTGTAGGCGCCTTCACTGGGTGTTCCCAGCATCGCTGCGCGCGGGTTTGGGTGCGGATTTGCTGTTTAAGGCCCCTGTTGTGCTGCAGCCGGGTGAGCTCCGGTGACACCTGTGCCCTGTAGCGGGGCGGCTCGCCAGTAAAGGCCGATGTTGTGAAGGGAGCCCTTGTCCCGCCTGTGTTTCACAGCGCTCCGGGAAGGGGCGCCCAGCTCTGCGGCACTGGAGGGGGCAGGACCCCGGGCTGGGGGGAACCCCGGCGAGAGGGACCCGGGGCGGGGGGGACACTCAGGACGGAGGACCGGGGCGGCCGGGCGGCGCAGGAGGGTTTCCCCGGGGCGGGAGAGCAGCCCGAATGCCATTGGCCGGCGGGGCGGGCGGGCCGGGCAGCGGCACTGGCGATTGGTCAGCGTGGAGTGCGGGGGCGGGCCTGGCGGCGCGCGGCGCCGGAAGCGGGAGCGGCGGCGCGTGCGGGGCGGCCATGGCGCGGGAGAAGCAGCCCGAGGCGGCGGCCGAGGCCGAGGCGGCGCCCGAGCGCTCGTACCGGGAGCAGCTGTGCAACCTGAACGGCATCGCGCAGCCGCTCGCCTCCCGCAAGCTCACGCGCAAGCTCTACAAGTGCATTAAGAAAGGTGGGGGCGGCGCCGGTGCCGGGTTGCCGAGGCCGGGCCGGCTCGGTTCGGCTCGGCTCGGCTCGGTTCCGTTGGTTTGGGCGCGGCTCACGGCGCCGTCTCTCCGCGCCCCGCAGCGGCCAAGCAGAAGCAGATCCGGCGCGGCGTGAAGGAGGTGCAGAAGTTCATCAACAAGGGCGAGAAGGGGTAAGCGCTCCCGGGCCGGGCCCGCGCGGCCCGGCGGCACCGGCTCACGCGGCCCGTGTCCTGCAGGATCGCGGTGCTGGCCGGCGATACGCTGCCCATCGACGTGTACTGCCACATCCCCATCATGTGCGAGGAGCGGAGCTTGCCCTACGCCTACGTGCCCTCCAAATCGGTGAGGGGGCCGCGACGCCCCGCGGCAGCTGCACAGGGATGGCGGGTGGAGGAGGCCCCGGGCGCGCCGCAGCACCGGCCCCGCTCGGAACGGCCGGCGGGACTGAGCGCCCTGCCGGTTTGGGGCCAGGATGCAGCAGGGTCCGTGTGCTGGGGGCTGCGCTTCGGTGCCGGGTGCCAGCTCCCCTCGCGGATGGCACGGGTGTCCAGGGCCCTGCTGACACACACCAGCCCCGCGTCCTGCTCCCGGGAGGCAGCCAAGGCACCGGAGAGGCGCCTGCCACTGTGCCAGGGCGGCAGCGTCACCCGCGGCCTCCGTCCCCACAGGACCTGGGAGCTGCGGCCGGCTCGAAGCGCCCGACCTGCGTGATCCTGCTGAAGCCGCACGAGGAGTACGAGGAGGCCTACGGCGAGTGCCTGCAGGAGGTGGAGGCGCTGCCACTGCCGCTCTGAGCGAGGGCCGCGCGGACTGGGGCAGCCGGGGGCAGGCGCCCGCCCGGCTGCTGGTGGCCATGCTGCCGAGAGGCGGCGCGGGGGGCACGGGGACAAATAAAGGTGCGGGGGTTTGTAAAGCCTGTGCGTGGTGTTGGGACGGGCCCTGTCCTCCCCGGGACAGACCCTGTCCTGCCAGGGGTGCCCCACCCAGGCTGTACCCTGTCCTGGCCAGGATAACCCCCCATGCAGGGACTCCCCCATCCTCCCCGGGACCAACCCTGTCCTGCCTAGGACCCCCACTCAGGACAGGCCCTGTCCTGGCCAGGATAACCTCCATGGGATGTCCCCGTCCTTGCCGGGATAACCCCCATGGGATGTCCGCGTCCTGCCCGGGATAACCCTCATAGGACATCCCCGTCCTGCCCGGGATAACCCCCATAGGACATCCCTGTCCTGCCCAGGACTCCTGTGTCCTGCCCAAGGGACCCTGGGCGCCTCCCGCCCAGGTGCCTCCCGCGCGAGGGGGCGCCCGCGCGCCGGGCCGGGAGGAACCATTGCCTGGACTGCGGGGGGAAGCGGGTTTGCAGCCGCGCGGGGGGGTCTGGGCTAAACCATTCCCGGGGCGGGGGTGCGGGCGGGCCTGGCCGAGCGCGCCGCTCGCAGCAGCGCGGGGGGCCTGGCCCTGCGGGGCCACGCGGGGCCCGGCCTCGCGTGACTCAGCCCTCTGCGATGCACGAGCGGGTTGGGCTTCCCGCCCGACGCCGCGGCGGCCCTGCCTGCCCGCACTGCCGCTGCTGCCCCTGGCCTCCCCCAGGGCCAGCACTCGCCCCCCCAGGCAGCCCCGGGCACCCCAGAAAGAGCAGGCACAGGGTGGCAAGGATCAGCTCCAGGTTTATTGCAGGAGACGGGGGAGCCAGGCCAGGCCTGGTGTCCAGGCAGCCCCTTGGGTACAGGCAGAGAGCGGGTCTCCTTTGGCACTGGCTTGAGCTGTGCCCCAGCCGCAAGGGGGGCAGAGAGGAGGTCCCCACCCTCTGTGTCTCTGTCCTCCTCCCTCAGGACCACCCCAGGAGCAGGATACCCCACTCCTGACCCCCACAGCACAAGGCACTCACCCCTTCTCAGCCCCCGGCCACCACCCTGGGACACCCCTGGCACCCTCTCTGCTGCAGGGCATCCACATACCCCCAGAGAGGCTGTGGGGCAGCCCCATCTCCCAGCACTACCCCTCTTTCCTCGTCCGTGGCCCCAGTAGCAGCAAACGGGACCGGACCAGGCACAGGGCAGCTGGGCACTGCCGGGCCCTGCTGCTGGAGCAGCCCCTGCGAGACCCAGCTCAAACCCCCGGGCGCAAGGCCGGGCTGTTGTGTGCACCCTGGGGGCATCGGGGACAGCGCTGAGCCTTAGCAAGAAGTTAAGTTAGGGGTTGTAGGGGAGAAGGGAGGCCGAGCAGGAGGAAAAGGAGATTTCTCACTGGGTGCTTGGTTTCTGCCCCCTTGGCAGAAGGGATCACAGGGCAAACACTCCTGCAGTCAATGCGTAGGGCACATGCAAGACCCCCACCCTGGCACAAATGGTCCCCCTGCTCCGGAGATGCCTCCAGCTGGGCCCGAAGTGCTGCAAGAAGGAAAAGCGCCCTTGTCGCAATCAGTCCTTCTCCCCAGGGCAGCGCCAAGTGGCCGGTCCTTGCGCAGACCCTGAGATCATCCCATTGCAGCAGCAAGAGATCTTCCCCCATCGCAGTCCCGTGGGCATCTCGCCGCTCAGATCTTCGAGGACTCGACCCGCTCAATCCAGGGCGAATCAGCTCCCGTGTCCCTGGGCTCCGACCGCAGCTGCCGCAGCTCCCGCTCCAGCGCCTGGCTGCGGTGGTACATCTCCATGTAGCTGGCCTGGAGCTCCCGCTGGTACCGCAGCACCTTCTCCTTCTCCTCCTGCCAGGTTTTCCTCTCCAGCTCAAAGTTCACAGCTTGCAGCTGGCCCTGGCGCCGCTCGCGCAGCAGCTCTGCCCACAGCCACTCCACCTGCCTCTCCAGGGGCTCCGCGCTGTCGCTGTGCAGGCCCCGGCACTTGGAGTCATCGGTTTCGCAGCCAGGGAAGTCCTGGCAAGCGGGCATGGGGTCATCGCCCAGCGCCAGCGAGGCGCCGGGCTCCGGGGCGCTCTGCAAAGAGTCTGCCAGTTGTGCCAGCTGGGAGTCCCTGGCCTGTACCTCAGCCTTGGCCTCCCGCAGCTGCGTTTTCAGGCTGAAGATCTCGCCCAGCTTCTGGGCCATCTCCTCCTGGGTGTCCCGGAGCTGCTGCTTGAGCAGGGAGATCTCAGCTGCCTTCTGGCACACCTGCAGGGCACACGGAGGAGTGAGGAAGGGCCTGAGGAGCGGGAACGTCCCCACCTGATGGACACCCCCGGGAAGGGCACTCACCTCCCATTTGGTCTCCTCCAGCTTGGGGCTGACACGCTCGCCCTGGGCCTGCCGGAGCTTGGGCTCCTCGCACTGGCACTGCTGCATGCTCAGCTCCTCCTGCAGCCGCTTCTTCTCCTGCTGGGCCTTGTAGAGCTGCAGCTGCAGTGCCCGCTGGCCGCGCTGAGCCTGCTGCGTGACCTGCTGCAGCCTGGCCATGTACATCTGCTTCAGATCCTCCAGCTCGTCCAGCCACAGCCGCTGCTTGTCCTCAAAGACCTGCCGGTACAAGCGGACAATGACGGGGACCCATATCCCTGCCCTGTGTGGGACAGATTCCCAGGAGGATCTCAGAAGGTCTCAGGACCAGCTGCTCCTCTAGGGGAAGCCCCTCTGGGCCAGGCTCTTCCCAACTCCAGCCCAGGGGCAGCAGCAGAGGTTCAGCAGCAGGTTCCCATCCTGCTCTTGCTGGAGGATGCTCCCACACCAGCACCCATCACCCTGGCTTCAGCACTTGGATGCTCCCAGCCCGTCTCCCACTACGGCAGCACATCACAGTCTTGCAGCCCCATCCTCACACCCCTACCCAGGTGAGGCACCCCAGGAGCACCCAGAGCAGTCCCAGCCCCCCGGCTCACCTGTGTGAAGGGGTCTTCAGTCTCGCTGAGGCTCCTCTTGAGCTGCCGCAGCTCTCCCCCCGTCTCCTGCAGCCGGTCCTCCAGCTGCTTCACCGCGTCCTCCAGGGAGTAGGTGAACTCGTAGGGCGGCGGGGGCTCCCCGGGGCTCTGCAGCCGGCTCAGCGTGGCCATGCTCTTGCAGGACAGAGGTGCCTTCTCGGGGGCCAGGGGCTCCCTGGGGCTCCGGGACACCCTGTCCAGGGAGCCCCCAATGTGGTTGATGTGACCCATGGAGGCACTGAACTGGCTCTGCGCCGGCTTGAGGCGGGAGCCGTAGGAGGGGAAGCTCTGGATGGAGTTGTGGCTGGAGTCAGAGGCCTCGTCCAGGCTGATGGCGTGGAGCAGGTGGCTGCGGAGCGGCCCGTGCGGCGGGACGGCCGTGCTGCTCTGCGACAGCAGCGTGTGCAGGCTCCCATTGCTCTTCGACAGCTTCTGCCCCTTGGACGAGGACAGGCCCTGCATGGAGACCAGGCCCTTCCCAGCCACTGCCTTGAAAGCTGAGGGTCTGATGCGGCACTGAATGAAAAACAAGAGTGGAGTCAGGCTGGGCCCACCATGGGCACACGCCGGTGCCCAGAGCCCTGGCCCCATCTGGAGAGGCCCTGGGCTCACAGTGGCTTCACCGGGACAGGAGATGCCTACGGATGCCCTCTAAATCCTGCACCCAGCCCCATTCCCACACGGACTGCCCAGGGGGGCAGTGCTGCAGGGCTCACCTTGTCGAAGCGGCCCCTCTCGGGCAGGGAGCTCTTGGAGAAGTCGGCTCCGCGGTGGTGGTCGCGGGAGCCGCGCTCGGGCGAGCGGTTCTCGCGGTCGCTCTCGTAGTCCCGCTTGTAGCACGCGGCGGCCGCCTGGTGCTTCCGCTCGGAGCGCGCCTCCTTCTTGGCCCCGTGCAGGTAGCCGAAGAGCTCCCGCTGGCCCGGGCCCTTGCGGAGCAGCCCGTCAGGCTGCCGCAGCCCCCGCGAGCCCCCGAGCGGGGCCCGCAGCTCCAGGGGAGACAGGTCCTGCTTCTCCACCAGGCTGCCCACGCTGCCCATGCTGCCGCCGACAGGCTCAGAGCAGAGGTAGGTGCCAAGGATGCGGGTGGCAGCCTCACAGGTCACAGGGCCCTGTGCTGTTGCCATGGAGGATCAGAGGGAAGCCCGGGACCAGCACTGCCGAGGGAGAGACAAAGTCAGCGAAGCTGGCCCGGCCCCGGGGACGACCCCCCATTGCTCCAAATCCCTCGGCACCTCCCAAGAGAGCAGCCCCGAGCACCGGAGGAGCCTTCTGGGTGTCCCCGGCCTCCCAGGGCGAGCGCCGGCGGGACGCGGCCGTGGGGCGGGACGCGGCCGTGGGGCGGGACGCGCTCCCGCCCCGGCAGCGCCGGCCCCGGCGGAGCGGCTGCCTCCCACACCCGGCTCCACCTCCCGCCCGCGGCCGGGGCCGGCACCAAAACAGGCACCTGCCGCCCAGCCGGGCGGGCGGGTCGCGGAGCCGGCAGCACCTGCCCCGGCGGCGCCCGCTGCGCCCCCGGCCGGGACCCGCTCCCGGAACCCCCCGCACGCGGAGCCCCGTCCCCAGCGCCGGCTCCGCTCCCGCGGCTGCACCAAGACCCCGCGCGCAGCCCTTCCCCCCGGCTCCCTTCCTGCCCGGCAGGAGCGGGACGTCCTCGGGAGGCCTCCCCAGGACGGCCCTGCGGATGCCCCGGGCCAGCTGGCCGGACGAGCGCGGCGGCCCCCGCGGGCGGGAAGGGCGGATGCGGAGCCGGACAATGCGGCTTCCTGCGCAGGTGGCCGGGCTCACGCGCGCACGGCCGCGCCGCGGGGAGCGCGGGCCGGGGGAGCCTTCGGCCTCGCCGCCCCGCCTGCCCGGGGGCCGCGTCCCCCCTCCCTGCGGGCGCAGCGAGGGGACAAGGGCAGCGAGGCGACAAGGGGGGGCAGCAGACCCCGCTTAGCCCTGCCCCTTCCCGCGGGGCCGCCGGACAAAGCCCTTCCCGCGGATTTTGCCGGACTTCCCGGGAAGCCTCGGGGGTGCTCAGGAGAAGCCTGGGGCACCCAGCACCCCCTCCCAACCCCCCCGCGGAGGAGCGGAGGCTGCAGGCGGCAGCGGCCCGGCCGGCTGCAGCGTGGGAGCCGGGCCGGGCCCCGCGGCAGGTCCCGGCCCTTGGGGTGGCCTCGCGCGGGCTCCCGGGCCTGGGTTACACCCAGGAAGCTGCCCTGGTTCTCAGCACCACGCGCTGGGTAAACAAACAGCTCGCGTTTAATTGCTGCCACGCACAAACCTGTCTGACAGCTCCCGGCCTGCACTGTCATCTCGCTCCTAGGGAGCCCAGCACCTGCTCCGGAGCCATCGGCAGCAACCGCGCCCCACGGCGCGCGCCCCGAACGGGGGTCCCGGCCGCGGGCGGCGGGGCCGCGATGGAAGGGGGCGCCCCGGGGCACGGGCGCTGGACCCCGGCATCCGAGCCGCGGCACCGGCGCCCTGGGGAGCCGCCGCAACCAGCCTGGCCAGGCCCCCGAGCGGCTCCCGCCGGCACGGGCGGCCGAGGAAGTAGGTCAGACCGTGGGAGGCTCGGGAAGCGCCGGGGAGCCCGCGGAGGTCCCCGCCACTAAGAGCAGGGTGTCTCCCGAGGCGGCAAACACCGGTCCGGCCAGCCCGGCTGCTTCTCGGGGCCGTACCGGGCCGGGAGCCCGGCCCCAGGAGGTTTGTCCAGAGGTTTGCCCGGGCTCGGCCCCTTCCCTTCCCGCCAGGTACGAAGGGTCCGCGCGGCCCGGCCGCCCTCCCGGCCCAGCGGCCGCCGCAATCCACCCCCTGGGGAAGCGGGAGCGGCCGCCTCCGGACCGGCCCCGCGCGTCGCCGCTCCCGGGGCCCGAGCGCCTGAGGGGGTCGCGGGCTGCGCCCGAGGCCGCCCCTCCCTCCGCAGGCCGCTCCCGAGGCGCTCCCGCCGCCCCCGAGTCTCGGGCCGGGATTTCCCGCCGCCCAGGACAAAGCGCGGCGGCCGCGGCGCGGCGGGCACGTCGGGGCAGCCGGGCCGGAGCGCATCGCACCGCACCGCACCGCACCGCATCGCACCGCACCGCAGCGCGGCGGGGCTCGCCGGGCCCGCCGGGCCGCACTCACCATGCCGGCGGCGCTGCGCTCCCGCTCCGCTCCTTCCCTCGCCGCGTTTGAACGCGCCCCTCGGCCGCGGCCGCGCGGGGAGCGGGCGGAGCCGGCACCGGCAAATCGCGGCGCGGGGGCGGCCCCGGGGCGGGGCGGCCCCGGGCACCGGAGAGGGCGGCTCGTCCCGGCGCGGTCCGCGGCGCCGGGAAGGGGCGGCCGCTGCAGCCCGGCTCGACCCGCGCTGTGCGGCGGCCGCGGGCGGGAGGCAGCGGGACTCACTGTGGCTGCCGCGTCCGGGCCCTGCTCCGTGCGGCCCGTGGCCCCCTCCCGGCCCCGAGCCGGGCCGGGGGGCAGGGAGCGTCTTGCTCGGGTTTCTCACGGCCGAGCCTGGCCCTGCAGGAGGGCAGAGCAGCCTCCGGCTTCACAGGGCACCGCTCTGGTCTTGCAGGACAGGAGCAGCCGCAGGACAACCCCGTGTCCCCAGGGATGTGCAGGAGCTGGGATGGAGGCGTCTGTGCAAGGAGAGCTCCCCAGGGCCTGCAGGCCTGACCCTGGGCCTGCTGCCCACCCCAGAGCCCAGCAGTGAGACCTGACAGGCTCCGTCCCTCTGAATCAACCTGGCGCTTCCTGGCAGGGAGCCCGTTGTGCCACTCACAGCCCCTGCAGCAGCCTCATGGGGAGCAGGGATGCCAGCACGGGGGACCAGGTGGCATCATGTCCTGTACACTTTGGGGAGCAGGACACCTGCAGCAGTCTGGCTCCTTCCCCCCGGCAACTCGTGCTGGGTGCCCATGCTGTGCCCAGCTGCAGCTCTGGGGCACCACGTGCAACTTGCTCGTGCGCCCAGGCCTTCCTTGCTGCCAGCTTCCCCCCTCGCACACCAGAGTCCTCAGTCTGTGCTGCCAGCGCTCACCCACACGCACACACTGTCCCGGGCCCCGCTTGCCAGGCTCGCAGGCTCCCGTTGTCCTTGCCGCGGTGCCAGGGTGCGCGGGCGCTGCCCCCGCCGTAGCCTGTGAGAGCCCCAGGCTCCTTCCAGCCCATGGGCACCAGCACATGTGGCCTCCTGCGCAGCCCCACACCACACGGTTTGTGTCACCGACTGCCCCGCTCCGTGCTGCCTCCCGAGCACCTTCCTGCAGGCGGTAACAGCATCTTGCTTGGGCCAGGCAGGTCCAAGGGACATGGGACTGGCTTCAACGGGCACTGGTCGCCTTTGGATCCATCTGTGCCCATCCGCCCAACTTCCACTGCCATGTCCCCAGGCAGGGCCATGCAGCCTCCTGCATGTCTGCCTGGGCTGGTGGCTCCCATGGGCAATGGGGATTGCCCGTGTCTGTAGTCCCTGGAGCAGGGCTCTAGCGCTGACCCCCCACCCAGGGCTTGCCAAGAGCCTGGAGGAGCCAGGAGGCCCCTGGCCCTGCTCTGCCGGGCTCTGGGATATCAGGCAGGGCGTTATCCCTGCAGGGATGCGGAGGGAAGGAGCCTCAGCCCCCTCCCGCTGGGCCGTTGCTGATAAAGAAGTGCGTGGGGGGAGCAGAGCCGAGCGACCTCGCAGGCAGCCTCGGGGCTATAAAAGGAAGCCGGGTCTCCAGCAAGGAGTCTCTTCCACAAAAGCAACCAGAGGATGAGGGGGCTGTGAGCGGAGCTGAGAAATAGCTGCCAGGCAGCGGGAGAGGAGCCTTCGGCGCTGAGCTAAGTGCGAGGTGCGCGTGTGCTCTCTGCTTCCGCGCACCTCCATCTTGGGGAAAGCTGCCGAAACTGTGTCATCTATTTTGGACTCCACAGAGAAACGCTTGGATCTGCCTCCGGCTGCCCTGGCTGGGGTTCAGGCCCCGGCTAAGGGGTGGCCACAGCACACGGGCAGTGACTGCTCCCAAACCCGGAGTGCTGGAGCCGCAGCAGGAGCGGGGACAGCCAGGCCCCGAGCCCAGCTGACGTCTCCTCAGGGCAAGGACCACGTCCCAGGGACACATCCAGATGAGCAGGACACCCTCGTCCAGCAGCGGCAGCGCGTCCTCCCGCTACCCCAGGGCAAGGACAGGACCACGGGCTCGATGGGCCAATCTGCACTGCCCTGCACCCCCCAGCACCTCAACCCCTTCCTTGTGAGACAACCCCCCTGCTCCTCACCCAGCCCGAGTTCAGGTGCATCAAGACATCCTGATCTACTCCTACCCAGCCCCACGCTCAGCTCCAACACTTTTGACTCCCTCATCCCGGAGCTCATCCTGGGAGACGTCTTCCGCACAGCTCTGTTTCCAGGTGGCAGGAAGCCATTCGGCTTCCTGGGATGGCAACAACTTCTGCCTGGAGACGGCAACAACTTCTGTTTGGAGACATCTTCAGGCACCCAGCAATGCTAGAGCTCCAGGGAAGAGCCAGGCTGAGGGATGAGGACAGAAGGGGGCAGGAAATGAGAGGCCTGGTGCCAGCACAGCCACAGCACATCTCAGCCCGGCCGAGCGGTGGCAACGGGGCAGCAGCTGAGCCTGAGCGCTCCTGGCCACGCGGCAAGGAGGAACCGCCAGGGCTGCCCCGATACCCGCAGCAGATGCAGAGCCCAGGCTTGACCGTGACCATCTCCTGCAACACAGCAACCACAGCACAGCCCTGAGGAACACCAGGCTCGGAGCCCGTTCCAGACCAGCTGGGCTTCGCAACCAGGGCAGATGGCCTGTCCGAAGGGAGGGCAGCCAGGCCCAAGGCAGAAACGGGCACTGAAACCAGGGAGAGGAAGGGAACCGAAGGGACAACTGGTGCACTGTGTTGCAGGGCATTCACAACTTGCAGATGCCCTGACAGTTTTTTATTGTCCTCGGAGCTGGGTGGCAGTTCAGCCACTCATGCAGTGCAGGAAAACACCCTCCTGCACCTGCCCCACGAGGCAGCACCACTGTTTGCAGCAACGCCACGGAGTCCGACTCTCAGCCTCTTCTCTTGGTCCCATCAAGGATTGGTTCTCAGCCCTTTCTGTTCCTCTGTGTCTTGCCAGCACCTCTATGCTTGCCTACTGCAACGATCCTGCCCGCGTCAAGCGGCTCGGCGGCAGCCCTGGCGCCTCAGCACAAGCACAGTGACTGGCACGCGGGGCAGGCGGCTCAGCCAAACGTGCACCAAGGAGTCTCGCTCGTGTCACAGTCCAGCAATATATTGAGGACAGTGCAGGGGGCTCCTGCCACACTCAGAGCTGTCCGTGACTCAATTCGGTACCTCACGTTGTTCAGACCTCCTTCCCGATCCACCTTAAACTGCTCCTGAGGAAGAGAAAGAGCATTCAGCCCTCGCTGGCTTCTAGTGAAGGGCAAAGTGCCCGGGAAGGGAGCTCAAGAGCTGGCAGGGGAGGACATCAGCAAGGGGGGCTCAGAGCACACAGTAATCTGAAACTGTAGCTCTCGTGGCCTCCCCCGGCCACGCGGAGGTCTCACCTGCTTCTGCGCAGCAATGCGCTTCTGGTCTCTCTTCCTCCAAGCGGGGTCATGCAGGTGCTCAAAAGTCTCATATCCAGTCTTGATTCCAGTGGGACGGCGAACCTGGAAGGACAGCAAAGCTTCTGTAAAGCTACTACAAAACTAGCCCTGGCCTCCTGTGTCTGCTGCTAGAGAGGGGGATGCACAGAGGGGCCGCTGTCCCGGGTACCAGCTTCGATCGCTGTGGCAGGTCAGCTGGAGAGACGACAGGAAGGGCGATCCCAGCCTCGGAGCCGCCGAGCTCTCCTTACCTGGAGACCGGCTCCTTTGATGCGGCGGTAGAACTCGTCGTCCTCCCGTCCCCAGCCCCAGAAGCGGTTGGACATGCCGTTGCACTGCAGCGAGAGGGGCTCTGTACGACTCGAGGCGCCGCTCTCCGGCTGCGGCCGCGGCGCAACCCGGCCGCCACGCAGAGGGGGGCACCGGCCCCGCGAGCGCAGCCTCACCTCTCCCACCCCCCAGCTCGATGGCAGCCCCATCCCCACAGCATTTCGTCCCCTTTCCCCACTTCCCACACGTGGAGCGCTACGTGTGACCGTGCACCGCGATGGTGTCACGCAGCCTGCCCCGAACAGGCTGGGGCGTCGCACCCATGGGCTCACCAGCTCGTAGTGCTGCTTGGTGAGCAGCAGGATGCCGCCCACGTAGGTTTTATAGTGGTACAGCGGGTGCAGTTCTGGGGAGGCGACGTGGAAGGGCCCTTCCTCTGGGAAGCCGTAGTCCAGCTGCTCGTTGAGGGGCAAGAGATCGACGTCATGCATGGCAATGTAGTCAGTGTCGTTGCCGCTCTCCAGGAAGCCCACGTTGATCAGAGACGCTCTGTTAAATCTGGGAAGGCACCCAGGACTCTCAGCACCCAAGCTGCTATCCCCTTGCAGGGACAGGGGACAAGGAGGGCCTGCCACCACCAAGCACAAATGAGGACTTCAGTGGCTGCACAACTGCCCACTCCGACACGTGCATGGGGCTACGCGTGCAGCTTTGGATTTGGCCTGTTGGGACAACACATTGGAAAGAGTCCCAGCAAAACACCCTGTCCTCAGGCGGGCTGGGGAGCACCACAACGCGGGCACAGCTGGTGGCAGCCACCGAGCAGCCAAGGCAGGACCAGCTGAAGCTGCTGGCAGCTTTATTTCCTGACACCACTACCTGTGGATAAACAACCTACTTGCTTAGGATGGGCTGCAAAGAGAGAAACAAAAAACCACCTGGTTCCCTATGAGCTTATCCCCTGGAAAACTTCTCACCGCTTTAGTTGCCAAAAGTGGGCAAGTGAACCTGGCCAAACCCAGGCGAGATGAGTCTGACCCGTTGTGCTCCAACCCCAACTCGTCACGGACCCCACCAAAAGCTCCCGGGCGCCACACGAGGCGAACGGGAGACCCCGTCGGCTCCCCGCAGAGGGGGCTGCCCATTCCCGGCGCCCTTGGAGCCCTACCTGAAATGATCCACCTGGTTGAGCACCAGGATGTGGTGCCGGATCCTCTTCTTGCTGAGGAAGCGGTGCATGTAGGGCACGAAGGCCAGCAGCTCCTCGAAGCGCTCGCGGAAGGGCACGAGCAGGGCCAGCCGGTGGGGCCCCCAGCCCGGCTCGTCGTCCGGGGGCGGAGGCGGCTGCGGCGGGCAGGGCTGCCGGGGCACCGCGGCACCGGGCGCCGCCGTCTCGCCCGCGCAGCTGAGCTGCAGCCAGAGCAGCGAGCCGAGGGCCAGGAGCAGCGCGGCCAGGAAGAGCTGGAACACGGAGAGCCGGCCGGCCAGGAGGCCCCGCAGCGGCGGGGACCTGGCGCGAGGCGCCGCGTCAGCACCGGGCCGCGGCCGCCCCCCCGCGCGCGCGCGCCCCGCCGCCCCGGCGCTCACCCGCCGCCGCGCAGGGGCAGCGCGGCCCTGCGGCGGCCCGGGCCCATGGCGGCCCCGCGCCCAGCGGCTCCCGCCGCCGCGACACGCTGGCTCCGCTGCCCCCGGAAGCGCCGCGCGGCCCCGCTCCGTGCGGCCCCGCCGCCTTCCGCCCGGCCCCGCCGCGGGCGGCCCGCGGGGCGGGCCGGGGGCGGGACGCGGCCGCCGGGACCCCCCCCGGGCCCCCCTCCCGGCCAGGGCCCTCCCGCAACCGCCCCCACGGCGGCAGCTGAGACCCCCCCCCCCCGGGGAACCCCGTCCTCGTGGGGCAGGGACCCTCCTCGCGCCATCCCCACCCCGGCCGGGATCCTCCAGGATCCCCCACCCCGGCAGCGGGCGCAGCTCTGGGACCCCCCAGGCAATGTGTGTGCCCCTCCGCCGGCCTCTCCCTGCCTAAGATGGAGGCCGAGGGGCTCCAGAACTCACCCCCCGCCCCAGGCCCAAGCAGGACCTTGAGCAAATCCCTCCCCTCCCCCGCACGGGAATCCTCCCCAGGCCCCCCCATCCCAGCCCCACATCTCCCTAGCAGCCCCTACCCCCTTCCCCAAGCAGCTGGGGGGCAGGAGGAGGGTAGAAATCTGTAGAGGGTCCCTAGGTGGACCAAGGGGTCCCCAGGATGCAGAGCTCCTGCTGCCCCTCAGCCTCTCCTACCCCTTAGCAGTCTATTTCCCCCACAAAGGCTGAACCCCCCCTTTCCCTAACCCCAGACAGACACACACAAGTGACCCACGCAGTATCAGTCCTTTAATGGCCCAGTGGCAGCCACAGCCCTACCCCCTGCAGGGCACCCGCTGCCCCCTTACATTCACAGCCCCTGCCGCCAACCCCCCCAAGCAGCACGGGGGGCCAGTCCCTCCAGGGACCCCCGGAGAGGTGGCGGGAGCACCGGGTGCAGCGTCTCCCCCCTGCCTCCAGGCTCCTGCCCCGCGGACAAGGGCCATTTCCACAGGAGCCACGCGCTGCAGCGGAGCCGCCCGCCTCGGTCCAGCCCCTTGAGCGCTGAGCATCCGGCAGGAGTTACAGCAGAACGGGCAGGTAAGAAAATACTTCTGATATTTATCAGAAACAGCTTTTAGAAACCAGTTTTTACAGCTCCCTCTAGAAAAAAAAAAAAAAAAGACACACACAAAAAATAAAGCAGTTTGGGCATAGACCCCAGCCCAGTTCTTCCGCTAGTAAAAACGCTTGTTCCGCTCCTGGCGTTTCTGGAAGACCACAGCTCCCACCACAGCGCACACGATGATGCCCAGCAGCGCGCAGAGCAGCAGCAGGAACACCTTCCAGCCCGTCAGCGGCCCACTTCGGAAATTGCCTGTCGGGTCATCCACGTTATCTGCAGAAACAAGAGATTTGACAAACCTCAAGGTCCCCAGCATCGTGCCTAGAGGGAGGGATTCACAGCTCTAACGCTACTCCCAGAAACACCAGTGCTGCAGCACAGCTCCACCAAGGAGGCCACTGTGCCCCAGTGATGCTGTGGAGTTTTCTGCACAGGACGCGTTTTCTTCCAGTGCACTGGCAGCAACCACGAGCTGCCAGCGTGTGATGCTGGCACCCACATCCACAACGAGCAGCCGCTACTATCGCAACTGAGCTTCCAGCCTTAGCAGAAAACAGACCCAACATCTGAAATTCCACATCAGGTTTCCGAAGCTCGGAGACTCACCTTTGGGTGACTTAAAGAGGCTGACACTAGGCTCAACCTTGGTCCAGTCAATGTTTTCATCCTCTGGAGAGTGATCCACCATAAGCTGGAATAGCTTCATCGAGATAATGTCATGATTGTCTAGGAAACAACCACCAGCACTAGAGATATCAGAGGCTTTGGGAGATGCCCTCAGAGGGCCCCCTAGGTCTGCACTCTGCCAGGTCCAGGTCTCATTTCCCTCAAGCCACCCTCACACCCCAGGTATCAAACTGTAGTTTGAGATGTTCCTCCATTTTCAGTTTCCTCCATTCCCAGACTGCTGGTGCAATAGCCAAAATGATTTGAAGAGCCCAGTGGAAAATTCAAGGAAAACAGGCAAGCCACTGCATGCAGCACATTGTATTTCAGGTGCCAGATGGTCGGTATTCCTGGGAGCAAAGCCCACTCACCAGACAAGTCTCCAGTGCCAGCAGAAGCCCCAAAGTAGTAGCCAGTAGGCAGGCGGACCCCTGCAATGTCAATGCAGTTCTTCCATTCGTTCTTGTCTTCCACATCTGTCATCACCTGTAAGATGCACAACAGGAACATCAAAAACAGCTCCCTGCCAGCCTGCAGCCCTCCTAGCACAGGGGGTGAGGAGGAACAGCCATCCCTGGCCAGCTGCTCCCACGTCACCTCTGGACACAGCAACACCCACCCTCGGAACCGCCCCACAGGCCCAAGGGGCCCAGCAGGAGGCACGGGGCTCCCCCCGTCTCACCGTGAGCCGACCCCTGGAGTAGCGAATTGCCAGGAAGGTGTCGTGGTTCTGGTTCCGCAGGTCGGCGGTGCATCCCGCCAGCTCCGTCCAGCGCCCGTCCTTGCTGTGATCGTAAGTCAGGGAGCCGTTATTCACCATGGCGGAGATGTACGGGAAGACGCGCTGCGGGGAGAGAACGGCAGAGCCTGCAGGAGCTTCCCAGCTGCGGCCCCAGGGCAGCTGCCACCCCCTGCATGGCCAGAGCTCAGCAGCAATCCCGAGGCAAGAGAGCCGCAGCTTTGCCTGCGCTGCCCAGTGCCAGGGGCAGAACAAATCAATCAAGGCTCCTTTTCCACGTGAAGCTGCTTCAGCACCGACTGAGAGCTCGAGCTGCCTGAAGCACAGCTAGTGCTAGGGAGAGCCGGCTTTGGGTCACTAAGCCACCTGTGGCTTTCTGTGCTTGACCAAAGCAAGCTCAAAAACAAACCAACCAACCAACACCAACCCTCATTTTGTGAGGCCCAGATTAACCATCATCCTCTCCTAGAACTCGTCCCCTAGTTAGAAATCCTCTGCGCTTTAGATCTTTTTATTACTAGAGCCATTTGCGATCTTCCATATCAAGCACCTTATAGGCCAGGACATTCCACAGCACTGGATAAACTTCCAGGTGGATTTCCCTAACTTTACTTAGTAGGTGGTGCACAGTCAGCACTACCTCTGCACAGCTCTCCAAACCAGCAGAAATAGGGTCTTGGAAACATATCTAAATAGCGAGCAACATCAGAAGATGGAACAAGCCCCTTACCTCCATTAAGGCACATTTGTCCTCTTTCCTTTACCACTTTCCGTAACAGGCAGAAAAGCCTCGTGTAAGGAGAAAAGGCTCCTTGGTCCAGGCATCCAGAACCGAGCACAAAGCCATGAGGAAGCAGCCTCCACGGCACAGAACGGCCCCCCTCAGCTACTCACCTCTGTTGCTTCGTCATTGGGATATGTATCCAGGAAAATGGCCAATCCGTGAAAGTTATCCTTGCTGCCAAAGACAGGGCCTGGAACAGAGCAGATTACAGTAGTAAAAAGAAAGTTTTCAGTTAAAAAAAAATACACATTTCTGCCACCTTTTAGGGAGCCCAAAATGAAGCAAGCAGAGGAGTAAGACAACCTTTTACTGGGTACGGCAGCGAGCAGCACTTTGTGGTGAGTTTGGCAGCGCGCTGAGATCTGCTCCCCCGGCAGAGCCCCCCGCTCCCAGCGCAGCTGCACGAGCTGGGCACGAGACCCGGGAAGGGCTGCAAGAGGGTGCCCTCCCCACGGGAAAGAGCAAACACAGCCCCCAGCACAGCCTCTATTTAAAACAGCTGCACAGATCAGCACAAATTAAGTCACTGAGCTCAGCTGCTCTCAGGGCAAGAAGCACAAGACACTTGGGAGCAAATACATCGAAGGGAAAGCTCTAGAGAGAAACATTCTGGTAACGAAGCCGCTCAGGACGCGTCTTGGTGCGTGAGGGGGCGGCAGCGCCCGCCGCGCACCTGGCGTCAGCCGCTCCTGCGTGTACCACAGCGCCAGCCCGTCGCCGTGCAGGTTCTTCTTGCCGGCCCCGTGGATCCTGAAGTGCACGTGCAGCTCCCAGTCCTTGAGCAGGCAGGGCTGCGGGGGGGCCGCGCGGCGTCAGCGCCGAGCAGCGCCCCCGGGCGCCCCCCGGCAGCGGGGCCGCCCCGCGGCGCCCTCGCGCTCTCACCACGCGGTTCCAGATGGAGCCTTCCCTGCTGCGCTCGTCGGGCGTGAGCCGCACGTACTGGCTGGTCAGCATGGTGCTGCCCTGGAAGTCCCACAGCGGCACGGCGGCCGAGCCCGCGCCTGCACGGGCACGGAGAGCGCGGCTCAGCGTGCGCCGGCGGCAGCGGGGCCGCGCGCGCGCCGCGGCGCTCACCTTGGTAGGGCTTCATGAGCGAGTGCTCGCGCTTGAGGTGCTCGCTGTTGCCGTCCGTGAGCTCGGCGGGCGCGGGGCGCGGCCCGCCCGCCGCCAGCAGCAGCGCCGCCGCCAGGAGCGGCCCGCGCGCGCCCGCCGCCATGCTCCGCTTCCGGCAGCCGCCGCGCGGGAACGGCGGCCGGCGCGGCCAATGAGCGGCGCTGCCGTCAGCACGTTCCCGCCTCCTGGGGGTGCACGTCACCACTCACAGCCAATGGGGGAATGGGACGGGGCCAGTAGCGTAAGCGCTCCGGCCACCTGTTAGGCGGGAGAAGCCGGGGGGGGCAGGGCGAGGAGCGGCATCGCCGCTCCCGGCGTGCACTGCGCGGCGCCGCAGAGCGCAGCATGCCGGGAATTGTAGTCCCACGTGGGGGACGTGGGAACGTGCGCGGCGCGTGCGCGGCTCCGCCCCGACAGGCACGTGACCCGTCGCCGTGGCAACGCCACGCAAGATGGCGCTGGGGTGGCCGGGCCTCTCTTCCCTTCCCGCCCTCCCGCCGTTGCCGCTCCGGCCGCAGCCCCGCCGGGGCCGCAGGAAGGACGGAGGCAGCGCAGGGCATCGTCACCTTTATTGGGGCCAGGGCCCGCGCAGCAGCGGCTCCCGCTGCCCCAGGCGCGGCTCGGGCTGGCCCCACTCGCTCTTCAGTTGAGGCTTTCAGCCCTCAAGATAGTTGTTTCTTCAGCTGGGGCACTGGAGCGCTGGCCGGGCTGCACTCAGGCAGCGCTGTAGCAAGGTGATGCTGCAGGGCCCTGTGTCTCGGAGGCAGGCGCAGCATAGCTGGGGCCAAGGCTCTCACGAGGGCAGGGGGAGCCTCCATCAGGGACTGCCCAGCCACGTCCTCTCTTCATCCTTGTGCTTATCCCAGGTCCTGGGCACGTGCAGAGTGCAGATCCTCTGGCCAGTGCAGGATGCTGCGCGGAGGCCTCCCAAGCCAGGTACGGTGCTGCAGGGGATCGCACACAGTTTGGGGTGTGCCAGGGGCAGCGGTGCCTGTGGTGCCGCATGCGCAGCCAGGTGGTGCCGCATGCGCAGCCAGGCAGTGCCTGCCTGGGCAGCAGCGCTGGCAGGGGCTCTGCAGCCTGCAGCAGCAGTGCTGATGGACAAGTCATGAGTGGGTTTTGCTTTGGAGCTGTGCAAGCCCTTGGCAGTACACAGTGTTTCTCCTCACAGCAGTGGTGCTGCAGGAGGGTTAGAGGGGTATAAGTGTGAGCTGTGGAAAACCAGGAGGCAGGAAGAGGAGGGAAGTTGGCTGGTCCATGGAAAACTGGGTGGGAACCCCCTGCCGAGCTTGGCAGTCGGAGGTCGAGGCCAGCCAGGCCTTCAGGGGAGCCTAGGGGCACGAGCTTGGCCCTGGCTAAGGAACGTGCAGTTTGGTCCAGTCTTGCATTTAGCACCTCTCACTTCTTCCGATTCATGATCTGACTGGAAATCCAGTTCATCCCATCCTGGAAGGGAGAGAGGCGCGTGGGAGCGTAGCCCTAAGGGCATCGCAGGCCCTTAGCCCCTCTCGCCCCTCCGCAGCCCCTTGCCCCTCTACCTGCACTCCTTCCCCCGACAGGGCCGAGCAGGGCTGGATCTGCCATTCGCGGTCGCGGTAGGTGTGCAGGCTGAGCCCTTCCGCGATCTCGGCCGCAGGGGCTGCAGTCCCCAGGTCCTGCTTGTTGGCAAACACCAGCAGCGGGACGCCCAGGAGAGACTCCTCCCCAGTGAGCTCCGCCAGCTCCTGCCGAGAGACATCTCCCAGGAGAGCTGCCACTGCAGCCTCCTCTGCGCAGCTGCCTGAGCCCCTGCCGAGCTGGCCGGGGGTGGGATGGAGCAGCTCACATGAGCAGAGCGTCTCCTTCCCATGGCTGTGCCCAAAGAAGCTGTGAGGTCTTGTCTGCCACATATCCCAGAGGAGACACACGTGTCCCTGCAGCTACCTCTGCCTCAAACAGAACGTGGGAGCTGCATCCAAGCATCTAGGTAAAACTCCCAGCGCCAGGACAGTCTGGCCCTCGCAGGCCCTGCTGTCATCCCGTGCTCTCTGGCCGCCCATGCCACCGTGCCAGGCAGCATCTCATGTTGGTGCAGCCTAGACTGGCATGCAGGGTCTCACTTTTCTCTCTGGTCTCTTTTCCAGGCTTTTTGAACTCTGAAGTCACTACTTGAGCTCCAAAGAATAAATCTTTGCTTTGTCATGTTATCAACCTGATGCTAGGGACGTGAACTTGGGAGGACAGGGGCAAATGGGGGTCGGTCACACTCACGTGCTGTCCCTGGGGAGAAGCAGGGTGTGGGGGGGTGTCTCAGTTGCTGCTCTTAGAGAGGAGTTTGGGGGGCCTTGGGACAGGCAGAGTTGTCCCTTCCCCAGGGCTCACCCAGCTCGGGTGAGCCCCAGGGCTCTGCTGCCCTGCGCCTGGCCCGTCATACCTGCCCCGTCTCCTCGAAGCGCTTCTGGTCTGCACTGTCAATGACATAAATCTGCCGTGGGGACAAAGAGGACAGTGAGCGCCCGGCTGCCGGCTCCCCGTGCCGCCCGCAGCGCTCCGCGGCGCGCACGGTGCTCACCAGCAGGTCCGTGTTGCCCAGGTACTTCCTCCAGTACGGGCGGATGGAGCGCTGCCCCCCGATGTCCCAGACGTTCAGCTTGAAGCCGTGCGACTGGACGCTCTTGATGTTGAAGCCCTGCGCGGTGCGGCAAAGCCGAGTGTCCCATGTGGGGAAGGCCGGACGCGGCGCCCGCCCGCCCCGTGTTGCCGGAGCAGCCCCTACCTGGGTGGGCGTGATGGTGCTGACCTCCTCGGACGCCAGGCGCTTCAGCAGCGTCGTCTTCCCGGCGTTGTCCAGCCCCAGCAGGACGATGCGGAGCTCCTGCTCCCGGGAGCCCTTGAGCCTCCGGATGACCGAGAGCAGCCCCGGGGGCCGAGGGGCGCGCGGGGAGCTGTGGGGGGTGCCGGGCTGCTGCCGCGGGCCCTGCTGCCGGAGGGGAGAGCTGAGCACCCGCGTGGGCTCAGCCTGCGCCTCGGCTGGGGCCCCAGAGTGTCTGGGATGGCCCCACGGCCACTCGGGGCAGCCCCTGTCCCGACCCGCATTGTGCGGCTCCTGCCCCGGGAGCCCTGCCAGCCCTCTCGGAGGGACGAGCCCAGGGGGACAGCCTGGCCCCGCACTGCCGGCCTGCCTGGCGGTGCCACGGGGCAGCCCGGAGCTGGCGCCAGAGCAGGGGGACAGAGCTGGATGTCACCTACCGTCTGCACCTCGCCCATGGCGCGGAGCTGCCGCAGCCCTCAGCGGGTCTGGGGAGCTGTGGGGACCTGTCCCCAGGACCTGTCGGCGGCTGTGTGACTGGCCCGCACCCACCACCACAGGAGGAAGAGGATTAGACGTTCCCGAATTAGCTGCTGTTTCTCCATTTACCCACAGCGCTAAATAATGCCCTCAGCAAATCTCCCAGCCAGCTGTCCCCCAGGAGGAGACGTCTTCCTGCCACTGCCGGGATAAGCCGGGCCCCGCTGCGCAGGTCCCTGGGGCACCGGGCGTCCCCTGCCCATGGTGTCCTGCCGCATCACGGCCCGTGCTCCCTCGGGCTCACACCTGCCAGGGGCCGCTGCGAGGGTGGCACGGAGGATGTAGAACCCAAAGCACGGCCGCGGGATGGAGCGGGGCAGCCGGTGCTCCCAAAACCGGCACCGCAGCCTCCAGCTGGGGCTGCATCCCCATGCCCAGCGCACGGAGCGACTCGCAGCGGAGGTGGCGGAGGTGGGACACAAGGCACGTTGCCACCTTTGGCACATCCCCATGTCCCACCCAGCCCATGCCGTGGAGGTGACACCAGCACGCTGGACCTGGCCAATGGCCCAGTGTCACTAGCCGGTGCCTGGCCATTACCAGCAAGAGGTGCTGGGGGCAGAGCGAGGGCAGCCAGCGCTGCCAAGGCTTTCCCATCCCTGCCAGGTCTTTCCTGTCCTGCCAGGTCCTTCCTGTCCCTGCCAGGCCCTTCCCGTCCCTGCCAGCCCCGAGGGCCCTGCCTGCGCGTGCAGGGAGCCGTGCAGCCAGCTGTCCGCGGGCCAAGCAAGACAGCTCTGCCGGGACAGGGCTCTCCGGGCCACGTCACCCTCTGCCCCTGCTCCCTGCGTCATCCAAGGGAAGCCACCAGGCTCTGGAGCAGGTCGAGGGCAGGCATGAAGATTGCTGGAGGTCAGAGATGGCCCAGGACAAGGGGCTGGAGGGACACAAAAAAACACTTTTCCTCACACAAGGCGAGGGGCTTGTCCATTCACCATGTGGATTAATTATGCCAATTAAGCGATTTGTTGGATTCTTGCAGGCTGCAGTTCAGTCCTCGGATCAGGTTTCCCAGCAGAGAGGTTATCATTGTGGTGAGGACCATGACTCACACGCTCTTGGTGAGACATTTTTATTTATAACTCCTGCTGCCAAGCCAAGGCAAACAACGCAGTTTGGCTCCCACAAAGGGGAGGCCAGAAGCACAATCACCCCCATCTGTGCTGCTCGGCCTGCTGCAGCGGGGTGCAGGGGGGCAGCTGCAGGCCACAACCTCCCCCTGCTCCCTGCTGCTCCGCGCTGCCCGCAGACCCTGCCGGGACTGCAGTGCACTAATGCTGTGCCGCCTTTGTGCATATTCATGCTGGAAACATTTCATTTTTCTCTGCATAGATCTGCACCCAGCTTAATGTTAGGGTTCTGCTTTTGATAGGTTAATCACCTACGTTATGTCCCAGTTATTAGCATTTACATGAGTGGGTTGCCATGGTGCTCTGCGGTTTATCCTGTAACTGTTAGTTACTTATATTTCCTAACAAATATCCGAAAATATCCTGCACTGGTTTGTGGTTGCTGATGAACATGGAACCTAGAGCTAGGAGATGGGCAAAACTGCTTAGGCATCACTTTGGTGCCTCCAAGTTACACGTCCACCGCTCCTCTGTGCCCGGCTCTGCTGCAGGCTGCAGCGTGAGCGGCTCGAGCTGGCGAAGCCCTGACGGCACCGTCCCCCCTGCAGGGCCCGAGGCACCGGGTCCACAGGGGCTGTGGGGCTGGCGGGGAGCCATGAGCACAGGCGGGTGCTGGGGCCGGGGCTGAGGAGATGATGCCAATGCTCCCACCAGCCCTGCCGCCCGCCCGCCACGTCCTGCGCGGCCCCGCGCATCAGCGATGCTGCTCCTGGCGTCCTGCAGGGCCTGAGACCGGGCAGGCTCAGCGCACAGAGCCCGGGGCCGGGGGCTCAGACGGGGCAGCCTGTGCGGTGCCCGGTGCCGGCCCCAGGGCCTCCATGGGGCGGCTGGGGCAGGGGGACGGGGGTGGAGAGGGCACTGAGGCCTGGCTGGTGCCAAAGTGAGGAGGGCACCAAGGCGAGGGGTGCGAGATGGTGCTGGGGAGGACACGCAGTGGCACCAAGGTGCGGGGTGTGCGATGGCGAGGGGTGCACGATGGTACTGGGGAGGACACGCAGTGGCACCACAGCGAGGGGTGCATGACGGTGAGCAGTGTGACATGGTGCCACGGTGAGGGGCGCACGATGACGAGGAGTGTGTGGTGCTGAGGAGCGTGACGGTGCTGAGGCGGGATGTGCCATGGCACCCGGGCCACGGTCACTCTGTGGCAGGGGGTGTGAGATGGTGAGAG
This sequence comes from Tinamus guttatus, assembly GCF_059628265.1. Lineage (NCBI taxonomy): Eukaryota > Metazoa > Chordata > Aves > Tinamiformes > Tinamidae > Tinamus > Tinamus guttatus. The sequence continues at coordinate 150,482 of NW_028288689.1, forward strand.
GTGCGCGACAGTGATGGGCATGAGGTGGCGAGGGGCACGCAGCAGTGAGAGCTGTGATGGCGAGCGGCACATGATGGCCAGGGGCACATGGTGGTGAGGGGCACACAATGACGAGGGGCCCACGGTGGTAAGGGCTGTGACGGCAAGTGGCACATGCTGGCCGGGGCACACAGTGGTGAGGGGCACACAATGGCGAGGGGCACACGGTGGTGAGAGCTGTGATGGCGAGCGGCACACGATGGCCAGGGGCACATGGTGACTAGGGGCACACAGTGGCGAGGGGCACACGGTGCTGGGAGCTGTGTGATGGCGAGCGGCGCGGGCGGGCGCCGGGGTCGGGCTGGGCGGGCCGGGCCGGGCCGGGCCGGGCCGGGCCCCAGGGGCGGCGGCGGCGCTCGGAGCCTCCCCGCGCGGCCCGGCTCGCGCTGCGGTTTCGGTTCCCATAGCGACACTTCCTGTGGCAGCGAAAAGAGGTAGTGCGGCTGCGGCGCCGCGCCTCGCCCGCCCGCGATGCTGCGGGGGCGCGGGCCGCGGCCATAGCCCGCCCGGCCCGGCCCGGCCCGGCCCGGCCCGGCCCCGGCCGCGCCAGGCATGCAGGGCAAGGCCAAGCTGCTGCTGGTCCACAACGGCCGCATGGTGAGTGCCCCCCGGGCGGGCGGAGGGGCCGGGGGTGCCCTCCGGGAAGGGCCGGGCTCGGGGCAGCGCCATGGGGCTGGGGTGCAGCCGCCGGGCGTGGGGCTGCTGCGGGCTGGAGTGTGTGGGACCGGGATAACGGGGATGTGTGGGGCTGGGATAACGGGGGTGTGTGGGGCTGGGATAATGGGGGTGTGTGGGGCTGGGATAATGGGGGTGTGTGGGGCTGGGATAACGGGAGGTGTGTGGGGCTGGGATAATAGACAGGGATGTATGGGGCTGGGTAGCGGGGATGTATGGGAGCAGGATAGCAGGCAGGGATGTATGGAACTGGGGTAATGGCGATGTGTGGGGCTGCGTCACAAGGATGTACGGGACCGGGATAACAGGCAGGGATGTATGGAGCTGGGGTAACAGAGATGTATGGAACTGTGATAAGAGGCAGGCAGGAGGTTGTGGGTCTGGGTAACAGAGCAGGCACATATGGAACTGGGGTACCAAGGGCAGGTAGGAGCCTATGGGCAGCAGTGGGGCAGGCAGGGATATGTGGGGCTGGAGTAGTGGGCAGCCAGGGATGTGTGGGGCTGGCATAGCAGGGATAGGAGAGCACGTATGGGGTAATGAGCAGGCAGGGAGGCTCGTGGCTGGGTAACAGACACTGGCAGAGCAGGGCGGCAGTGGGGCTGAATAAGAGGGGACAGGAAAGAGCAGGGAGCAGGCAGGATAGGGGTGTGTGGGGCTGGGGTAATGGGCACGGCAAGGCCGTGTGGGGCGGGTAGCGGTCAGGCAGCGCTGCCATCCCAGCGCTGGGGCAGGAGGCGGGAAGGGCCGAGGGGCGGCAGGGGGACGTGGCCGCGCGGGCCGGGGGCAGCAGCTCCGTGTGCCGTGGGGCTCGCGGGAAGCCTGGAGGGCGGTCGGGGGCACCTCGCTGAATGGGCTGCGCTGGAGGCTCTGCCCGTCTTCCCCCGTTGCGGGGTGCCACATCCCTGGGCAGGTGTCTGGGGCCGGCCTCCCCCACTGGGGGAGCCCCAGGGCACCTTGCCCTGCGCTTGCCCATGGGCCGCTGCCCTGCGGTAGCTGTGGGCACCCAGGAGGGAGGGAGCCGCCGTTTGCGGGCCCAGGGCTGCGGTTCTCCTTCCTTCTTTCCCCTCCTCCCCTCCTCTTCCTGTGCCGGGAGGCTGCTGCTCTCCTCCCCGGGCAGCGCCCGGCTGCGCTGGCAGCATCTGCCCCTTCCCGCTGCCTGGCCTGGCCCCTGGGCAGGAGGTGCCCGGGAGGTGGGAGCGGGGCCGCGAGCCCCGGAGGAGCCCGGTCAGCCCCGCCGCGGGCCGGCCGCCAGAGCGGCGTTTGCTGCCGCCCGCCCGGGCCCCGCTCCGCCGGGGCGGGCAGGCACTGCCTTCCCTCACGCTCCTCTCTCCGTTCCGCAGGGCCCCGCCGTGTCGGATGGAGGTAAGGCAGCTCCTCGCGTTGGGATGGGCGCTTGGCCTCATCTCCAGGGGAGGGAAGGGCTCGCGGCCGGCCAGGAGCTGCCCCGGCGCCAGGGCCTGTGCGAGCGCCGGCCACGCAGGAGCGGGCGCACGGCCGGCCCCGCGCAGCCCTCCGTGCCGGGCACCCGGCCCTGCCCCACGCCGCTGCGCCCGGCCCTGGAGGCCGCTTGGCTGGGGCTGGGAGCCGAGGTGCTTCCCAGAGGGAAGCGGAGCCCCGGCCCCAGCCGGCCCCGTGCTCCAGGGTGAGGTTTGTCTGTGCCGCTGTGTCCTGGGGGTCCGCGCTGGCCCCTTCGCGTGTCTCGGCCCTGCTCGAGGACCCTTTCAGCACATGGTCTCACGGCCGCAGTCTCGTGCACTGTGGCTGGCGGTTTCCACCCGCACACACAGCACAGCTTGTGCTGACCATAACCAGAACCAGGAGAGCCAGGCAGGGCAAACAACTGTCTCCTCTCTGCTCAGGAGCATCCAGGACACTGCTCTACGGCCGCTCCTGTTGCTGGGATAACCTTTCTATACCTTTAATATATATGCTGGGATACCTCTGCCTTTTGCAAATGACCCTCTGCTCCCATTTGTTCAGCAGAAAAACCATTTCAGAAGCTGTTTGGCCCTGGGAATTTCCATCCTTCTGATGGAGGGGCTCCACTTGAACGCACAGTCAGTCAGGGTTTCCCCCAGGGTTTCCTCAGCACTGAGGGCTGTTGCTTGGCCTCCCCCTCCGGTGGGATGTGTTTCTGGGCTGGGGCAGGGGGCGAGTTCAGGCACGGGCGTGGGGCGATCCCAGGAAGGCGCCTCCGCTCCTTCTCGGAGCTTCCTTCCCTGCCGGGTGCCCCCCATGTCCCCTTCCCTCCCGCTGTCCCGCCCCAGCCGGGCGCCTTCCCCACGCGCCGGCTCCATGAGGGATGAGTCACGTGTGGAGTCACTGTGACACCCCGGCGAGGATGGCAGCGCTGGCGGGGGGTTGTCGTGCCAGAAGGTGCCAGCTGTGTCATCGTGGTGCTCTCATCTTCTGAGGATGCTGCCGTGATACAGGGAGCGACAGTTCTGCTCTGCTCGCTCCCTTCTTGGGACCTCAGGGCCGTCTGATCTGTCAGCTCGTGCCCAGGATGGGGCAGCTGAACTTGCTGCACATACTGGGGCTGGGATGCAGGGGCAGGGGCAGGGGTTGGAGGATGCCCCGTTGGCTGGCTCAGTCCCAGCGCTCCCGGGCAGTTTCCAGGCAGGCAGATTTGACCTTTTCCCTCTCTCAGAGTTAAATGCCTCCAGGACCCGTGGCAGCAACCACAGCGTGAACAGCCTGCCAGGACCGCCGAGCACGTGCAGCTCCACGCAGAAGTCCGTGGTCAGCTGGGCCGAGTCCTTTGAGACGCTGCTCCAAGATCGTGTAGCTGTCACCTACTTCACTGTGAGTGCCACAGCCCGGACCTCGGTCCCGACCTCATCAGCAGGAGCAGTCCCTGCAGCCAACACTCACCCTTGGTGTCCTGGTGACGTTGCTGTCCCTGGGCCCTCAGCCCTTGTCCGGTGCTGTCTACAAGCCTGGCCACCCCAGAGCTGACTGTCCCGGCTGTCCTCCCCATTACCCTTCCCATCTGTGTCTGTGAAGCCGAGGGTCCCCACATGCTTTGAATTCCTCACCTGGAGCCAAGCTCCCAGCAGGGCCCAGCGTCCGCGTGCTCTGCGCTCCCTGCTCCCTGCTGGGCCCTGGCCTGCGAGGACGCAGTGCCGGCCAGGCCAGCAGCCCTCTCTGCCCCGCAGGAGTTCCTCAAAAAGGAGTTCAGCGCGGAGAACGTCTACTTCTGGCAGGCATGTGAGCGCTTCCAGCAGATCCCGGCCAGTGACACGCAGCAGGTACCGGCCGGCAGCGGCAGCACCGGGAGCGGGGGGCGTCCGCGTGGGAGCAGAGGGGCCAGGATCGCCGTTAGGTGCCATGGGACCCCAGCAAACTCCTGCCTCCTGTGGGAGGGCTCTTCTGAGGGGGGGGGAGATGCAGAGACAGATACAGAAGCATCTGGAAAGCCATAGATAGGATGGCCTGCCTCACAGAGCAGGAAGTGCTTCTCCATCCTTGATGCCAAAAGATGGTGGGAAGCACTGCAAGGACTGGGAAAAAGAAGACATGGAGGGAAATGGAGCAGAGCAGGACCTGAGGGGACAGAGCCATGCAGTTGTGTGAGGGGCAGTTCCTACAGGAGGTTGTGTCTTTGGGGAGGGACCAGCGTGTCAAGCCCAGAGCCCAGCATTGAAGCAGTGAGGTCACCTCTGATGCCCACCCTGAATCCCAGCCCTAGGACTGTGACTTTGCCCTTCAGCACTCAGGTGGCATTCGAGCTCGATGGGGTGAGCTAGGGGTTCTCCACGTGGTACCAGTGAGGAGAGGGCCCTTGGTCCTGGTCTGATCCCTGCTCCCGCAGCTGGCGCAGGAGGCCCGGCGGATCTACGACGAGTTCCTCTCCAGCCACTCGGTGAGTCCTGTGAACATTGACAAGCAGGCCTGGATTGGGGAGGACGTGCTGGCCACCCCATCCCCGGACATGTTTCGCATCCAGCAGCTCCAGGTGAGATGGGGCTGAGCAAGCAGCACCCCTGCTCCACCCCGCATGCTGGACGGGGGCTCTGGGACCTCCCCCCGCTATTTGCCCGGCCTCGCTGCTGTCCCAGAGGCTGGGGATTGCACTAGCCAGAAAGGGCTCTAGGTGAGCAAGTGTTGTGACCGCGCTTGTCCCCCCTTTGCAGATCTTTAACCTGATGAAGTTTGACAGCTACGCACGCTTTGTGAAATCCCCGCTCTACCAGGCCTGTTTGAGAGCGGAGAGCCAGGGGCAGCCTCTGCCAGACCTGCGGCCCCACTCCCGCAGCAGCAGCCCCCCGCCTGACCTCAGCAAGGTGAGTCGGGTGCGAAGGGGGCAACAAGAGACCTGTCCCTTGGCCTGAAAATATGGCCAGGTTCTTTTTTGTCATTGCTGGTCCCTTTCCTGATGGTAAGTGCAATACCAGCACTTGGCAGCTCAAGCCCTGGGCTGAGCTTGGGTAAAGGTCTGGGGTAAGAGGCAGCTTTGGGTATCCCCGCGGATATCCAAGACACTCTCGCTTCGTGCCAGAAGTCAAAGCTGAAGCTGGGCAAGTCCCTGCCGGTGGGTGTGGAGGCAGCCGGCAGCAGCACCAAAGGCAGCCCGCGCCGCTCCTTCAGGAAGGGGGAGCGAAGGGAGCCCTCCTGGGCAGGTATGTGCTGCCCTCAGTCGGAGTGGCCGTGGCCACCCTGGCTGCCTGTCCCCAGAGGGTGCCCGCTGTCCCTGGCGCTGCACGTGCCTCTCTCCTAGAGGGCGGAGAAGGCGGTGGAAGTTCCCTGCTATGGCGCGAGTCCCAGGGCTCCCTGAACTCCTCGGCCAGCCTGGACCTGGGCTTCCTGTCCTCCACCAGCACCACCACCAGTCCCTGGACAGAGGTGAGTGTCGCTGCGCAGGCCCTGTGGCCTCCTGCTGCCGCCTGGGCCCATCCTGCCTCTCCTCTGCCCCAGAGCCACCGCAAGAGCCTGGGAGGCCCCGAGGCGGAGGCCCCGGCCAAGCCCATGAAGTACTGCTGCGTGTACCTGCCCGACGGCACGGCCTCGCTGGCCTCTGTGCGGCCTGGCCAGTCCATCCGCGACATGCTGGCCGGCATATGTGAGAAGCGTGGCTTCAGCCTGCCCGACATCAAGGTCTACCTGGCGGGGAACGAGCAGGTACGGCGGCGCAGGAAGAAGAGGGGGCTCCTGCCAGCCAGGCTGGTGCTGCACAGGCCTTCTCTGAGCTGTGCCTGAGCGCTGCCCACGGGCTCTTAGGGCTGAGGGAGCTGGGCCGGTTGAACCTGGAGAAGGCTGAGAGGGGACCCGCTCAGTGTACATAAATACCTCAAGAGAGGGAGTGAGGAGGATGGGGCCAGCCTCTTCTCAGTGGTGGCCACCGATAGGACTAGAGAAAATGGCCACAAACTGAGGCACCAGAAGTTTCACAGGAACTTAAGGAAAAATTTCTTAACAGTGAGGGTGACAGAGCACTGGAACAGGCTGCCCAGAGGGGTTGTGGAGTCTCCTCTGGAGATCTTCAAACCTGCTTGGATGCGGTCCTGTGCCACGTGCTCTAGGTGACCCTGTGTGTGTAGGGGGGTTGGACTAGATGACCTCTAGAGGTCTCTTCCAACCTTAATGCTATGATTCTCTTCCAGAAAGCGCTTGTGCTGGACCAGGAGTGCTCTGTGTTGGCAGACCAGGAGGTGAAGCTGGAGAACAGGATAAGTTTTGAGTGAGTGCGAGCTTCGGGATAGGTGCTGTTGCCTGTGTGTGTCCAGCATCATTCACAGCATCCTGCCCTCCCAAATGTACCCCAGTCCCAACTCCCTGAGTAGGCCCAAACACATGGGCTGGGCCCCTCGCATCCTGCCCAGCTGTCCTAGCCCACCTCAGGCTTCTCCGTGAGACAGCATCTCCTGCCTCTCTGCAGGCTGGTGATTTCCTCCCTCAATAAGACCGTCCGCATCACAGCAAAGTCAACCAAGCGCCTCCGGGAAGCGCTGCAGCCGGTGCTGGGGAAATACGGCGTGAGCGTGGAGCTGGTGTCGCTGCGGCGGGTGAGACCTCCTGCTGAGAGCGTGGGCCCTGTGTGGTCCAGCTCGGGTGCTCGCGGAGACTGGGGCTTGGGCCAGGGCCTGCCCGCTCCTCCTGCCCTAGCAGGGGTGCTAGGGAGCAGCGCTCCGCGTTGGGCCTGGCCTGCAGTTCTGCAGGGAGTTGCTAGTGATTGCGGTGGGTGGTGGCAGCCAGCAGTGGTTGTGCTCTGTGCTGTGCAGCCCACAGAGCCCGGCCTGGTCAGAGCTCCTCTGGTCTCCCAGGCCCCTGGCCTGGCTGCCTTTGCCCAGTGCCATGGCACAGTGAGCGTGACGCTGGGTCACTCTGTTCCTGCTGCAGCAAGGCGAACCGGGGACCTTGGACCTGGAGAAGCTGGTTAGCACGGTGGCTGCTCAGAAACTTGTCCTGGAAACACCAGCAGGTAACATCTAGGAAGACACTGGAGCCTCTCTGTGGCCCTGGCTGGCCCACAGCTGTGTTCCCAGCCTGTCCTGGGCGGTCCCACAGGGGGATCCCATGGTGATTGCTCCTGGCCAGGGTTCCTGCTCCCTTGGACAGGCTATGTGCTGTTGTGGGCTCTCCAGAACTGGGGCAGTGTCTCGGGGTGGTGCTGGGCCTCACTGCCCTTTGCATTGCAGGCATCAAAGTGATGGAGAACGCCGAGGGTGCCACTGCCCCGTCCCCGCTCCGGAGCGAGGTGAGTCCCACTGCCCTGCTCAGAGATGGGAGGTGCCCTGGGGTGCTCTTGTGATCTATGGGGACAGAGTGCCCCGCTGTGCCCCCTGTGAGTGTGTGGGGATGCTGAGGCAAGAACCAGGCCCGGGGAAGCCCTGCTCGCTTGTCCAATCCCTAAAGCGTGGGCTGCTCATCACAGGAGGGAAGTCCAACGGGAACAGAGGCCGACACGCTGTGGGAGATGCCCTCCTCCTTCTCCAGGCCCCGCTCGTCAGCTGCCACAAACCTGAACCGGCGCACATATGACCTGGAAGGTGAGACCTGTGAATCCTAAACTCAAGGGACTGGACAAAACACTGAGTGAGGGAAGAGGGCTCCTAGTGTGCTGGGGGTGCGTGGTGGGTCCTGCGGGCGCTGGGGTGGTGGAGGCTGCCATGCAGCAGGAGTGGAGTGTGCCTGGGGTGTGCTGCCATTAGCTGCAGGAGGCTGCTGAGGGGCTGGGGCAGGGGCCATGTGCAGGGCTTGGCTGAACGACCTGCTCTTCCCCAGGGCTGGTGGAGCTGCTGAACCGGGCCCAGAGCTGCAGGGCCAACGACCAACGTGGCCTGCTCTCCAAGGAGGACCTGGTCCTGCCTGACTTCCTCCAGCTCCCGGCGCAGGATGACGGTGTCCGCGAGGGCTCGGATCAGCCGCACAAGCCTCACGCAGGCTCCAAGCGAGATGACCAGGCTCCCCCTGCAGAGCCAACACCAGCTCAACCTGCAGCCGACTACGAGCGCCGCTGAGTCCTGCTGCACGTCTGCGCCCAGCACGTGGCACCCCCGGGCCATGGCAGGCTCCAACACGGGGCTTGACCAGCCCCTGCCCTGCACTGCCGGCAGCGCCCGGACCGCACATTCGTCCACGTCCTGTTCCAAACTGTCGTGTTGTGTTGCCGTGAGTGGTTGAGCAGCTGCCATGCCCCTCAGTGGGGTCGCGTCCTGGTGCACGCCAAGGGAGTCCTGTACATAATCGTTTGAGCTCCTGTGCAAAGCACTTTGCAATTTCCCATGCGCGCCTGGCACTGTTCTGCTCAGTGCTTCTGCCTCCTCTGCCTGGGGCAGAGCTTCCCCTGGGCAAACCCTACCCATGCCAGGCTGGCACAGCCCCGTTGACTGCCCAAGGGGCAAGAGCAACCGTTTACTGAAAGGTGTGAGGGATGGGGAGGACACAGGTGAACTGGGTATGAAGGTAGGGGCCAGCCCTGTACCCTGGTGCAGTGAGCAGGCAGGGTCAGGAGAACATGTGCAGACCTAAGGGATGGATCAGGCCCCTGTCCCAGCAGGAATCTGTTGATGCCTCAGTTGTAGATATGGGACCCATTAGCTCTCTGGGCCTGTCTTTTAAAGTGCCATGGCCACCCCGCTCCTTGGGAACTTGGCCGTGCTGGCCTGTGCCCACCTGACAAGTTGTTACCGTCTGTTTTGAACGAGCAGGGCTGGGCCTGACTGAGTCAGGCTCAGCGCAGAGCCGCCTTCGGCCTCGCTGCACAACGGGCAGGCGGCAGCAGCAGCAGCAGCAGCGCTGCCCTTGCGCAGCAGGGCACGGACACGCTGGCTGCCCTCCTGGCTGACAGACTTGCCAGCTCGTTGTCTGACCGGGGTCACCAGGTTCAAGCCCTGAGCAGACGCAGGCAGAGCCAGCAAGACGTCCCCAAGGACCCTGCCTCCTCCCTGCAGCGAGACTGTGCAAAGGAGGGTACAGAAATGACCCACAGGCTGCAACTGCCTTCAGGTTGCCTGTCCTGGGTTTCCCCTAGAGCCCAGGGCCCTCAGGCCCTCATGGTGCTGTGGGATGGGGACTGGGTGCTGCCAGGTGCTGGGGAAATGCAGCACCCTCCAGGTGCTGAGCGTCTGGGGCTGGCCTGGCACAAAGGGACTGCCCTGCGCCAGCCCCAGCCCTGGCGGGAGCTCCCTCCTGCCCGTGGCCGGTACCATCGAGGTGGCTCTGCCAGCCCTGGCTGTGCCCTGCCCTGGGCACAGGGATCCCCTGCCACAGGCCTCCCCGTGTCCCCAGAGCTCCCTGCGCTCTGGCGACCCTGACTGGGCTGTGGCTGGGTCGGACCCCTATGTCACCGCGCATGCGGGGCTGGCCCCGCGCACCCGGCTGTGCCCGGGTCCTTCCCCCAGCACGGCCACACTGCCAGCCTGGAGGGGCGGCCTGGGGGCTGCCGGGCGCCCCGGGGGCAGGAGGCCCCGCTGCCCCGATCCGACCCCACAGCGCCCCGTGGCTGCAGCCCTGTGGCCCAGGGTCAGAGCCCTCGTGTGTCTCTGTGCTCCTGCTCAGTGCTGTCTGTGGTGTGAAACCGGGAGGAATAAAGAGCATTGCCCAAGCGAGCTTCCCTCGCCTTCCTCAGCCGCCGAGGCCGCGGGAGCCCCTCGGAGCTGCGGCTGCCACGGGGCTCGTCCCTCCCCTGCTGCCCAGGCCAGGAGCTCCTGGAAGGCAGGAGCCTGGCGGCAAACGGGCGGCCCCTGGGAGGTGCCCTGGGAGCTCTGCCCTTGAGGGCCCACAGCAGCTCTCGGGGAGGCCACACGGGGCTTTGCGGGGCTGCAGCACCTCCCCGAAAAGCCCCGCTGGGTGCAGGGCTGGGATGGAGCTGCTCCTGGGCCCCGCATCCCTTCCTGGACGGCAGCTCTCTGGGCATCTGGGGCCTCGGGGCAGTGCCAGGAGCTTGTTCTCCCGGCCCAGCTGGTGCTGTAGGGAATCTGTGGGGCTGGTAGGGCCAAGGACTTCAGCCCCGACCCTGTCAATGAGTGACTGCGGGAGCTGCCCGGGCCCCGCCGGGTTAATGATTGTGGGTGCAGGTGGGCAGCAGCCACCACGACGGGCAGCGCTGGCCAAGAGCCCCGTGGTCCAGGGCAAACGCGGCCACCAGCCGCCGGCAGCGCCTCCCATGCGGTGCAGCCGGGCACGCGGCCGCTGCTGCCGGCATCGGCGTGCGGCTCCGGGCAGCGGCTGCGGGAAGGCGCCGTGCCAGGCCAGGAGCAGCACCCACTGCCGAGTACCCTCCCCGAGCACCCACTGCCCCAAGAGACGCAGGACATCTCCCAGGCATTGGCCTATCCCCACCAGCTCTATCGGCTGGGTCTATACCCTGGTAAAGGCTCATTTATTAAGGCTGCAGAAGCGCCAGGGCAGTCCTAGGCTGGCTTACCCCTAAAACATCCCTCAGCATCTCCAGTGGCCCAGGCCCCCTTGAGGAATGTTCCCTTGCCCCCACACCGGCCACCTTGGCTCGCCTGTCCACGGTGACCGCCTCACCCCGGCTCAGAGCTGCGGAAGGAGGCCGGTGTAGGCAGGGACACGCTCCGACCCCTGCAGCTCATGCGGGTAAGACCAGGGGCACGAGAGCCCCCAGCCCACCCTGCACGCAGCCTGGGCAGCTTGGGCTGCATCCCACGAGCTCAGCACCCTGCGGTGCTCCCGCGGGGACCTGTGTGCCAGGGACCTTGTCTGGAGCCACGCGCATCCCTCGTTGCCCAGGGCAGCCAATGGTGCTCGACGCCCACCAGAGCAGGTACCCACATGTTGGCGGAGTGACCCAGGTCCATGTCAGGAAGCGCTTTGTGCCCCGGTGAGCAGGGGCCGCGGTGCGGCGAGGGCACCGATGCGACCACGGGGCCAGCCCGCCTGCTCCGGGCACGTGATGCCAAGACAGGATCTGCGCTCCCAGCTCCCGGCTTCCCCAGTCCTGGCCCAGAGGGAGCGAGACGTCGCAGCCACATGTGCCCTGGTGACTTGGCCCCTCCGTGCCAGCTCCCCATGTCTGTGTTGGTGTTGGAGGGGCCTTTGGCCCCAGAGCTGCCCTCGCCGGCCAGGCCTGTGGGCTGCCCGGATGCCTCGTGGCTGGATGGAAACTTGGCAGCAGATGCGAGTACGGAGGGTGACAGTGAATGGCCGCCAGGAGCGGGTGATGCTGCCACTGGCCGCGCTCCTCCGCCCCAGCCCTGCATGCAGGAAGGAGCAGCCTCTGCCCCGAGCAGGCCCGGCCCTGCCCCAGCGCTGACGTAAGTCACCACCAGCACCGCGGCGCGCTCGCAACGAGGCGCATGGCGCGTGCGTCGCCTCCAGCCGTCCTCAGCCCTGCCTGCCCGGCACCACCAAAGCCTTGTCCTCCCCGTGCAGGGCACGAAGCCCCCAGTGCTTGCGCTGGGACACGGCCCAGCACGGGGTGGCCACGAGCCGCCTTCGCCCCGGCGCCTCCGCCTCGCGCAGCCGAGGCCGGGCTGCGCAGGGCGTGCGGTAGCGTGGGACCCCGGGGGCGCCTGCCCCACGCTGCGCCAGGGCCACGGCTGACGTGGGACGCCGCGGGGTTACCCATTAACTGCAGGAATTTCTGGGGAGGAGGTGAGCGGAGTGCGGAGGCGAGGGGCAACGCTGGGCTCCTTAGACTTTGCTCTTGGCGCGCATATAAAGGGTCACGGTGCCCTGCGGGCTACTTTGCCAGAGGGACGCATGGATGTGGCATGTGGCTGCGGAGCTGCCCTGAGTGCCCAGCCAGCCCCAGGTGAGCAGGGCCGAGGGCAGGGGTGGCCAGGTTGCCCCAGGGGCACCTCCTCGGCCTGGTGCCCGCCAGTTGGCACCGAGACCCTCTGCAAGGGCTGCCTGCAGGAGCTCCTGCGGCGGCGGGTTGGTGGCCCAGGGGACCAGGGTGCCAGGGGCGATGCTCCTTGGTGGTGCCAACACTGTGTGGCCGCTGGTGGTGCCAGGGTGGGATTCAGGGCTCCAGGCACTCGTGCCGTGGTGACCCGCGGCCGCCTCTGCTCAGACGCTCCCGGGAAGATGCTGCCTTACCGGAGGGAGAGCCCTGCCGTGCCCCGCTGCCCGCTGCGGGGAGGACGGGTGCTGCACGGGGCTCCGTTCGCCTACTGCCCCAGCCCCCAAGGTAGGTGTCCGGCCCCCGGCCTGCGCCCGGGCCCGGGCAGCGCTCGGCTCCTCGCCCCGGGCCCGGGCATCCTGGGCAGCCTGCAGCCCTAGTGCCCGCCGAGGAGGCGCCGTGACGCAGGGCCCGTCTCTCGCAGCGCTGCACCGGCTGCCCGGCGCCCGTGCCTACCCGTTCGCCGTCGGCGCAGTGGGGCACCCTGACCATGGCTACCTGTGCCCCGGTTCGCCGGGGCGGCTGGTGGAGGGCATGGAGCGCTACGAGCTGGACGCGCTGCCCACCAGGCCCTGGCAGGGGCCCCGGCTGCCCCTGGACGAGCTGCAGAAGCCAGGTAAGGGCTCAGTGCCCGCCCGGTGCTGTCCCGCCTTGCAGCAGCCCCAGCACGTGCCCTGCAGAGAGGCAGGTGCCTGAGGCACCCGGAGAGCTGCCAGAGACACCTTGGGGCACCTCGGGGTGCTGGGGCTCTGGGTACCCGCTCTCCCCTGGGACCAGCGGTGATTCCCCATCACGGTGGCTCCCAGACGCGAGAGACACCCCAGCAGCAGCCGGGAGGTTCCCGGCAGCGCATGTCCCTGGTCCCGTGGTGCGGCCGCCGGCCCGGGCACCGAGCGAGCCCCGCGCAGGGCTGGGGAAAGGCTCGCCCGGGAGCTGCCCCACGGGCGCACGGCTGGCGCAGGGACAGGGCCCCGCGCCGCGAGGGAGCCGCAGGAAGGTGTGGGGCTGCGGGAGCCCAGGGCGCCCCGGCCCTGCCGGCGCCGGCCTTTAACACTCTCTCTTGTCTTGCGCAGGGCTGGGGTGCTGGGAGAGGGTCCAGTCCATCTGTATCTCCCTTCTCAAGGTGCCCCTGATGTTCGGCTTCCTGTACCTCTTTGTGTGCTCCCTGGACGTGCTCAGCTCTGCGTTCCAGCTGGCCGGAGGTAGGGCAACGGGGACACCCTGGCAGCTGGTGGCACCCGCACACCGGCTCCCTTCCCTCACGCTCCTCTTGCAGGCAAGGTGGCCGGCGACATCTTCAAAGACAACGCCATCCTCTCCAACCCCGTGGCCGGGCTCGTGGTGGGCATCTTGGTGACCGTCCTGGTGCAGAGCTCCTCCACCTCCACCTCCATCATCGTCAGCATGGTCTCCTCAGGGCGTGAGTGCACCCTGCGGGGCACCCTGGGCACAGCCCGAAGCTGGGGGGCGAGATGTGTCCCCCCCATGCCAGGCCCGCGGGGCTAGCGGGTGTCTCTGTCTGCAGTGCTGGAGGTGCGCTCTGCCATCCCCATCATCATGGGCTCCAACATCGGCACCTCCGTCACCAACACCATCGTGGCCCTCATGCAAGCCGGCGATCGCAGTGAATTCAAAAGGTGAGAGAGCAGCTTGCGCCGGGGGGCTTCTGGGGACAACCCTGCCCCGGTGAGCAGGGAGCAAGGCGGCCGTCGAGGCGCCACGGCCAGATGCGTGGCCGGGTGCGTGGCCGGCCCCGTGCCGACCGGCTCCTCCGCGGCAGGGCCTTCGCGGGCGCCACGGTGCACGACTGCTTCAACTGGCTGTCGGTGCTGGTCCTGCTGCCGCTGGAGGTGGTGAGCGGGTATCTGCACCACGTCACACACCTGGTTGTGGCCACCTTCAACATCCGCAGCGGGAAGGACGCCCCCGACCTGCTGAAGATCATCACGGAGCCCTTCACCAGGCTCATCATCCAGGTCTCCTGGGGCTGGCTGTGCTCTCGCTGTGCTGGGGGTGCTTTCCGGGTGTCCCCTGGCTGGCAGTGATGTGTCCAGGCCAGCCTCTGGGCCGGAGGTGCTGCCAGCCGCTGAGGACCCTCTCCAACACGTGTCCTTGCAGTTGGACAAGTCGGTGATCACAGGTATCGCCACGGGGGACGAGAGCCTGCGCAACCGGAGCCTCATCCGCGTGTGGTGTGGGCAGGCACCCCCGCAGGTGAGGGGCCCACGGCTGCACCGAGGCCACCACGTGGGGCCGGGAGCAGCCTGGGGACACCGGGGAGCTGCAGGGGGCTGCTTGGCTGGGCCAGGCCTGTGGAAGAGACCCAGGGAGGGCAGTGGGCGGGCAGAGACTGAAGGTGCCGTGGGGTCGGACACAGCCCGTCCTCTCCCTGCAGCCGCCTGCCGTGGGGCTCGGAGCCCCTTCAAACTGCACGGGCCTGGGCCACTGTGGCACCAGCAGCACCGGGAGCCTCCACAACGTCACGGGGCAGAAGTGTGAGTGGGCACCAGGGGGTTGTGTGGGGGACTGGGAATGAGCAGGGCTGGGGGGACACCAGGCATGGGCAACGGCATGTGTGGGGGGCTGGAGAGGCATCGGCATGGGGCCAGGAGCTTCATGTGGGGCTGAGGGTCTCTGTGGAGCTGTGTGGAGCACAGGTCATGGATATGGGGCAGAGCTGGGGGGCGATGGGGCTGGGGTCTGTGTGTGGGGCCAGGCAGTGGGGGGCATGTTGGCGAGTGGGGCTGGGGTGGCCGCAGGCCCCGTGCCCTCACCCAGCCCTGCCGCGGGGCAGGCAGCCACATCTTCACAGACACCCCGCTGCCCGACCTGGCTGTGGGGCTGGTGCTGCTCGCCGGGTCCCTCATCGTGCTCTGCACCTGCCTCATCCTCCTGGTCAAACTCCTCAACTCCCTGCTCAAGGGGCAGGTGGCCAAGGCCATCCAGAAGGTCATCAACACGGGTGAGTGGCACTGGGTTGGCGCTGCAGGATGGGATCCCGGCCGTCCCAGCCCACCCTGCCTGCCCCATGGCTACCAGCCCTGATCCCACCCCACCTGCCCCACAGCCACACCAGCCCCATCCCTGCCCGCCCCCTCTGCTCATGGGTGGCACATCCATGTCCAGCCATGTCCCCCTTTCTCATCCATCCTGGCCACTGCTCTCCTGCAGACCTCAGCCTGATCCCATACTTGGAGTCTGGCCCTATAACCCAGTGCCTGACTCATATCCAGAGCCTGGCCCCAAAGCCAGAGTCTGGCGCTGCAGCCCCTGCTCCAGCCCCTGCTGTTAGGTCTGGCCTACTCTCGACTGACTCGTCCATGCCCATGCCCACGTCCGTGCCCATGTCCGGGTCTGTGTCCATGCTCACGTCTGTGCCCATGCTCACGCACCGCAGACCTCCCGCACCCGCTCAGCTGGCTCACCGGCTACTTCGCAATGGTGGTGGGCGCCGGGATGACCTTCGTGGTGCAGAGCAGCTCCGTCTTCACCTCGGCCATCACGCCCCTCATTGGTGAGTCCTGGGTGAGCCTTGTCCCTGGGCGCGTGCTGCTGTCCCTGCCATGGGACACGAGTGCCAGGGTGCTCTTGTGGTGCTGCTGGAGGTGACGTGGGAGCACGGGGTGCTGGTGAGGGCTGTGGTGATGGGCAGGGTGCCTCCCTCCGCAGGCCTGGGGGTGATCAGCATAGAGCGCGCCTACCCGCTGACCCTCGGCTCCAACATCGGCACCACCACCACCGCCATCCTGGCCGCCCTGGCCAGCCCCAAGGAAAAGCTGGCCAGCTCCTTCCAGGTATAGGAAGCCCTGGGCCAGTGCCGGGCTGCCTGGGGAAGCCAGGGGTGCCCCCATGCCCGGCCTGATGGGGATGTCGTCCCTGCAGATTGCCCTCTGCCACTTCTTCTTTAACATCTCCGGCATCTTGCTGTGGTACCCGCTGCCCTTCACTCGCCTGCCCATCCGCATGGCCAAGGCGCTGGGCGAGCGCACGGCCAAGTACCGCTGGTTCGCCGTGCTGTACCTCATCGTGTGCTTCCTCCTGCTGCCCTCGCTCGTCTTCGGCATCTCCATGGCGGGCTGGCGGGTGCTCGTGGGGGTGGGCGCGCCCTTCCTCGGCCTCCTCTTCTTCGTGGGGCTGGTCAACGCGCTGCAGCGGCGCAGCCCTGGGCGCCTGCCCAAGTGGCTGCAGACCTGGGACTTCCTCCCGGCCTGGATGCACTCGCTGCAGCCCCTCGACAGCCTCATCACGCGGGCCACGCTCTGCTGCACCGACCGCTGCCGCAGCGACCGTGGCTGGGATGAGCGCGACGGCGCCCTGGCGCCCGCCGGCCCCCGCGACAAGGCCCGGCTGGGCCTCGACAACCCCGCGCTCGCCCTGCCCGACGAGGGGCTCAGCCCCTCCGCGCGCGTGGGCTCCCCCCGCCTGTCCCCGCACGGGGCCACCCGCCTCTAGGCCCCTCCGGGCGCCTCTGCCCTGCTGGGTTATGGGGTGCCGAATAAAGGGGAGAGCTGCTGCCTGCCTCTGCGTCTCCGCGGCTCCCCCGGCTTCTCCCGCCGCCCGCGGTCTGCGCTCACAGCACGCGAGGCTGCAGCTCCCGGCGGTGCCATGAGCATGAGGGGGACAAGGCCCGCGCGGGTTGGCGCCCGCCTGCGCACGGTGTCGCGGGACACAGACCGCAGCGTCCCTGCGTGCAGCCCGCACCGCGCTCGGTGCCCTGCTGCGTCCGCACCTGCCCGTCGCTGGCCGCCAGCCAAAGCAGCCGGGAGCACCAGCCGGGACAGTGAGTGTCAGACACCCACCACCGGTGCCCATCTGGGCTTCAGCACCCTGCGCCACCCGCCGTGGCCGCCGGTTTGCCCCAAGCCCGCAAGCCACAGGCGGCCCCTCCTGTGCTCCGTGTGTGCTGCCCGCGGCAGCGGTGCCGCTGAGCCAGGGAGGTGCAGCCCTGCTGTGAGGCCAGGGCTGGGCCCCGCAGTGCCCCCGACAGCCGCCCGCCTGCCCCGCGGGAGCCCTTTAAGCCTTGGCAATAACCGCGGCCCCCACTGCCCACAGATGCTTGGGCTCCTGCCAGCGATATCCGTCCCTCCCTCCCTCCTCCCCGTCCTCCCTCCTCCCCAGGGCTGGGAAGCGCCGGCTGCCGGGGCAGCAGCTCCGCGGCTCCCGGCCCCTCCGTGTACCGGCGCCGCAGCCGGGAAGGGCACAGAGGCAGCGGAGACGGGACGGGGCACTTGTTCAGCCCCGCGCTGGCAGCACCAGCCCGGGACGGTACCCACGTCACCGCCGGACAGGGTCAGTGCGGGAGCCGTCGGCAGCCCGGACGCCTGGGACCCTTCCCCGCTGGCTCGGGCGGCGTGGGGCGGGCGCTCGCGATGGCCCGGCTGCGGGGACACAGCGCCGGTGAGCAGGATGTGGCCGGTGTGGGGCAGCCCCACGGGGACTTGCCGGTGTGAGGGGCTGGGGCCAGGCCAGCATGGAGCTGGCCAGCGGCCTCCCCAACGCGAGCGGTAACAGCAGCCAGGCCACCCCGCACTCACCGGCCGCCACAGCGCTCATCCTGCTGGCCGCCCTCGCCGTGCTGCTGGCCACGCTGGTGGGCAACGCGCTGGTGGTGGCAGCCGTGTTCACCAGCCGGGCCCTGCGGGCACCCCAGAACCTCTTCCTGGTGTCGTTAGCCTCGGCGGACATCCTGGTGGCCGTCCTCATCCTGCCCTTCTCGCTGGCCAACGAGGTGATGGGCTACTGGTACTTCGGCAGCCTGTGGTGCAGCCTCTACCTGGCGCTGGACGTGCTGCTCTGCACGGCCTCCATCGGGCACCTCTGTGCCATCAGCCTCGACCGCTACTGGGCCGTCACGCGGGCCGCCCGCCTCAACCTGCGCCGCAGCGCCGGGCGCGTGCGCGCCATGATCGGGGCCGTGTGGGCCGCGGCCGCGCTCGTGGCCCTGCCGCCCCTCTTCAAGGGCCGCCCGCGGGCCGGCGAGTGCGCGCTCAGCGACGACACGTGGTACGTGCTGGCCTCCTGCGGGGCCTCCTTCTTCGCCCCCTGCCTCATCATGGCCATCGTCTACTGCCGCATCTACCAGGTCACCAAGCGGAGGCATGCGGCCGTCCTGCGCCCCCGGCTCCTGCACCCCGTGTGCCCCACGGAGCCGGGCAGTGGGGGCACAGAGCCGGCCGGCCCCGGCAAGAGGCTCTCGATGCTCGGGCGCCGGCGCCGCAGCCAGCACCAGAGCGTGTCCCTGTGCCGGCAGCGGCTGGTGCGGGCGCGGGAGCGCCGCTTCACCGTGGTGCTGGCCGTGGTCATGGGCGCCTTCGTGCTCTGCTGGTTCCCCTTCTTCTTCACCTACAGCCTGGAGGCCGTGTGCGGCGATGGCTGCCGCGTCTCCAAGCCCCTCTTCAGCTTCTTCTTCTGGATCGGCTACTGCAACAGCAGCCTCAACCCGCTCATCTACACCGTCTTCAACAGGGACTTCCGCGCCGCCTTCCGGAGGCTCCTCGGGGGCACTGCCCGGTGCGGCACGTAGGAGCGGGGACGCCCCGGCAGCGCCGGGGTCTGGGAGTGACCGGCCTGGGAGACACCATCCTGCCCGCGAGGCTGGGTGCAGCGGGACGCGTGGAGGGGACAGAGGACTTTGCTGCTGAGTTTAATCTCTGTTTATTTTCAGAAATGCCATTTTGGGGGGGTTGCAATAAATAAATAAAAAAAGGCCAAAACGCACGGCCAGGGCTGGTATCTGCCTGCAGGGAGGCCCGTTCCAGCAGCAGCAACGTCTCACCGCTGCCCGGGGCTGAGCGCCTTCGGGCCCTGCACGTTTCCTCATTGCCCGCAGCACAGGGACAGGCTGCCGTGAGGGGCAGCCGTGGGGCAGGACCCGGGGTGAGAGCATCACCCAAGGGGCAGCGTCCGCCCCGCGCGGGCCGTGCCCAGCGCCTGGCCGTGCTCGCTGCGCCGGGTCGGGCCGGCCTGGCCGCTCTGTGCAGACACATGGGGGTCAGAGGCTGCTCGACTTCCCCAGCTTTGCAGCTCAAAATAGAAAAAGCTCAAAAACATCCAACTTTCACTCGGCTAAAAACAGCTGCCAGCGCCTGGGAGTCGGATCCTGAGGAACGCGGGGCCCCGATCAGCCTCCCGCCGCCTTCACGTCCCTGGGGCCGCGACGTGGCCAGATGGGAGCCACCATGGCCTGGCCCGCACGGGGCCCAGGGACAGCCCCAGGGGCCGCGGGTGCACGGAGGGCGCCTGGTGCCCGGGCGGGCGGCACCGGGGCGCACGGCGCCGCCACGGCCCCCATGGCGGCAGGGCCTCCGGAAGGAGCTGCCCTATCGCTCCCGCTCTGCTTCCCCTCCTGCGACGACCTTCTGCGTCTTCACAGCTAAACAGCCCTTTGCTGCTAAAAATACTCCGGGAGACGTGGGCACGTGATGGACATGGCCAGGCCAGCTCAGCCAAGGGGGAGAAAGGGTAAAAGCTTCTCCCAGGGGGCATCAGCCCCATGTGCATCGCCTTGGTGCCCCACAGTGCCCTGGGCAAAGCCACAGGGGTGACCGAGGGCCAAGGAGGTCCCAGCCCTCCTCCTGGCAGGGGAAGAGCAGGAGCCTGAAGCACAAGGATGGTGCCAGGCAGGAGCACAGGGTAGAGATGGAGTCTTTCCTACGGAGCATCTCCTGCTGCATCTTAATCCAGCATCACATCCTGCCTGAGGCAGACAGGTCAAGCAGGCTATCCACTCGCTCAGCAGAAGTCCTTTCTGCTCAAAGTTCACACAAAGTCTGTTTTATCCTTGGCCGTGCAACCCTTACTCCTGCTCGGCCCGTGAGCCGCTGTGATGCAAGTGCTACCCGGAAAATAATTTCCCTTGAAGCACTGCTTATTCCTGCCCAAATGCAGTGCCTTGTGCTGGTGTATGCTGAACTGCCTCCTGTATTCTGGGCTGATTCTTCAATTTATCAAGGCTACTTTGAATTCTTAGCTTGTTCTCTAGCAGGTTTGTAGTCCCCTCCCTCACTGGCTGCGTATCCTCTGCAGAATTAAATGCAGTCTTATTTCTGCCATCTGGGGTGGTAATGGACCTGTCAAGGGGTATCGGGACCTCTGGACGTGTGTGTCTGCTCTGTGACTACCCTTCCCACATGGTGAGAATGGTGCTGCAAAATGTCATGTAGGAGGAAACTGGAAGTAGCAAGCAAAAGGATAAACATGCAGATACATGAAAAAGCAATAACGTCACTGTGTTTGAAGCTCAGAATAACTATGTGCCACCTTTAAAAGGAAAACAGCTCTAAAAAAAGAAAAAGGCCCCCAGTGTGATCTGATCTCCGTGACAGACTGACATGGGAGATCTCAAAAACCCAGCAGGGCAAAATATCCTGTTCCTCTTATCTGTGTTGATAAGCAACCCAAGATGCAGAGCCTGATCTCCAGCAGATGCAAGAGCTCGCAGCGCGCTACAGCCATTGCACACAGCAGAGCCGTGGGTGCTTGCAACCATTTGGGTTATTTTGGGCCTCGCAGTCCTCAGAACACGGCCCTTGGAGCGGGACCACGGCTAAGCGATGCTCCGCGAGAGGCAGCCTGGGCTGGCAGACACCCGGCTGGTGCGGATGCCTCGTGACCACCGTGTCCTGCCTGGTGTCACAGGCTGTAGGAGGCACTTGCAGCCCAAACTCCCCGCTGGGCAGAGGGAAGCTGAGGCAGCAGCGCTGCTGCTGGGACGCTCACATGTGCGTGCGCACAGAGCAAGGGAGAACTCGGCACCACGCGGACGTGGAGCTCACGGCTGCACCCGGAGCACGGGGCGGCAGCGCTGCAGGGCGGGCGCAAGCTGCGGGCTTAGGGGCATGAGCGGGGAGGCCATGGGAAGCAGGGACCCAGCCAGGCCACCTGCAGAGCTGGCAGCCCGCGGCGGTGGAGGAGGAGGGTGCGGGGCAGACAGGGCTCTGCAGGGAAGGTGAGTGATGCGTTTGCAACGAAGAGCAGGCGCGAGGGGCTCACACGCTGCAGCTTTGCATCCAATGGGATGAAACCACTTCTAATTCAACTATCAGTTAAAATAAAATAAAATAAAATAAAATAAAATAAAATAAAATAAAATAAAATAAAATAAAATAAAATAAAATAAAATAAAATAAAATAAAATAAAATAAAATAAAAGCTTTTGCAGCGAATCGGAAGCAGGAGCAGAGCCCCGGGAGCTCCCGCGCCCGCCCCGGAGCCCGAGCGAGGCTCGAACTCGGGGACGCTGCAGAGCCGCCCCCCGCAGCACCGCCCCGGGCCGCTCGCCCCGCCCCCTAGGGCAACGCTCCTATCACGGCGCTGTCTTGCGCGGAGTGGCGGCTCCCGGGCCAATCAGCGGCGGCAGCAGGCGGGGCCGCATTTGCCGCGGCCGCCGTTGGGACTTGCCCAATCGCTTTCCGGAGTTACGGCTGCGCTCCCTGATGGACACTTCACTCTCCAATCAGCACGCGTCTCTCTCTTCCCCGGCCAGCGCTTCGCCAATGGCCGCCGAGTAACGCGCCGCATGCCCCGCCTCCCTCTCCTCCGGCCAACGGGAGGGCAGCGGCGCGCACGGGGAGGGCGGGGCTTCCTGGGGGGCCGGTCCAATGCGAGCGCGGCGCGGGAGGAGCGTGGGGTGCCATTGGCGGGCGCGGGGGGCGGGGGCGGGGCGCGGCGGCGGCGCGGGGGGCGGTGGCGGCGGCGGGCGGGCGCGCGGGGAGCGGCGCGGAGCCGGCGGCGCCGCCGGGCCCATGGAGCTGGAGAACATCGTCGCCAACACGGTGCTGCTCAAGGCCCGCGAGGGTGAGCAGGGCGCGTTCCGCCGCGGGGCAGCCGCCAGGCCGCGCGCGCCGGGCCCGGTGCGAGGGCCGCGGCGGGGGCGCCGCGCGCGGTGCCGCGGGGGAAGCGCTGCCGCCCGGCCCCCCGGGGGCTCCTCGGCGCGCTCCAGCGGGGCGCGCGCGGCCTCCCCGGTGGCCAGGCACAACTTTCTGCCCCACTTCGCGCAGCCGCCGAAACTGGGGCGCTTCCGAGCGCGAGGGGCCCGCGGAAACGCGGTTAGAGGCGGGAGGCCCGGGGCCGGGTTTGCGGGGACGGGGGCGGTCGGCGCTGCTGGCGGGGCGGGCTCGGCGCGGAGCCTGCGAGCGGGATCTGCCTCCGCGTCGCGGCCCGGAGCAGGCGGGTTCGGGGAGAGCCGCGGGCGGCGGCGGGGCCCGCGGAGCCGCGCGGTGCGGCCGGGGCTGGAGCAGGGCAGGACGGGGCCGCCGGGCAGGGCTCCCGCAGCCGCCGCCTCCTGCCGCGGCCCCGCGCTGCTCCGGGGTGCTCGGGGCCTCCGCGCTGCTCCGCTCCGCCAGCCGCAGCCTTTAGCTGCGAGACCCAGCTCTGCGATTCCTCTGAACTGCCCCAGGGGCCCGGGAGGGGCTGGGGCAGGGAAGGTGCTAGAGCCATCCCCGCCTGCGCCCCTTGCCCCGACGAAGGGACCAGCGGGGAGATGCTGCCGAGCCCCAAAGCCCTTTGGGTTGGAGACAGCCCTGGTGGAGCCTGCGGCGTCCCCAGAGGGGGACACAGGAGCGCGGCTGCACCCGCGCAGGCTGCGCGCTCCCCGCTCGGCTGTTTGCAGGGCGCTGGAGCCCCCCTCCAAGCCAACAAGTGGGGGCACTGCAAGGTGCAGGCCCTCGCCCTGGCCGTCTTGTCGGGCCCGGCTGCCCTTCCTGAACTGCGGTGGCTTCTACTCCATGGCCCTCACTCGCCACTTGTCCCTGTCCGTTTCGCTGCTGCGAGCTGTGGCTGACAAAAAGGTGTCTGCGCCGCTGGTTTCTTCCAGCCGTGCTTACCCTTGAGTCACTTCCTTCCTGAATTTGTACAATCGTGCAGCCCAGCTGCGGGCGCGGGGCAGATGCAGCCGCGCTGCCCCCACGGTGCCAGGAGGTCGGACGTGAGGCCCTCGCTGCGGAAAGGCTGGCGGGGGTGGCCCTGTCCCATGGGCCTGTCCCAGGCTTCGCCTGGCAGCGGGATGCCAGGAGAGTGACAGCAGGGACTGTCTAGGGTCAGGGCATCTTGCATATGCGGTGGACATATGTGTTATAAAACAGTTCCCCAAGGCTGGTAAATGATGTTCCTCGCTCCCTGATTTCAGCAGGCCGTGTCTTTGGCCAGCTCAGCAGTGGGATAATACGCTTCCATAGGGGGGTGTTTGCTGGGAATGGGCGGGAGGAAAGAATATCCCTCGAGGCTCACTGCTCTGAGCAATGGGGCATGCAAGTATTTCAGCACTTAGTGCCTGCTGTAATGTAAATGTTTCCTTTTCCATCCATCTAGAAGCTTTCCCACCCTGTCCTGCAGCAGTGGGCATTTACTCGCAAGGACTGAAGCTGGAATGATATCTGGCTCTGGGATCTTGCTTGTCTGAGGCCAGCTTATCTCTGGAGAGAGGTGGGAGTGCCCCACTTCACAGATGGGAAAGCTGTGCTGAGCCCCGGGCAAAGCAGGGAGCTGTCTGCTGAGCAGGGATTAGGGCAGGAATTCCTGTCTCCCAGCTTCAGGTCCTTTCTCCAGGAGCTCCTCCCTAAAGCAGGCAATCAGTCGGGAATGAGGAGGTGGCATCAACTACATCAGGAACCTGCAGTGAGGAGCTTCACTGGGAGCCTTGGCTTGGAAAGGTGATTGGTTGTGCAGAGGTGCCAAGGACAGGCCTGGGAGCCAGGAGCTCTAGGGCAGACACAGGATAACCGATGGCTTTAGGCGCTCCTGTCTCTGTGCCATGATTTTTCCATCTTCCCCTAAATAAATGGACAGGTGGAGGGTGTCCGTGTTGCTGAGCGTGACTTTGTGCCGCCTTTGGGCAGCCAGAACGGTTAGTCCATCTGTTTCCTCCAGCACTCGGGCTGAAACCCGGGTGCTTCTGTCCTGTCGGGCAGGAGGCAGCGGTACCACCCGTGTCTCGCTCCCCTGCGTGGACCCTTGCCTGGATTTGCTTGTGTAAATGGCCAGCAGGGAGTCACTTCTCAGCTCCTAGTGCTGCTGGGGCTGTAATCAGTTCCCCTTCACTCCTAACCCCTAATTCCAATTTTGTGCCTCTCGCAGGTGGTGGCGGGAACCGGAAGGGCAAGAGTAAGAAATGGCGTCAGATGCTGCAGTTCCCCCACATCAGCCTCTGTGAGGACCTTCGACAAACCCTTGGTGAGAGACGCGCCTGGGTCTGCGGGGCACGTCCGGCCTCGCGCTCCGAAGCTGGGTGCCCTTAAACGTGACCGAGTGGGGCAGGGGTCAGGAAGGTGCCGTGGGGCTCCCGCTGGCCGCAGCCCAGGCAGGCTTCCTCAGTCAGCGGTGCGGGTAAGAAAAGCTGGAGAGGCAGCTCACAGCTGCGGGGCACCTGCTGGACGGTGCCTCTTGATGTGTTCACCAGCCTTTAGCCTGCGATGGGTTTCACTACAGAGCAGCAGCTCTCTCTGTGGGAACAGACCTGCTCGGTGTGGCAGAGCTCTGGAGTGTAGCTCAGAGGTGCCTTTGCATTAGTAACACAGGTGCTGCTAAATGTCCCGTGGATTCCTGGCTAGGACTCAGTCCTGAACTGTGGCCCTTAGCTTCTAGCCCTGATGTAGCAGCTTCACTCCAGGCAAAACCGTGTTCTTGCTGTATGGCATGGATGAGAAATGTGCAGTCGGGCAGGGCTTGGTCTGTCATTTTAGTATTGCACTTTGTACTGTTCATACTTTTAATGTTGTTTGTGCAGCAGGCTTGGTCCTGATATCATGGGAAATCATGTTGGGACATGGCTTTGGTTCTTGAATGGGGAGCACTGGGGAACAGGAAGGCTGTGCAATAAACCTGTGGCATCTTCTGGGGAAAGGTCTCCCTTCTTTAAGTTCTTTAAGTTGCACTGCTCCGGTCTGGATGCAGGTGCCGGCTGGGGCGGTGGCGCGCGGTTGGCCCTGCTTCAGAGCAGGGGCACTGAGCTGAACGTGCCCGGGAGCTGCCTGCAGCCACAGACCCGGTTCTGCTCCGTCCGAGCGTTCCTGGTAGCCCCAAGGAGAAGGGCCTGGCCTTTTCAGGGCACTTGGGACTGTCACAGTTGGACTAGCTCCACCTCCAGCATCCCCACTGCACCTCCAGCTGCCCTGTGTTTGCCATTCACCATCTACCTCGCTGGGCTGCAAAGCTCGGTGTGGCCAAGCGGGTGCTCTAGCCCCGGTTTTGCTGAAAACTGCATCTCTGGAGTAAGTCCCGACCCCTGAGTGCATTTCATGGGCTGTCCTTGTAGTTCACATCTTCACCTTCCCCATCCCAATCTCTTTTCTGACTGTTCCTGTCCTCAGCAGAGCTTTCCTCCCGTCGGGACCTCTCTCCCGAGGGCAGCTCCCGTTCCCGGGGGTGTCTGGATGTTTCGTTCACCTTTGCTGGTGCTCAGTGTGTCCCTGTGGCAGGGCCGGAGCCGCTGTGTCGCTCCGGGAGGTGAATCCCCCTCGCTGCCGTCCCGCACCACCACTTCCCCTTGGGAGGCACGAGCCGCCTCTGCCCCACGCGGCTCTCGCTTCCCCATGGGAGAGGCAGCCCGGTTCCTCGTCCTGCCTGGCCCAGGGAACTCCTAGCTGAGCAGACGACGAAATGGCCGGGCCGGAGCGATGGCCCCTGCCCCCCGCGGGCTCCTAGAGCATCAGGAAGCCGCAGCTTCCTCGGGAGCAGCAGCTGTGCAGGGCAGGGATGGCTGCGGGACCAGCACCGCAGGGCGCCCAGGCTGGCGCAGCCGGGCGCTCAGGAGGGCACCAAGCACTGCCCGCAGCAGGGAGGGCACCTCGGGTCTGCAGAAGAGCCTCGCAGCAGCACAGGGAGCTCCCACGGAATTCGGCAGGAGAGGGAGAGGATAAACCCCCAACCCCTGTAAACATGAACTTTACAGACCAGTGAGACAGACCTCCCCGGGGTTCGGGTGGCAGAGTGGGTGTCCTGCTGTGCCAAACCACCTGGCGATGACAGAATTAGAAATCTGCTGTCAGCCAGGACTTGCTCGGATTTTCTTCAGGAGCTGGAAGAGGAAAATGGCCTACTAAAATTCAGAGGGGAAAAAAACCCACATATTTTAAAGTTGCCTGGAGAAATGAGGATAGGTCACTGATCTTTCGTTGAGCTGGACATGCTCTAGATAGTCAAAGATGTTTGGGCCTGGCATGCCAGAATGCAGAGGACCTAGAGGGGAAGGGCACGAGGAAGCTCCAGAGGGCAGGAGGCGGCTGTCCAGGGAAGCAGAGGTGCTCTAATTGCTGTATGCAGCGTTAACAGGGAATGCTGTGGAATAATGCTCTCCACTTTGGTAATACTGTTCCCAGAAGGACCTTGGTAAATTTGAGGGCTTTGTAAGAGTCATCAGAGCAACTCTTGCCTGGAAAATGTGCCTAGGAACGAGCTTGATGAACACATCTTGACCCAGAGAAGTCTGTGTCTGGAAGTCAGCTAATCTTTGTGAGCAGAGGACTGAGCAGAGATCTTCCAGCTGGGCAGATGCCCTCCTGGAAACAAGAACAGGCAAACTGTACAGAAAGACTTCAAGGAGGCAAACCCTTCCATAGAGTGACATAGAAGCCTCCCGTCCCTGTTGGGTGTAACTCCATGTCCCACGGGTGCGAGGCTGTAGTGCTGGCTGCCGCGGGGCTCCAGTTCCGGATGTTCGTGACATTCCTGACGTTCTCCTCCACGTCTGCAGAGCGGGACTACCACAGCCTGTGTGAGAAGCAGCCCATCGGGCGCATGCTCTTCCGGCACTTCTGCGAGACACGGCCTGAGCTGTCGCGCTGCGTCAAGTTCC
The DNA here is from genome assembly GCF_059628265.1 of Tinamus guttatus. Classification (NCBI taxonomy): domain Eukaryota; kingdom Metazoa; phylum Chordata; class Aves; order Tinamiformes; family Tinamidae; genus Tinamus; species Tinamus guttatus. The sequence continues at coordinate 177,298 of NW_028288689.1, forward strand.
TGGATGCTGTGGTAAGAGCAAACCCATCCGGCTCCTCTGCGGGAGGCCGGGATGTTCCCGGCATTCCGGGCACAGACCGGTTGGCCCTGAGCATCGGAGCTGTTGCCAGGTGCTTTGGGGCCTGTTGGGTTTTCCTGAAGGAAGAACTTGTTCTTCCTTCAGGAAACTTGTCCTGCAGTTTCTCCAGGATAGGGCTGGGCCTTTGTGTAGGCAGCTGTTTGCTGGAGATCTGGTTCTCCAGGAAAGCGCGGGATCGTGGTACCTCGGGCAGGGTGTTGCTGCCGTGCAGCTGTTGCCTGGTAGCAAAGCCGGGTAATTGGCCCGACCTGCTCCTGACAGTGTTTGCTCTGTGCAGGCAGGGTACGAAGTGGCTCCAGATGAGAAGCGGAAGGAATGTGGGCAACACCTGATCGAAAAGTACTTGAAGCCAAAGGTGAGTGAGAGGGCTGTGTTTGCTGCTCGCAGCGGTAGGAAAACAGTTGGAAAGCCAGCAATTGTCATTATCCATGTCCTGGTGCAGCAACTAATCTGGGCGAAGTGCTGAGTACTGCGCCTCCTGTCACCCCACCAGTGACTGTGCTGCTTTTCCCTCTGTCTCTAATCAGATGGCCACTTGTGTGCTGCTCCTGTCGTTTTTTCTTTCTGGGCAGGGCCCTGAGGCTCTGCTCCCTGTGTCTGATTTCATCCCTTTGTCCCCAGAGTGAGGACCATGTGCCTGAAGTCCCCTCACAGTTAGTGAGTGCCTGTTGTGAGAGGCTGGAGCAGGAACCTTCCAAGGAGCTCTTCAAAGAATCCACTAAGTAAGTTGGAGGGCTGGGGCCTGCACAGTGCTCCAGAGACAGTTCCTGTCACAGTCCCTTCCCGTGGGGCAGTGAGGGCTGGTGCTGGGGTGCTGCTCAGGCTGGAGCTCAGGAGCTGCGGCTCCTGCGGGCTCTGTGTGCCACACGCTGCAGCAGGTACCTTTGCCTGTCCTCACAATTTGTCACGGGTCTCGTTTGCTGTTTGGGAGGACCCCGTTTTGACAGGCCTCAGCATCTGACCGCGCCGTGTCTGGTCTGGGTGGGTCTCGCGTTCACCTGTAACGCGGTGCTGAGCGGGGCGATCCCCGTGCCAGCTGTCCCCTCCCGCTGTCCACAGAGGTGGCTGTTGTGGCTCGGCAGTGGCAGCTGTTGCTGCAGGAATCTGAGGTCAACTCGTTCCTCGGGCTCGTTGCAGAAGCGGTGGCTGAGGCCTTGGATCTGGGTGTGAAGAGGAAGCTGTTAGGCAAACCGGGCTTATGGCCTCCACCCCGCTCTCTGCAGTAGCTCAAGCTCGTTGCCTAACTGGGTGCAGGGCTGTGGCAATGGGTTTGCTGCAGTCTTCAGGGAAGCATTAGCTCTGTGTGTGGTAACTCGTGTCACTGTCTGAATGCAGAGCCTCCGGGCTGGGCCCTGCCTGCTCTTGGCAAGTGCTGAAAGGGGAAGGACCCATCCGCTTCTCCTTGATGTGTGTCTCCAGTCTAGACACTTTGTCTAAGGCTCTTCACTGCGCTGGGCAGCGCTGGCACTAGTCACCAAGGCCGTTAGCTCTTTCGAACAAGATCCCCTGTAGCCTTTTGTGCTGGATATTCATCTGAAACCCAGCAGCCCAGCGCCTCGTGCTGAGTGTAGCCAACAGCTTGAAGCAGCTGGCTCCAGCCTCCTGTGTGCATTTCCCGTGCAAGCAGAGGGGAATTGCTAAGAGCCCCGTCGTGCAGCCAGGGCTGATGCAGAGGCCGCAATCAGCAGTGCCAGCCCAGTCCCCAGGGTGCCACTCTTGTCGCAGCGGTACCTCCCATTCACCTTGTTGTCCCTGTGAGCTAGCACAGAGGGCGGGTGGCCTTTCTGGCTGTGCAGGGTGATTCAGCCCAGGGGGTGATGGGGCCCTGGGGAGCTGCTTTACCTCCTCTTTGCTTGGACCCCCAGCCTGTTGTGTGGCTGGGGGCAGCTCTCAGCAGCCTTGCGGGCTCTCTGCTCTCTCCTAGGCTGATCCACGATTACCTGAGCGTGGCTCCCTTTGCTGACTACCTCGACAGCTTGTACTTCAACCGCTTCCTGCAGTGGAAATGGCTGGAACGGTAATGTTGCCTGGCGGTCCTGGCAGACCTGAACCCTGGGGTGCAGAGGCTGCCTTGAGGGCTCCCTCCAGCTCCTTCCTGCACTGCATCCCAGCAGGAGCTGAAGGTCTGGCCTTTGCCTGCCTGCTCTTGTTCTCATTCAGGGCCCTTTCTGGCCCAAACAGCCATTTCTAACTCCCCCAGCCAGTCTGCCTGCCTTGCAGGGGAGCAAGGTGTATTCAGAGAGGGTGTCTGTGCTGAGCCACAGTCCCTTGGGCCAGGGCAAGGGCATGGTTTGGGCCCCTGATGACCCCCTTCTTGTTCCCATCTCACTCACTCCAGTTTCCTTTGCCCCACAGGCAGCCAGTGACCAAAAACACTTTCCGTCAGTACCGTGTGCTGGGCAAAGGTGGCTTTGGAGAGGTGAGTGGCCAGCATTTTCTCTGCATTTGGGCCATCTGGCAGCCACCTTTGCCCACTGGGAGATGGGGGCCTGTGGATCCAGGCTGGAGGCAGGCCCAGTGCCTGTCATGGCTGGGGATTTTCTTCTGGGCCATCTTCTGGGCCATTCTCCTGGGCTCCGTGACAGGTACCACTGTGCTCTGGGCATTGCATTTTCTCTCCATTCCCCTCTGATGGGCAGGAGATCCCCCTTGCTGGGCACAGGACATGCCCAGGTTATTGCACAGGAGGGTAGCATGTGCTCTGTGGTGCACACTGCTGCCGGGATAGAGGGCCAGCTCCATTCCTAGTGCCTTGACAGGGAAAACAGCAGGCCAGAAGCTGTCACTCTGTGAGGCTTCCTTCTGTTTCTGGAGTGGCCTCCTGTCTTCCCAGGCCTCAGGCACCTCCCGCCTGTCTTCTAATGGATCTACTCAGAGGGTGGTTATGACAAGCGCATCTTTGCCTTCCCATGCCTCTTTCTGAGAGCAGGACATAGACCCTCACCCTGGACGCTGCAGTGGGAGGGTGTTGAACCTTGTCCCTCCTCCAGGTTTGTGCCTGCCAAGTGCGTGCCACAGGGAAGATGTATGCCTGCAAGAAGCTGGAGAAGAAAAGGATCAAAAAGCGGAAGGGAGAGGCCATGGCCCTGAATGAAAAGCAGATTCTGGAAAAAGTGAACAGTAGGTTTGTAGTAAGTACATAGGAGTTGCTCTCACTTTGCACCACGGGGCTGCGGTGGTTGATTTCTCCTGCAATCAGCCAGCCCAGCACCTCTGTGCTCCTCGCCCTGCGTGGAGAGGCAGGAGTAGACCCTGTCCCATGGGCAGCTGCTGGTCTTCACTTCCTTCCCATGAGGCTGGGATCAGGCAGAAGCTCCTGCTGCCTCCACAGTGACCTCCGTGCTCCAGCAGACTGGTCACAGGCAGGGCTGCGCCGAGGCACCTCCCGCTATGGAGGATCCACCAGATGCTGCTGCGGGGTTGCTGTTGGGCACCGCGTTTCCCAGCGGGGAGCAGCTGGGTGCAGAGCAGCATCCTCACCACCTTTGGAAAACTGGGGGTGTGCGGGGGCTGCTGGGCGCTCCCAGGCCCTCCCTGGGCGCGAACACTTCCCGCTCTGCCTATCCTTAGCCCCTCTGCGTCTGGAAGGGGATGGGGTTTGAGGCACCTCCTTGTGCTGTGACTGGTTTCTGGGGTGACAAGGTGCCCGTTGGAGTGTGGGCACCTCCCTGCTGCAGCTGTGTCTTCTAACAGCCTTTCTGCCCTAAATTGCAGGTGAGCTTAGCCTATGCATATGAAACTAAAGATGCTCTCTGCCTAGTGCTGACCCTCATGAATGGAGGGGACCTCAAGTTCCATATCTACCACATGGGAGAGGCTGGTTTTGAGGAGCCCCGGGCAGCGTTTTATGCTGCTGAAATCTGCTGTGGCCTTGAGGACTTGCACCAGGAGCGGATAGTGTACAGGTAGGTGCTGCCTGTGCCCCTGGGGAGGCCTCGTTCCAGATGCAGAAACAAGAGGGTCCTGCTGCTCTTACCAGCCCAGCGGGGTCTGTCTGCTCACGAAAATAAGCTCAGACTTGAAACCAGTGCAGAGCTGGATGAGTGGGAATGAGGAGTAGAAAACCGATCTCATGAGAGAGCCAGGAGAACTTGGCTTTTTATACTGGTAAATGAGCACCAAGAACAGGATGTGATCGCTCTGTGAATGCTTCAGGGCTCACACTTGGGTGCTTAGTTCTACAGGCAGTGTTGACCCTAGGACAAAGGATGGTGAGCTGATGTGGCACACTCAGGCTGGGAGCTGAGCAGGAGGAAGAACGAGCTGACTGCACTCAGTGAGCTGTGTGATACAGCGTTAGGGATAGCGTGCCTGGACACAGAACCAGAAAGTCCCCCTGTTGTCCTACGTCCTGCCTCTTCCAGGACAGGCTTTGGAGTGCAGGCAGGACAAGCAGAAGTCCCTTCTCTCTTACAGGGCCAGCTCTGTGCTGACTTCTGCACCAGCAAAGAAGGAAGCAGCACTGTGCTCACCACTTCCTTCTCCTGAAGGGTTGAAGTCACTGTCGTGACCTGCCTCTGTGCCTGGGAGGGGGCAGTTTGCAGGGCTAGCCCAGGAAAGAGGTTATCTGTGTGCCTGGGGCAGGGATGTTGCATCCCTCTGCTGCTTATCTGGGGCTTTGGTATCTTGCTGCTTCCTGTGTCCTTGCTTTGACAACAGGCTTCTTGCTAATCGAGCCTCTTCTTCCTTAGGGATCTAAAGCCAGAGAACATATTGCTGGATGACCATGGTGAGTGAAGGGTGAAGAGCAGCTCTGGGCCTGGGTATTTCTCCCTTCCCATGCTTGAATCTTGGTTGCCCAGTAATCTGTCCTGTTAACCTGCCCTTTCCTTTGTGCAGGTCACATCCGTATCTCGGATCTGGGACTAGCTGTGCACGTGCCAGAGGGCCAAACAATCAAGGGCCGGGTGGGGACAGTTGGCTACATGGGTAAGTGGCCCCAGCTTAGTCCAAAGGTGTGCTCTGACTCCACGCGTGCCCTCCCTGCCCTCACGCATCCCTGTCCCCTGCTCTGCGCAGCTCCGGAGGTGGTGAAGAACGAGCGCTACACGTTCAGCCCAGACTGGTGGGCTCTGGGCTGCCTGGTGTACGAGATGATCGAGGGACAGTCCCCCTTCCAGCAGCGCAAGAAGAAGATCAAGCGGGAGGAGGTGGAGCGGCTGGTGAAGGATGTGCAGGAGGAATACTCGGAGAAGTTCTCCCCCTGCGCCCGCTCCCTCTGTACCATGGTACGAGTGGGCAGCCCTGTCCCTGTGCACCCACCACCCCTTTGCGCACAGTAGCCGAGCGTTGGGCTAGGTTCCCTGATAAGATGGCACAGGAAGGGTCAGGGTGCCCTAGTCCTCACAGTCCTGGCTGGCTGGTGAGCTCACGCTGTCCTTAGGGATGCGCCCCAGGAGCCCAGCTGACCTCCAGGCTGCTCCTCCTGCAGATGACTCCTCCTGCAGTGCCGATTCCCTGTGTCTTGCAGCTTTTGTGCAAAGACCCTCTGGAGCGCCTGGGGTGCCGAGGAGCTGGGGCCAGGGAAGTGAAGGAGCACCCTCTCTTTAAGCATCTCAACTTCCGGAGGCTGGAAGCAGGCATGCTGGAACCCCCCTTCAAGCCCGATGTAAGTGCCTGTCCAGGAAGAGTGCTCTGTGCCCCAACCTTTCCACTCACTGATACTGTCAAGGGAAGCGGAGGTCCTGGGGTGGCTCCCCTGAGCAAAGGCCCTCCTGTGCAGGGATGTTTCTGAGCCTTTTGCTCTGGCTGCTGGCAGGAAGGATGCTGGCTGCAAGTCAATCTGTCCAGTTCCTCCAGCCTGGCAGAATGGGGGTGCAGGCTCTGGCCTGCAGGGAGGGGGGGTCCCTGGCTTGGTCAGGAGCCACAGCTGGTGGAGTTAGGGTGGCATTACTGTGGAGCTTGGCATTAGGGTACTTTTTGTGCTTTTTAGCCCCAGGCCATCTACTGCAAGGATGTTCTGGACATTGAGCAGTTCTCCACGGTGAAGGGGGTTGAGCTGGAGCCCACAGACAATGACTTCTACCAGAAGTTTGCAACGGGAAGCGTGCCCATTCCTTGGCAGAACGAGGTAGGTGGGGACTGAAATGATGGGGAGCCCCTTTCCATGGGACATGTCTTCACTCCTGCTTGTGCTCAGCAGGCCAGCCAGGCACCGTGTCCTGCAGGGTGCAGGGTCAGTGCTGTCCCTGTGCTCTGCTGGACTCCTGGTGTTGAGCTTGGCGTGCAGGGGTCCCCCATTTGCTGCAGCTGTCTCTTCCCTCTTCCAGATGATCGAGACAGAGTGTTTTAAGGAACTGAATGTCTTTAGCACAGATGGGACGGTGCCCCCGGACCTGGACTGGAAAGGGCAGCCTTCTCCGCAGCCCAAAAAGGGCTTACTGCAGCGCTTCTTCAGCAGACAGGTAGGAGTGGTGTTAGCCCAGGGCTTCCTCCACAGCAAGTCCTCTAGCAGCACCCGGCCTGCTGCCCACCAGTGCCAGGCAGGTCTGGCAGGGAGGGGGGCACCAGGGAGCAGCAGGCACAGAGCTAGCCCCAGGACTCTGAGGACCTGTGCGAGGCTGCAGGGAGCTCCGCTGCCCCCTCTGCACCTCTCCTCTGTCCTGCCCATCTGACAGGCCTGGAGGGAGCCAGCCCTCACCTGGCTGGCGCTCACCTTACTGCACGTGGGCCAGGGGCCTAGGACCGTGAATCCCAGCTAAAACATGCTGTAGTCAGAGGGGCAGAGGGGTGTTGCTGAAGGCACTAAAATGGCAAACCTGCTGCCTTCCTCCATGAACACTTCCTGTCCTAAGGAAGACTTTGCTCTTGGTATGGGGCTTGAGGGCTCCCAGAGCAATTCTGCGAGATCTGGAAAAGGCAAAGAACTTCTTGGAGCAGTGAGGGATGAGGAGGATGGGAATATCTTGAGCACTGCTACTGTTTTTTTTTTTTTTTTTTTTTTTTTTTTTTTTTTTGCCTTTTTTGCCTACGTGTCTCCTCTGGCCCAGAACAGCCTTTGCCTTTCCAGGATTGGTGACCTCTGCGTTGCTGTCCTGCAGCAGCTGCTTGCAGCTGTGGGACTTGAGCATGGTTGGCTCTGGGCTGCTCTGGACCCACTTTTAACCACCTCATTCTGAGTCCTCCTTCCCCGCCCAGCTCCAAGTTGTGCTTCCTTGTTTGGTGGGAGCCTGGTGTCCCAACGTAGACAGAGCCAGCTCTGGAATGGGATACTCTGCTGCCTGCCCTTCCCTAGGCAGGCAGACCCTGTCCGAGGATGGGCTGCCTGTGGCAGGGGTTGGACCTTGATTTGCCACGTGTTTTCTCTTTCCAGAGGTGAGCAGTCTCCCTCCTGGCTGCTCTGCTCAGGGAAATACCTGGTGGCCCGTGGACGTGGCAAGATCTGGGAGAGAGGAGTTGTCCTTCAGTGCCTGACCCCTTCCCCCAGCAGAGCACACGCTGCTTGTGTTCTAACTGCCCCCCGAGCCACTAATGCTGCTTCCCTGCTCTGGCTGCCGCCCCGGCGCGGGGCAGCCTGGCCCCGGCCTGAGCCCGAGCTGCCCCGGCGGCGCCGCCGAGGGAGCCCGGGGCCACGGGGGGCTCCGCGTTTCCTCCGCCCCCCTGTTCGCATGGCCAGGACCCAAAGAAGGGTTGACAGGCTGGGAAGGGGTTGTCACTGCCCTGTGCCCCAGCTCTAGCGAGAGGCCTTCAGCTCCTCTCTGGCCTGGCGAGTCCTGCCTGGGGCGGATCGTGTCTGCTGGCTCCGCGCACTGCCCCAGGGTGGCTGCAGCGAGGGGAGCCCCCCGCTTCCGAGCTCGCGGGCCGCGCGCTCCGCGCGTGCCTGCCGGCAGCCCCGGCCGCAGCCGCGCTGCTCCTGCGCGGGCTCGCGGTGCCCTCCAGCCTCTGCCCTCTGCGTAGCTCTCGCGCACGCAGGCCCTTCCCTGCCCCAGGGCAGCTGCGGCCTGCGCTGCGTGACCACGCTCACCCTCTGCTTGCTGTGCTCCTCTCTCCCTCTTCCCTCTCGTTGCCCTTCTGACTTCAGGACTGTTGTGGAAACTGCAGCGACAGCGAGGAAGAGCCCACGCGGCTGTAGAGCACGGCTTGTTCTCCAGCCCCTGGGACCCTCTTGCCTCTCCGGGTGCCCAGCAGAACAACGGGCCGGCCTGAAGGACAAGGTAGCAGCGGCCCCGCAAGGTGGATTTGTTTACAGCTTTGCACATCTGTATTTGAAGACTTTGAGGATGGCTCCAGGGCTGGCAGCAGCTCATACCGTCTGCCTCAGGCCAAGGAGCCGCTGACCGTTGGGAAGCCATCGTTCCCAAGACAGACCTGGACGCTCCTGAATCTGCCCCTTGGGATTGTGCTGCTGCCCGCTGGCCGCTGCTCCCCTCCCGGGCTGCGGGCGGGAGGGGGGGATGGCGCTGACGTGGGCAGATGCCAGGCTGGAGCAGCTCTGTTGACACATTCCACAGTGCCGAAGCGGCACTGCAGGTTTGGTGTATATTTATATATGTTGGTCTGTACATATCACATGTTGGTTTTTAATCTATAGGTGGGAGCCTGTACTGCCCCCACCCTGTCACAGGCACAAATGTCCTCCTATGGGGGGAGTGACAGTCCCAGCTTTGTACCAGGGAGTCCTGGGCAGAAGCCTTCTGTGCCTTGAGGTGCCTAAGGCATCTTTCCTGGACATTCCTGGCCACGCTGAGGCGTCCCTGGCTCCAGAGGAGTCCATTGCTCAGCCTTGAGGCACAGGAAGCCGCTGTGCCAAAGCGTCTCTCATCGCGTCCTGGCACCAGAATGTCGCCACTTCATCCCCGCTTCCCTGTCTGCCGGAGCCTGCTTCCTCCTGCCTTGTCCTGCACATGCTGCCAGCTCCCGGGCGCTGATCCCGGCCCTCTCTAGCCCCTTGGCACGCTGCCCGCAGCGTGGCTGTGTGGCTGCTCCCACAGCACCTGCACAGGAGGTAACTGCTGCCGCCTCGGAAAGGTGGAGCTGAGGCCCCACGGGGTGCAGGAGGTTTGCCTGGCCATCTGGGGACCTGGTGGGCATGAGAAGGCCCTGGGCCCGGCTTGCTGTGGGTGCCCGCCATGCTCTGGGCACAAGTATGTCTGTGCAGCGGGCATGCAGAGGGCCCTGCTCTTGGGTGACAAAGCTGGGGTAAAGGGAATGTTCTGTCCTGGCGCCAGTTGCCACAGAGCAAGCAAGGCCCGTGGTGCAGCCTCCCTGCTGCACCAGCTCAGCCTGGTGCTGTCCTGAGGGCTGTCCCCACGCGCGTGGTGCCCGGAGCCACCACTGGCCTTGGGGCCATGGGGCTTGTTGCAGCCCCCCTGTCTCCGGAGGGCATCACTGCCCGGCCCTGCTCTCCCGCTTGTGGCTGCGGCCCTGCAGCGAGCGCTCTGGTTTCTGCGGGCGCTTGCGGGTGTGCGCGCTGTTGCCTCGTGCTCCTGTGAGCCAGGCCCCATAGCGGGGATGAGCACCTACTTGGACCTGTGGTATTTGCTTGCCTTGCACTAAAGTTTGAGAGTATTTAAATTTTTAACCTTTTGTTAAGTGTAAGATTTGCTGTGTCTTGTGTTCCTGTTGCGAAGAGAGGAGCTGAGCGAGCAGCACCCGGCGCCTTGCGCTTGTCCCCTTGGCACGCTTGGGCCCGGCACGGCAGGGACTGAGTTGGACTAGAACAGGTCAGCGCGGGGCACAGAGCTGCTGCCCGAGGGTGTTCACATCTGCTGTGCCTCCTGCTCCGAGCACAGCCCCGAGCATCCCGCCTGCCCTCGGCACAGCCCCTCGGCGTGCGGCGCCCAGGCCCTGCGCCGGGCCCTGTCCCGCTCCTGGGCCCTGCAGCCCGGGGCCTCGGCCGCAGCTCCTTGTGCTCCTCGTGCTGCCACTTGCAGGGCCGGGGCCGGTGGCGGTGCCTGCAGCAGCGGCCGCAGCCTCGTGCGCAGCGCGGGGCGACCGCGCGCGCAGCTGCGCGGGGATGAGAATAGCAAGTGCGCCGGTAGCTAGGGAACCGTTACTATGGGAGCGGGCGAGGAGGAGTTCTCGCACTCGGAGGGGGCATCTTGGGGTAAAATCCAGGACTTTTCTGCAGCCGTGGAAAAAAAGAGAGAGGAAAACACAGCAGGGGGATGGGGACTGCCTGGGGTGGCCGATCATGGGCGCTGCTGCTGCTGGTTGCGCTGCCCTTCTGGCACTGCCTGCACCGCAGCAGCCCAGGGCCGTGCAGGGCCCGTGCCCTGGCCCTGCGTGACCAGCCCGTGTTGTGTGGCCCAGCCTGGTTCCCGTGGCCCCCCGTGGCTCCCCGGGGCACGCGGGGGGTGGCAGACACGCTGGGGCTGAGGGCCGAGGAGAGCCAGGGCGGTCCTCCCTGCACTTCGCCCCACGCCATCCTTTAGCCTCCCAGCTCTGTCCTCGTGGGGGGCCGCGCACGGTCGCGCAGCCGCCCCAGCGGCGCCGCCGGGAGAGCCCTGCCTCGGTGCCCGGCTCCCGGGCCGGGGAGCCCCGGGCTGGGCGCGGGGGGCGGAGGCGGCGGCGCCGCTCACGCTCTCCAGGAGTGAGGGATGAAGGATGCTCTGAGCGGTTGCCTGGGCAACGGCTCCTCCTCCAGCCCCGCACGCGGCTCGGGGAGCGCCCCCCCCGCCCGCCTCCCCCCGCCGCCGCGGGCACCGCAGCTCCGGGCCCGGCACCGCGCCGGGGCGGCCGCCCCCCGCGCCCCCCTGCATGGCCGCGGCCTCCTGCCCCCCGCGTGAGCCGCCGCGCGCCCCCGTCCCGCGGCGGGAGGCCGGTTCCTGCCAGGTGAGTGAGAGCCCGGGGCCGCGGGCGGGCGGACGAGGCCCCGCGGGGCGCGCGGGCTGCCCCGGCGGCGCCGCTCCTTGCCGGGAAGGCAGGAAGTCTTTCCGGCCGGAGCCGCCGCTGAACAATGCGCCGAGTGTGAGGCCGCGGCGGCTGCCCACGGCGAGGAAGCGGCCGCGGGGTCAGGGCCCGCGCGGGGCACCCCCGCCCAAGCGGCCGCGGCCCTGGCTCGGTGCCCGCGCCGCCTCCCGCCTGGCACGGCGGCCCCGCCGGCCGCGCTCCCGGCGCGCAGGGCGCAGCGCGGGGACACCCCGAGGACACCCGCGGGACGCGGGGGTGGCACAAGGAGGCCAGAGCCGAGACCGACCCCCGGCCTTCACCCAGGGCCACCTCTGCCCCTCGCGGTGCTGGGGCCACCGCTATCCAGTACAGGGGTGATCAGGGCACCTGTGTGACTGTAACGTGCCCATGTGTCCCTGCTGGGCCACTGCTGTCTCCTTATCCAAGGAGGGCAGCCAGGCCACTGTCCCACGTTGTCCAGGGAGCAGTGTTGCTGTCACCCTGGGACAAATGGAGTGACCGCCACCCCTGAGGGATGGCAAGGCTTGTGGCTGCTACCCAGGGTGCCCTGCATGTCCCTCGCCCCACGGGGGTCCATGGACATCACTAGGGGCTCGGGTGGCTGTCACCGAGGGGGTGCCTGGCTGTCCCTCACCTGAGACCCGTAGACACCATCCCAGGGTGGGGAGGGGGCTGTGGCTGTCACCGAGGGGCGCGCTGTCACCCCCCCCCACCCATCCCGGGGACACTGCGTGGCCGCGACCCCCCCGCCGGCAGCTCGGGCCGCCCCCCCGGGCCCCGCGCGGTGCCGCCTCCCGGGCCGGGCTGCGCGGCGCCCCGGGCCCCGCCGGCGCCTTCCCCACCGCGGCGGGCCCCGGAGGCGGCGCGGGGGGAGGCGGCGGGGGCCCCGGCGGGTCCCGGCCGCCCGGGTCCCTCCCCGCGCCGAGGGCGGGGCGGAGCGGCGGGGCGGGAGCCCGGGCGGGGCGGCGCGCGGCGGCGGCGGCGCGGGAGCGCTCACCGGAGACAAAGGCAGCGCCGGGAGGCGGCGGCGGCGCCGCGCACCGGCTGCGCACCGGCACCCCCTCCCCCCGCTCCCGCCGCCGCCGCCCCACGGAGCCGCCGCCCGTCGCCGCGTGAGCCACGTGCGCCGCCGGTAACGGGAGCCGCGGAGGGAGCGGGCGGCGGCGCCGCCGCCTGTTGCGCGGCGGGGAGGGCGCGGGGCCGCGGCGGGGGTCGCCGCCACCGGGAACCGGGCGGCAGGGGCGGTGTGCGGCGCCTCCCGGGGCGCGCGCCCCCGGCTCGGCCCCGACGGGCGCGCGCTGCCGGCGGCGCGGGGGCGGGAGGAGGGAGGGAAGCGGCGGGTGCCGCGCCCGGTGCGGGAGCGGCGCTGCCCCCCCAGCCCCGGCGGAGGCTCCGGGAGCGGAAGCGACCCCGGGAGCGGCGGGGGGCAGCGGGGAGCCCCGGGGATGTCCCCGGGCCTGGCTCCGGGCCGCCTCTCCCTGGGCATCGCGGCGCCTGCCCGCTCCCGCGGGAGCCCTGCCCAGCGTGGGTGTCCCCGGGGCTGCCCCGCGTCCCGGCCCCCGAGCACCCACGGCACCGGGCACCCAGTCCCCAGCATCTGCTCTGCAAAGGCAAAGGTCCCCAGCCACCCCTGTCCCCCGCCAAGCCCCATCTCGCCCCTGGTGCAGCAAGACCTCTTTGCGCTGGCACCGAGGTTGGCCACAGCCATTCTGGGGGCTTCCCCACAGCCACCGAGCCAGCTGGGCTGGGAGCAGGCGCCGTGCTCGGCCCACGGGGCCCGGAGCCGCCGCGGAGGGGGGTCCAGCGCCCCGCGCCACGGCTGGCTCCCCTTTTGTCTGCTCGGTGGAGCAGCCCCCCTGCCGCCAGCCGCGGCCCCACCACGGGGATCGCCGGAGCGCGGCCAGCGCTTCCCGGCGGCCTCCTTCCGGCCGCGGCTCGGCCCTCCGGCCGGCTGCTCACAGCGCCCTTCCCGCTTCCCCCGGCAGCCGGACGCCAGGGTCCCGCAGGCGCCGCACTGCCTGGCCCCGCTCACCGCCGCGGCCCTCCCGCACCCGACCTACATTCGGGGACCGCGGGCGACCTTGCCTTCCACCGTGCGGAGGCACGTGGGAGCCGCGGCGCCTCCGCGCTCGCCCTGCCCTTAGTTCCCCCTCCCAAGATCTGCTCCTCCCCAGGAGCTCACAGGCAGCCATCACCTTTCCTTCCAAATCAGAAAAGACATCTCAGCTCCCCCTTAGCCTCAACCAGGCTCAGCACCTATGGGTGCAACCCCTGTTTACTATGGCACAACACCCCCCCAGCCGCCTGCTCCCCCTCTTGCAGCACCAAGAATCCCCTCACCCAGCTGGGCCTGGGACTGCCACCCTTTCCAGACCCACCCCCGGCTGGCACTCTCCTCCCTGCCAGCAGCACATGCTCCGATGCCCACGGTGGCCAGCTCCGTGCATCGCTCCTCCTCCACAGCACGGGGCCGGTGGTGCTTTGCACCCACCATCGGTGCCTGCTGGGCGCCTCCAAGAGCCGCTGGTGACGCCGTGGATGGGGCGCTGCTGGGTACCATGCTGGGTGCTGCATCACCCTGCTCTGCCAGTGCACAGCACCCAGGACCGGGGGACACCCGCAGCGGGTGGGCGCAGGGCGAGGGGCGCGCACCGTGGGCGCGCGCGGGGCCGTGGGCGCATGCGGGGCCGTGGGCGTGCGTGGGGCTGCTGGCGGCGGCGCCCAGCGCTGCGCATGTGGCGCGCGTCGCCATGGGAACGGGCCGCCGCGTCCCCGCCGCGCTCACGTCCTCTCCCCCTGTCCCCCCGTCCCTCCGTGTGTCTCCCTGCAGGGCGCCGCCACAGCGATGGGCAGCCGCTGGCCTGTGGGTTCGCCTCACCCTTCCGGCCGCCCGGCCCGACCCGGCGCTCCGGGCGCCGCCGCGTCCCGCTGCCGCGTCCCCGCCTGAGCCCCGCTCCGGCTCCCGTTCCAGCGCTCCGATGGCGCCGGCCGCCCAGGGCTCCTGAGGGCAGCGCGGAGCCAGCGCGCGCTGCAGCCGCCGCGCGGGGCATGGGGAGGGCGCCGCTGGCCCCTGCAGAGTCGCCGCCACCCCGGCCCCGCTGAGGCCTGGAGCATCCCCCTGCACAGGGCAGCGAGAGGCCGGGGCGTCCCCCCGGCGGGCCCACGCGAAGATGGTGATGTCCCAGGGCACCTACACGTTCCTCACCTGCTTCGCCGGCTTCTGGCTCATCTGGGGCCTCATCGTGCTGCTGTGCTGCTTCTGCAGCTACCTGCGGCGGCGCATGAAGCGGCAGCAGGAGGAGCGCCTGCGGGAGCAGAGCCTGCGCACGCTGGAGCTGGAGCCCCTGCACTACGAGGGCTACGCTGGCAGCCCCCCCGGCATCGCCATCCCCCACCGGCTCCGCGTCGAGCCCCACCACCCCCACATCCCTCCCCCGCGGCCCTGGAGCTGCCGGCACGGTAAGGAACGGGGCCTCGCCGGCCGCGATGCTGCTGCCGGCCTGCGCGGGAGGCCTCTGCGCGGCGCCGTGCGCGCGGCCGCGCGAGCTCCCAGGCTTGCAGCGTTCCCATGAGCACGTTCCAGGAAGAGCCGCTCGCAGCGTCTGCCTGAGCTCGCTGTGGCAAGCGGCCTGTGCCGCCCCTACCGTTCAGCAGCTCCATGAGCACGCGCTAGGAAGAGCCCTTTGCAGCTCCCCCCCGGCTTGCAGCATCACCGTGAGCACATTCTAGCAAGAGCCATTTGCAGCGCGCCCGCTGGCTGCCAGCTTGCAGCGTCCCCCAGGCTGCAGTGTCCCCACAGCAAGAGCTGTTTGCAGCCCCCTGGAGCTTGCAGCGTCCCCACGAACCGCCCCCGTGCTGCATCCTGCCGCGTGCAGTGTCCCCGAGCGCGCTCTAGCTGCAGGAGCAGCGCAGCCGCGGCAGCACCTCCCCACTGGGGCGCGGGGGCGGAGGGAGGGGACAGAGCCCGGTGCCACCAGCAGGAGGGACAGACAGAGGGGCGGCCGGATGAGTCCCGCCGGCCGCACTGACGGGCCGGCTGGGTGGATGCGTTGCCTTGCAGAGTCGGACCTGTCGAAGCCGCCGTGCTACGAGGAGGCGCTGCTGATGGCGGAGCCGCCGCCGCCGTACAGCGAGGTGCTCATGGACACGCGGGGGCTGTACCGCAAGATCAACGCCCCCTTCCTGAGCCACGAGCGGCTGGAGAAGCAGGAGCAGCCGCCCAGCTACAAGCCCCTCTTCCTGGACACGGGCTACGGCTCGGCCCTGCACCTGCCCCGCGCGGCCAGCCCGGGGCCCGCCTGCCCGGACCTCTACCTGCAGGGCGAGTGCTCGCCGCGCATGTTCCCCAGCTGGACGGACTCGGAGCTCAGCAGCAGGGACACGTTCGAGCCAGGGCCCTGGCACCTCCCGGTCTCCATGCCCCTCTTCGGCAGGACTACGGCTGTGTAGCCCCGCGGCGGCTGCAGCCCGCGCGGCCGGAGCTGCGGAAACGGGCCGGGGGGGTTTGGGAGGGGGGTGCTCGGCCTCCCGCTTTTCCCGGGAATGCCATCCCCAGCTGGGCCCCCCGCTCCCCCGCCGCCTCCGCTCGCCCCCCTGCCAGGACGGGCGCCCCGGCCACAGCCAGCGCGTGAGGGGCTGGTTCCCCATCTCGCCCCCGCCGTCCCCCATCGTCCCCCCGTGGCCAGGGGGGCTCGGAGCCGGGCCCAGACTCTGCTCTGTTTCTTATCTTGTTTGTTACAGTTTGAGAATAAAAGTTTGTGGAAGCGGCTGGCCTCCCCCCCAGGGCGCTGGCGTTGCGTCCCCCCATCCCGGCGTCCCCCTACGCAGGCGGCAGCCCCCCTTGGGAGTTGCTTTATTTATTAACATACATGAGCACACGGCCGTTACAGAACTTGTGCTTTCCAAAAAACAGTTACCGTACGGGAGAGAGGGGCCAAGCGAGGGGCCAAGCGGGGCGGGCAGGGGATAGGGCGGGATGGGGGGGTCCAGGGGGCAAAGCCCCGTGCCCGGGCTGCGGGGACGGCGGGCGGGCGGCCTCGGCACGAGGAGGAGGTTGGAGCGAGCGCCGCCCTCGCGCCCGACGCCGCGCGGGCCCTGGTGCAGCCGGCGCGGGGAAAGGAGGGAGGCGAGGGGGGAGCAGCAGAGGTTTTCAGGGGGGTGGGATGGGCGGGGGGCACAGCCGGCCGCAGCCTTGCCTCGGTAGGGTCGCTTTATTGCCATATTCATTTATTAGTATTCCTCTTTTGAACTCGTGCAAAGTACTCGGGGGCTCCGCGGGGAGCCGGCGGGCAAGGAGAGAGCAAGAGCCCGTCGCACGCCCGGGCACCGCGGGGCGGCACCGTCCCCCCTGGGCAGGGGAGCCGGGGCAGCGGGGGGACTACTAAGGGGCAGGGGGATGGCGGACTGACACGTCTCCTACCGACAACTTAAAAAAGAGAGAGAGAAAGAGAAGGGGGAGCTGAAAAAGGTGCCCCGGGGCAGGGGCGCTGCAGGGCGGCCCCCCGGCTCCCAGGCGGAGGCGTCAGCGCGCGGGGCGGCCGCGGGGAGGGCACCGGGCCCCGCGGCAGCGCCCGCGTGCGCCCGCGCGGCAGGGCTGGCTCCGTGCGCCGGGAGCGGCGCCCAGCCTTACACGCCGCCCCCGAAGCTCTCCTCCTCCTCCGGCAGCGGGTCCGCGTCCCAGCACGTGATGTCGATCTCTGCGGGACAGACGGCGCCGTGGGCCGGGGGGGACCAAGGTGCCGGGGGGGTGCTCCCACGGACCCCCCCATCCCGTCTCCCCCCACTCACCTGGGGGCTTGTTGTAGAAGATGGGCTGGGGGGCCTTGGCCGAGAGCTCCTCGGGCTGCGGTACCTCCTCGTCCTGCGACTGGCTGAAGTAGCCCTCGCTGGCCTGCGGGAGGGATGCGGCACCTCCATGGCTTGTCCCTGTCCCCATCCCGGAGTGCCCAGCCCAGAGCCGCGCTGAGCCCGGGCGCGCTCGTGGCAGCGGCGCTCACCTGCTCGCCGCGGCCCTGCGTGCCGTCCTTGAGGGCCATCTCCCCGTTGGTCATGAGGGGGGTCTCGGCGCCCGGGTGGCCCAGGGCGGCCTCCTGCAGCGCGTGCTGGTAGCTGAGCGTCATGGCGTGGGGTCCCTCCAGCGCGACCACGCTGCCCGGCTCCTCCTCCTGCTCCGCGTCGCAGAACGTGGCCGGCGGCTCCGGCAGCTCGTCCAGGCCCAGCAGGGCCCCGTCGTCAGCCAGCAGGGCCTCGGGGGCGGCCGCGGGGCCCTCCGGGGCACCCGCGGGCAGGGGCCATGTCGGGGCGGCGGCGGCGGGGGCGGCCCCGTCGCTCTGCCACAGGTCGAGGAGGCTCTCGGCGCCGGGCGTCCCCGCGGGCTGGGGCTCGGCCGCCGCGGGCTCCGGGGACGGCGCCGCGGGCTCCAGGCTCAGCAGGTCCCCCAGGGCGTCAGCGCCCGCTGTCCAGGCCGGCCTGGCGCCGGGCTCATCCCCGGGGGGCTCCGCGGCCTTGTCCTCGGCCCCCGGGAAGGGCCAGTGCTGCTCGGGGGCGGCCGGCTCTGCCTCCAGGGCGCTGGGGCTGGGGGAGTCTGCGGGGGGACAGTGCGGTCAGCAGGGCCACCCCCCCCCGCAGTGCCAGGGACACTGGGGACAGGGTGGGAATGGGGGGGGGACACCCTGGGCAACCGCTGGGACACACACGGGGCCAGAAGAGCCCACGGGGATGCAGAGGGGAGGCCTGTGTCTGCTTGTGGGGGCTGAGGCGCAGCGGGGCACAGTGGGAGCGAGAGGTGCAGATGGAGGCACCAGAGGAGGCAGCGGGATCGCACCAGCGCGCGCAGGAGATGCTGGGAGGCACCAGGGATGATGAGGATGCGCTGGCCATGGGGAGTGGGAGCTGCACAGTGTGGGGATGCACTGGCGAATGCAGCAGGGATGCGCTGCAGGGATGCACTGGGGAATGCAGCAAGGACGGCAGAGCTGCACCAGGCAATGCAGAGCAGATGGCAGGGATATTCCAGGGACAGCGGGGATGCACAGGGAACAGCAGGGATGCAGAGAGAATGGAAGGAATGCACTAGGGACAGCGGGATGCACCGGAGATGCAGAAGGGATGTCAGGGGATGCAGCAGAGAATGTGGCGGAGATGGTAGAGCTGCACCAGGCAATGCAGGGGAGGGATGGTAGAGCTGCACCAGGGCTGGCGAGGATGCAGCGGGAAGAACGAGGATGCACACAAGGCGGCGGGGATGCACCGGGACGGCGGGGATGCAGACAGGACGGCGGCAATGCAGCAGGGACGGCGGCGATGCACTGGGCAGATGCAGCAGGGACCGCGCGCATGCACTGGGGGCTGTGCAGCGGGGGGCAGCAGTGACAATGCGGGGCACTTATGGGGGGCGGCCCCGTGCCCACCTTTGGGCGTTGGCGGCGTCTCCGGGCCCGGCGCACGGGCGCCCGGCTCGCCCCGCGGCGTGGAGGCCGGGCTGGACTCACAGGGGCTGCAGCCGGGCGCCGCGGCCTTGCGGAAGGCGTCGGACTGGCTGCCTGCGGACACGGAGACGCGGCTTGGGGGGCGCCCGCGCGGCGGGGCCCGGCGCCCCCGCGCTGCCCGCGCTCCTGGCCCTGCTGCCGCGCTGCCCCCGCTGCAGGTGTGGGGCAGAGGTGCCCTCGGCACCCCACAGCCGGAGCCCCGACATGGGGGACGGGCAGTCCCATCCCAGGGCCTCGTGCACTGCCCTCCCCTGCCAATGATGTCCCTCCTCTGCCCCATGGGCAGACACTCTGTGTCCCTCCTCTGCCCCACGGGTACAGTGCCACGTTGCCCCCAGCAGTGCTCGAAATGTGCAACCCCACAAGCCCAGCCTGTCCCCCTGGCCCCCGGTGGGGCGGCCCCACACACAACCTGCCTGTTTCCCTGCCCCACAGGCACAGCCTGCCCCATCTCCATCCACACTGGGGGCACAGCTTGCCCCATGCCCCCCACAATGGCATGGGCACAGCCTGCCCCGGTGCCCCCTATGCTGAGGGCACCATCCCCATCTGCCCCACGGGCACAGCGCACCCCATTGTCGTCCTCCCCAGGGGCACAGCCTGCCCCATGCACCCTCATGCCATGGGCAGAGCTTGCTGCATCTTTCTGCCCCATGGGCACAGTCTGTCTCGTCTCCTTTTGCCCCATGGGCACAGCCTGCTCCATGGCCTCCCCACCACTCTATGGCACAGCCTGCACATCTCTTTCTACCCCATGGGCACAGCTTGCCCCTATTCCCTCTCCCCAAGGGGCACAGCTTGCCCACTGCTTCCCTGTGCTACGGCACAGCCCGTCCCGTCCCCATCTGCCCCACGGGTACAGCCTGCCCCATGCCCCCTCCGCTATGGCACAGCCTGCCCCATTTCCATCTGCCCCACAGCTTGCAGGGTGCCCCGGGGTGCAGTCCCCACTCTGTGCTCCCGGCCCCCCAGCCCGCAGGGCGGCTCGGCCGGCGGCTCTGTCCTCGCGCGCCCGGCGCAGCGGGATCGGCCGGCGCCACGTGCCGGGCCCTGCGCACCCAGTGTCTCCCAGCTACCTACATGGAAAGAAAGAGGAGAGATTTGGGGTGCGGTGGCAGGAGATATAGGGGTAGGGGGTCCGCGGGGGGGAGGAGGAGGAGGAAGAGGAAGAAGGCGGCCCACTGTCAGCTGTCTTTATGAAAGAACAGTGCAGACGACCTGCGAGAGAAAGACAGACAGACGGACGGGGAGAGAGAGCGAAGAGAGGGGTCAGTCCCCAGGCAGGGGGGCCATGGCAGGGCCGGGGCACCGGGATGCAGCGGGGTGAGGAGGACGGAGGGGAGGAAGGCAGTGCTGACAGCAGGATGGGGGCAGGAAAGCAAGTGCCAACAGCGGGACGAGGAGGACGGAGAGCAGGAAGGCAGTGCTGACAGTGGGACGAGGAGGACTGGCAAGTGAGGAGAGGAGGAAGGCAAGTGCCAAGAGCGGGATGAGGAGGATGGAGGGGAAGAAGGCAGTGCTGACAGTGGGACGAGGAGGGTGAAGGTGAGGAAGGCAGTGCTGATAGTGGAGTGAGGGGAAAGCAAGTGCCAACAGCAGGATGAGGAGGATGGAGAGCAGGAAGGCAGTGCTGACAGTGGGACGAGGAGGATGAAGGTGAGGAAGGCAGTGCTGATAGTGGGACAAGGAGGATGAAGGTGAGGAAGGCAGTGCTGACAGTGGGATGGGGGAAAGCAAGTGCCAACAGCAGGATGAGGAGGATGGAGAGCAGGAAGGCAGTGCTGACAGTGGGACGAGGAGGATGAAGGTGAGGAAGGCAGTGCTGACAGCAGTACCAGTGTGGGGAACGAGGCCAGGACACAGCCATGGCACAACCCAACACAAGCCCCCACAGCACAGAGCGACCCACGGCACAGCCCCACGGCGCAGATCCCAGCACAGCCCCCCCATCACGGCTCCATGGCACAAACCCATGGCAAGGCCCCAGCACGGCCCCATGGCTAGAGCGTTGGGCACAGCCCCACGGCACCCCACGAGCACAGCCCCACAGCAGGAGCCTTGGCACAGCCCCACTGCAGAGCCACATGGCAGCAGCCTTGGCGCAGCCCCATGGCAGGAGCCTCGTCACAGCCCCACGGCACAGCACAACCACAGCCCCACGGCAGAGCCCCGCAGCACAGCCCCATGACACAGAATGAGCACAGCCCCACAGCAGGAGCCTCAGCACAGCCCCACGCACAGCGCGCAGCACAACCCAACCCATGGTACACCCCCACAGCGCAGCCCCACAGCTGGAGGCTCCCTCCAGACAGACAGACAGAGAGCCACAGAGAGCTATCCAAGAGCCACAAATGGGGCCTCAGGGCTGGACCCCACGCTGTGGGGCAGAGCAGCCTCCTGTGGGGCAGCCCCCAGTGATGCTGTCCCCAATGTCAGCCCTCCATAGACACAGAGCCTGCCGGCGTCACCCTGACGCCTGCCCCACACACACACGTGCACGGTGGGGACCGCGGCGGGTGCGTCACGGGACACGCGGGGTGGGCGCCCCATATCTGCGCCACATACCCAGGCAGACGCGCGGCCCCCATCTGCCCCACACGCACCCGCAGAGCAACCGCGCCGGCCCCCACGTGCGCCCCGGGCGCTGCAGCGCGCAGCCCTGCAGCTCTGCCCCGCACGGGCACCCCGCTCCCCGCAGGCTCCCGGGCATGGGGCGGGCTGCAGCCCTGCAGCGAGGTGCCCGGAGGGGCGACCTTCCCCAGCCCCCGGAGCAGCCGCAGCGGGGCCAGCAGTGGGGACAGCGCCCGCAGCGCCGCCGGCCCCGCACTTACCTGCTGCCCGCGCCCACCCGCGGCGCCCGCGGCCCCTCACCTGTCCTGTGGCTGCCCGGCGAGACGGCCTCGCTGCTGCTCGACGCCACCCGCTCCTGCTGCTTGAAGAAGTCGCGGGGGTTGTCGGGGCGCTGGGCGATGATGGCCGCGGCCTCCTGCGGGGACGGGGCAGCGTGAGCGCCACGGGCAGCCCCGCAGCCCCACAGGGCGGAGAGCAGCGCCGGGCCCGGCCGCCGCGCTCACCTCCACCTCCGACTCCGATTTCCGGAGCTGCTGCCTGTCGTCCTCCTCTTGCTGCTCCCCCTGCGGAGAGAGCAGCCTCAGTGGCGCCAGCGCCCGGCCCAGGGGCAGCCCCGGCCCCGCGCGCCGCGGCACTCACGAAGATGGACTGCTCCTTGAGGCGCTGCCGGGCCTCCTCCGCCTCCATGCTCTGCTGCTTCCGCCTGCCGAGGGCACGGGACAGCGGCTCAGCGCTGCCCGCACACCCGTTCCTGCGCCCGCTCCCCGGCTCCCGCCGCGGCGCCCGCGCACCCAGCCCCTCCGTGCCCATGGCCGCACACCCAGCGAGGCCTGCAGGGGTGTCCCGGGAAGCCCTCGAGTCACCGCCGCGCACGCGCCCGGGCACTGCGCCTGCCTGTGCTCCTCGATCTGCTCCTCGCGCTCCCGGTAGCGCCTCTCCCGCTCCTCCTGCTCCAGCCGCTCCTGCTCCATGCGCTCCTGCTCGAATCGCAGCCGTGCGTCCAGCGCCTTTTTCCGCTCCTCCTCCTTGCGCAATTCCTCCTCTTTCTGCGGGCCAGGGATGGGGCAGCCCATCAGCCCCGTCCTGGCTGCCCCTGGCCCCGAGGGTGCCGGGCTGCCCTCGGGGCGGTGGGGATGCCCCTACCTTGGCCTGTTCCCAGAACTGCTCCCGGTTGATCCGCTTCATCTCCACGGTGGCGTCGGTTTTCTGGTAGGTGGTGCCCTGGACGGAGGAGAGTCAGGGGGGGACGGAGGGGGCGTCCCGCAGGACGGGGCTGGGATCAGCGAGGGGAATAAAAGGAAGCGGCACATGGGGCGGTGGGCTGCAGCGGCTGTGCCGGAGGGATGCTCCGGAGCAGCCCTGCCGCATCCCGCCCCGCTCCCCGTCCCGCCGCGCCGGCCTCCGCGGGGACGTTACCACGGGCTCGGCGTTCTCGTCCTCGCGCAGGCGCAGGCGGTGCAGCACGGGGCTGGAGACGCGCGCCAGCCCGTTGGAGAGCCGCTGCCCGATGGCGCCCGGGTCGATGTCCTCCACGCTGCTGGCGTTGACGATCACATCCACACCCTGGCAGGAACGGCGGCACCGGGGGGGTCACAGAGCGGAACGGCCCCCGGGCGGGATGCCCGGGGCGCCCCGCGCCGCCGTCCCCGCTCGCACCCACCTGGAAGAACTCGGCGATCTTGGCCACGTGGCTGGCACACGCGCACTTGCGGGCGTCCGGCACGTCCTCGCCCACCTGCGGCGGCAGGGCCGGGTGCTGAGTCGCGCGGGGACGCGGGGCAGCCCCCGGCCCTCCCGGCGCGCCGCGCTCGGTGCCCACCACTCACCCAGTTGACGAGGACGTATTTGGGCAGCACGGCCTGGGGGTCCTTGACGCTGCAGAAGCCGTACATGACCTTCTGGATCTCAAAGTGGCCCGAGAGCTCCAGCAAGCCGCCGCCTGGCACAGCAGAGAGGGGGTCACCGTGAGCCCCCATGGCACGGGTGGCCCTGAGTCGCACCGGCCACGGCAGCACGGGCCTTACCTCCCGATGCCGCCAGCTTCAGATCATCGGAGTCATCCTCGTACGTGTAGAGGGCCCTGGGGAGACAGGCCGGGTGAGCGGCCGCTCCGACCCCCTTCCCGGTGGGGGATGTGTCTCCATCGGGTGCCCCGGAGCTGCCACACAGCCCCCCTGCCCATCAGCCCATCTGTGCCCGTGGGGCTGGGGGCTTCTCCCCCGCTGCGGGCAGGGGCCTCCATGTGGGGCCGTGCCGGTGCCGCAGGGGCCGGGCGCCCCGGCAGGGCCGCTCACGTGCGGGGCTGCGTGAGCCGCCGGCCCGCCGGGCTCCCGGCCGGGGGAGGACGCAGAGCAGCGGCAGCAGCGAATCAATGTGCCGCCGCCGCCGGGCTGCGCGGGGAACGCCATGGAGACCGTTCCCTGGATACCGGCCCCTCGCCCGCCATCGCCGCCGCGCGGAAAACCCCCCTCGGGCTCCAACAAGAGCCCCCGCGGCTCCGCGGCCGCCCCTCGGGCAGGGAGCGCGTTGGGATCGGCGGGGAAAGGAGGCCGAAGGGGTGCGGGCGTCGTGGGCGAGGATGGAAATTGCAGCTTCTCCAGGCAACCCGCATCCTCCGTCGCCACAGCAACCCCAGCCGGGACCGGCGCCGCCATCGCCGCCGCGGAGGGCGCGGGGGAGGCCGCGGGCAGCGGCCCAACGCGGGCGCTGCCGTCACGCGCTGCTCCCGCAGCGCCGGGGCCGCCGTGCCGGGACCCCCACGCCGCAACCCACGGGGGGCTGCAGCAGGGATGGCCCTGATTCGGAACCGGCCAAGTCGCCTCCCCGCAACCCCGATGCCGGCCTGGGCCTTGGCTGGATGCGGGGAGCTGAGACATGCCGGGAATTAAGCATCAGGGCTAAATATGGAAAATTTGCACTGGTGAAGAGGGGGGGAATGCGCCCACCTCCATGCCCCCCACCAAGCCCCCCGCGCGGGCTGGGGCCCTGCTCCGGCAGCCAGCCACAGATAATTGCACCAACAGGATTGACTTTAATCCGCGCATCCAAAGCCAGCTAATCGGCAGCCGGAGCCAGCGCCGTCTCCCGGTGCTGGAGCTGCGCGGTGCGGGGTTTGCTGCAGCCCCAGCCTGTGCATGTACCCAGCCCCACTTCCCGCCCCCCCAAAATGGGCTCTAGTGCGGGGGGAGCCCAGGCCTGCAGACAGGAGCCGGGGGCTCGTGGACAGCGACACGACCGGAGCCTCCTGGGGTCCCCGCCGCTCCAGCCAGGCCTGTGCGCGGGGCTGCCTCCAGCGCGGAGCTGCTGCCCTTGGCCCCAGGGAAACCCCCTTGCAGCCCAGCCCAGGCTGGCACAGCCAGGACCAGGTCAAGGCCAGGGAATCGCGACATTTTCCAATCCAGAGACTGGAGCCAGCACTGGGAGCAGCAGCATCCCAGAGGCTGGAGCAGGCCCTATGCACAGCCCAAGGGCAGCGGAGCCCAGCGGTGCCGCGGCGGGCGCAGGCTGCAGCGGAGAGCACAGGCTGCACGAGCAGCGCGGCGCCTGCCCGCGGCAACGCTCGTCCCTCGGCCTCCTCCCGCAGCCCTGGCTCCGGGGACATGCGCCATGCGCAAGAGGGAAGTGGCCGCCCCGCAAAACCCTGGGAGCGGGGATGCTCCGGAGGGTCCCCCATCACCAGGGGGGCCGGGCGCCCTGGGCCCCGCTGCAGCCCCAGAGATTTGCAGAGCAGAGGGTGGCAGATCGGCGCCCACGCACGACCCAGGGCGCCCGCCCCCACACGGCGCTGGTAGGTGGGGGGGAAGCGGCGGCCCCCGGCCCGCCTGCCCCAGCCCCGGGCACATGTGTTTCCAATGTGGCTCTGAGCTCCAGGGAGTCGGCGTGCTCCGAAAGCAGCACCAAATTCCTTTCCTATCGAGTAATGGGCCCCAGCAGCCTCCGCGAGGCCGGGCAGGGGGAGGGGACTCTCGGACCCTCCAGGACTCGGCTCAGGGCCGGGGGGGGAATCCCAGACTAAACATCCTTTCCCCTGCACGACCCTGGGGATCCCGGATGGGCAGCGTGTGGCATCCCCCGGCACCAGGCCCTCTGCCTGCAGCGAGCCCCGAGCGCTCGGCAAGGGCCAGGGTGGCTACCACCCCCGGTGGCCCCTGTCACCCCTCACGCAGCCCCCATCACCGCTCCGCACCCTCATCCCCCCGGCCCAGGGAACACAAAAGCCCCAGGCCCTGCAGCAGGGATGCTGCCACCCCCAGCACCACGCAGCCGGGCATGCAGCTCGGCCTCAGCCTGCCCCACAGGGGACCATGGGGCTGGAGGACACGGGAGGATGGAGCGAGCTCAGCCCCGGGGACAGAGCCCGGCTGCTGCTCACGTCCCCGCAGGGTCCTCAGGTGGAGGAGGGGGGCAGCCCTGGCACTCTGCTGCCCGGGAGCTGTTTCTGCTGCTCTCAGCAGCTTTGGCAGGGAGGGATCTTTGCAGCGGATGCCGGGAACTAAGACATACCCGGGGCTGACAGCTGCCTCCTGGCCGGCTACGCACACCGCGCTCCGCACACCGCCGGCGGCGCCCAGGGGTTCCCCGGAGCCCAAGATCCCGCCCAGCCCCAGAGCACGGCGGCTGCTGCTGCCCCCCGGTCCATGGGGTGCCCTGGCGAGCCGGGCACGGCGGGCACCCCAGGAGGAGAGCGGGTGCAGGACAAGGACAGGAGAGCAGCAGGCACCCCAGCAGGCAGTGGGCACACAATGCGCGTCCCAGCACAGCCATCATGCCAGTTCTGCCCAGAGGGCTGCACCTCCAGGGACATCTGCAGCATCTGTCCCCCGGGGACAGAGGGGAGCGAGGAGAGGGCCCTGGGGACCAGGGGGATGGGCCATGGCCACCTGGGTGGGGCCAGGAGACGCATCCGGTGCTGCCTGCGGACCTGGGGGAAATGGGGCCAGGCTCCTGTGCTGCGAGCCAGGGCAGAGGGGCTGCAAGCGGCCCCAGACGCCCCCAGCATGGAGGCACCTGTCAGCACCCGTCAGCACCCACCCCGCGGCTCCACAGAGACATCCACGGCGGGGAGGACACGGGTGCCGTGCCCTGGGATGCCCAGGGCGTGCAGCAGCTCCAGCCCGGTGCTGCTGCAGGGAGCTCCCCAGGGCGCCCTGGCTGTGCAGCCCCTCCTGGTGCCCCCGTTCCCACCCCCGGCGCCCCGGCCTGCCCGGAGCTGCGGGGGGCCGGGAGCAGGAAGGAAGCGGGGGCCGGTAACCCCAGCCCCCCCCCGCCTGCAGGCCGCGGGGCGGCGGCAGTGGCGGCAGGGCCGGGGGACCCGGGCCGGGGGAACCCCCCTGTGCCGGCCCCACACAATGGCGAGGCAGCGCGGCCGCGTCCCGGGGCCACGGCGGCCCCCGGTGCCCTCCCGGTCGCCGCACGCGGGCCTCCCGCTCCTCCCGGTGCGCGGTGCGGGGGGTGCGGGGAGGAAGGGGAGGGAGGAAACGGGAGGAAAGGGGGGGGGTTCTCCCCTCCCTCCCGCCGCCCGGGGCTCCCCGCGGTGCCGCCCCCCCGGGGCTGCCGGGGGCGGGGGGTCCCGGCGCTCGCACGTGCCGGCGCCGCGCAGACAAAGCGGGGCCGCGCCCCGGGCCGGTGCGGCGCGGGCAGGTGCGGGCACCGGGGGCGGCGGGCACCGGGGGCGGCGGGCCGGGCACACCCCCCTCCGCCCGCCCGGCCCCGCCCGCCTTTGTGTGCCGGGGCGGCGCGGGCACCTCCCGGGCCGGTGCGGCGGCAGGTGCCGGGGGGCTGCGGGCGGCGGCGGGGCCCGCGCGGCCGGGGCGCATCGCGGGGTGCGGCCCCGGCGGCAGCGCGCCCGGTGCACCGGGAGCCGCGGCGCACAAAGGGCCCCGCGGCGGGGACAAAGGGGCGGCAGCGGCGGCGGGCGCGCTCACCAGTCGGTGGGGCTGTCCTCGCCGATCACGTCCTGGTAGGAGGCGAGCAGCTCCAGGCGGTGCGCCGCGAAGCCGACGCCAGCCATGGCGGGGCCGGGATGCTGCCGGGGGACCGGAGGGACCGGCCGCCTGCCCGCCTCCGAGACACTGCCGCAGCGGCCGGGCGGAGGGGCGAGCGGCGGGGAGGCTCCGCCCGCCGCCGCGCCCGGTCCTAGCGCCGCGAACGGCGGCCCCCCCGCCCCCGCCCGCCCCGGCCCCCGCCCCGGGCCCGGGCCCGGCCCCGCTGCCGCCCCCCGCCGCGCCGGGCTCGGGGGCGCCGCCAGCACCGGCCCCTCCCCGGGCTGACCGCGCGCGCGGGGACCCCGCACCCCAGGGAGCCCATGTGCAGAGACCCCGCACCCGGGGACCCCGCACCCGGGGACCCCGCACACACAGACTCCACGCTCGGGGCTGTCCTCTCTGGTCCCTGTGCCCCAGGGACCTTGTGCCCTAGTCTATTCTCCACCCCAGGGACCTTGTGCCCTGGGCTCTCCCCCATGCACCCAGCTCGCTGTCACACAAGTCATGAGTGGCCCAAGCTGCCGGGGGCCCCCTTTGCTGCCAGGCTGCTCCCCCCATCCCTCCTGGTCCCAGCTGCTCCCTGACAGGTCCTGCTCTGTTCCCATGTGGCTCTGATCCCCCTGGTCAGCAGGGCTGGGCACAACTGCTCCTTCTCTGCATGGTCTCACCTCTGCAACCCTCTTAGCTGCTCTACAGCTGACCCCACTCCTGAGGCCCCCCCAGGGCCCTGCTCGGGCCCAAAGAGGGACAGTCTGGGTGCTCCCGGCCCCCTAGGGCCCTTGGCCACAGCTCCATGTGCTCCCAGTTAGAGTCTGCACCCCCCAAGAGGGGCCCCTCAGGTCCGGGGCAGGCGCGAGGCTTCCTCTGGAGCAAAACTCTGCTCTCTGGGATGGGGGTTTGGACCAGGCCCTCGCTGGGCTCCAGGGGCACCCCTGCAGCTGAGCCCCTGCAGGGACCAGCCTGGGGCTCCTTGGGAACATGCGCTCAGTCATCCCTGGACCAGCACACGTCTGCCAGGGAAGCTGGAGTACCCTGCTCCATCCTGCATCCCTGCCCCCAGCACTGCCCAGTTCCCAAACACGACAAGGGGCAGCAGCCAGGCCAAAGGGGGGGTTCTCTAAACAGGAGCCACGTGGGGCCTCATCCCTGCAAGTCAGGGCTGGTGCCAGGACAGTGCGGCCATCGTGAGCAGCCTGTGCAAGAGCCCCCAGGCACGGCTGCCCCATCTCCCTGCCCGGGTGGCTGCTCCCCTCCTCCTCACTCCGCGTTTCCGAGCGGCCGGAGCCGCCCTCGGAGGCTGCGGGAGTTTGGGAGCAGCTGTCGAACAGCTGCCAGTGGCCGGCAAGGGGGCAGGCGGCCGGGCCCGGCAGGCGCCTCGCGAGTGGCCCAGCTGGCCCGGGGGCGGAGGTGGCGGGAGCCCGCGCGGGGCCGCCGCGGGCGCCGCATGGCTTTGTTCTCCGAGCGGCACCGCCGCGGCCCCTCCTCAGGCTCCACCTCCGCAGCCCACCCGAGACCCTCCTTCTGCTGCCTGCGCAGGAGCCCCCGCTCGGCGCGCAGTGCTGGTGGCCAGAGCTGCTCTCCGCACAGCACAGAGCAGAGCAGAGCAGTGCCCTCCGGGCAGCTCAGCTGCCAGAGGCCATCAGTAGGGACCAGGGGCAACAGGGTCCCAGAAAGCACAGGAGTAGAGACCCCAGTGTGTCCGACCTTGTGCTGGGGAGCTGCTCTGCAGCTGCGTAGCCATCACCTGCCTCGGGGGGAGGCAGGCTGGCTCCAGCGCCGCGATTGCTTGCCCGGCTCTGCCCTGGCCCCGCTCCAAGGCCAGGCGCCCTGCGGCTGAGCTGGCACAACCTGTTCCCAGGACACGCTACCCTGGCAGCCCGGGTGCCGCTGCGCACGGCTGCCCTGTGTCTGCCCTCAACCCCGGCTTCCCATCCCCGCCGTCCCCCTGGGCTGAGCTGCCCAGCGCGGGCTCTGCGGCCGCCTGCGCGGGCTGGTCCCGGCCGCCCCGCCGTGCCCTGCCTGCTGCTCCCGACCTTGGCTCCGCTCTGCACTCACCTGCGGGCATGGGCCACGTCCCGGCGTCCTGGCCCTGCCGAGCACGCGCTGCCTTCCTGCCTCCTCCCGCAGCCCGGCCTGTTGCTGCTCGCCCCTCTGCTTCCCCAGGGGATCCTGCTGCGCCCCCCGGCCATTCCCACAGGCCCCGTCCCAGGTTGCCTCTGAGCGGCCCAAAACGGGTGGCTTTAAAGCAGGTCACACACAGAGGGCCCCACGGGCAGCACCAGCCAGGCGCTCTCGAACCTTTTGCTGCTTTTCACAGCTCCTTTTGCGCGTGGCCCCGCACGGTTACCGGAGCGGCAGCTGCCCTCACCCTGGCAGCGCCACGGGGCTGCTCGGCCCGCGCCGCTCACACGGAGATGCAGCCATCGCTGCGCCGGCCCACACCTGCCTCCCTCATTCCTGCTCTTCCCCTTCGGTCCCTGGCAGCATTTCCCATTTCTCCAGGGGCAATAGGGAAACGCAGCCCTGCATCCCGCCACGGCCTCCAGCCGGCTCCCAGCGGTGCCGGGCACACGCTGGCTTCCCGCAGCCTGACCCGGCCCCGGCAGAACCTTCCAGCAGATTAGCAAGACGCAATTTTCCTTGCAATTGCTCATCGCATTAAGAGCTGCAATTATTAATGACCGTTACAGCTGCCAGATCGGAGCGGTGAGATCGGCTCGTCCCCACACCCACTGCCCCGGAGCCGGCTCCAGGCGGAGGTGCCAGACCTGCCTCTCCCCCGTCCTTCAGGACAGCAGCTGTATTTAATGAGGAAGGACTTGGCTGCTTTGCGTCGAAGTGCGTCCAGAACTGGCGCGTCCGGCCCACTTGGACCTGCTGAATTGGGTCCCCTGCGCAGGCCTCAGCACCGGGGCGCAGCAGGGATGACGCCAGGCAGGCGTGAGCCCCGCGGGGTCAGAGCTGAGCTCCGAGCAACCTGTCTCCCCCCCGTCTCATGCCTGCTGCAGCCTCGCTCCAACAGCATCCAAGGGATGCTCAGAGGGATGCCGGCTGCACGGGCTGCCGCTGCGTGCTAAAAACGGGGATGGATGACCTAGATGACACAGGGGTCCCTCCAGCACAATCCTGGCTGACAGAGGCCAAGGAGAAGGCGGATTTTCCCAAGGAGGCTCCAGGGAGCTGAGTCAGGCCCTGGGCCACAGCTACGGCTGGGAGGGGCGAGGGCTGCGCGTGACCTTCCCCTGGGGCTGCCCCTCGCTCGGCAAAACCGCCCGCCCCGAACCAGGCAGCGCTTGCACGGAGGTGTTTATTAAAGGCACTAAAAGCACCGTGGCTACATCAGACACAGCCCAACCGGAGAGTGCGGGTTTGGGAGAGGCATTTACATTCGGGGACAGCGGTGGCACACGCTCTTTGGTAGGAAGCTGTTTGCGAGCCCGGGGGAACCCGCGCTGGCCGTCAGCAGTGACACTGTCAGCCCTCGGCCGAGGCCGACCGGGCACGCGGCCCTGTGCCCGGCACCGCGGGGGGCTGCTGCAGGCAGGGCCGCTGCAGCGCGAGCGCTGGGTCTGCAGCCCCTGCACCGCCTTCAGAGCGGAGCAGGGAAGGCGGGAAGGGCTTGGCACTGCTGCGGGGGGGCGCGGGGAGGTGCAGGGAGCAGCCCCCATTCCAGCGCCCGCGTGGCCGCACCAACCCCGGCAGCAAACTCAAGCTGTTCCCATCCCCTGGCTCCTGGGGTCAGCCAGAGGGGTGCACAACAAGCAGGGGGCTCAGGGCCCTGCACTGCCCCGGGGCCTGAGCGGGGCCGGGAGCTTCCAGGAAAGAGGCAGGAGCCAGGGGAAGGGGCGAGTTCCCAGCCTGGCTCCTGGGGGCAGGGCGGGGGAGAGGAGCATGCAGGGCCAGGGGCGTGCGCGGGCACGGCGCGGCTGCCGCCCCTCACACGTGGGAGAACGCGTGGCTCTTGCACAGCGGCTTGTCCTTCTTGGAGTAGAACGTCTTCCCTTCCAGGTTGGTCTGGCAGATCTGGGGAGGAGAGCACACGCCATCAGCGGGGCCGAGCCAGCGCCCGGCCTCCGGCCGCTGCCCTGACCGCGGCCCGGCGCTCAGCACCAGCACCGCGCACACGGCAGAGCTGCTGTGCAGCGGCTGCAGCCCAGGCCCCAGAGCGCACTGCTGCAGCGCCCCGGCTGCGGGCAGCCCCGCGGGGCGCGCGGGCGCAGGAGGAGCCAGGCCCCTCGCCCGCCTCCCGCCAGTTCCCAGGCGGCGGGGGACGCAGCTCACCGCGCAGACGAAGCAGGTGTCGTGCCAGCTGAAGCCCAGCGCCTCCAGGAACCGGTCGCCAGCATCGATCTTGAAGTCGCAGCCGCGGCACTTGGTGCCAAACATCTTCTCATAGTCTGCGAGGGGAGGCAGAGCCCAGGTCAGCGCTCGCCAGCACCGCAACCGCTGGTCCCAGGGGAGCAGAGCTGCAGCGCGGCCCGGGGACAACTCCCTCCCAGCCTGCGGGGGGACAAGGCCCGACGTGCCGGGCCCCTGTGCCGCGCAGGGTGTCCCCGGCTGCCCCGGCCGCCTCCAGGCCAGGGGAGGGAGGTGAAACTCCTCTCCCAGGGTGCAGCGCTCGCCCTCGACGCGCATCCTCCGCCGTCACCATGGCGATGCGGGAGCAGCGGCACCAGCCGGCAGCGCCGAGGACGGGGACAGCGGCTGCAGGGAGGAGGGGGCGCCCTGGCCATGGCCAGGGGACGGCGCCGCTCACCCGCACCCTGGTGACGCCGGCGCGGGGCCCCGTCCCCTACCTCTCTCGCAGTAGGGCTGTCCCTCCTCCATGTAGAAGGCGCGGTTGCGGATGGGCGTTTTGCAGGCGGCGCAGGTGAAGCACTGCACGTGCCAGGTCATCTTCAGTGCGTGCATGACCTCCTGGAGGGGAAGAGCCATCAACGCACTGCCCCTGTGCCCCGTGGGACCCCTCATGCCATGGAGAAAGGGGCAAGGGAGCCTGGGGGCAGAGCTCCGACAGGGTGCGAAGGGGCAGAGCCAAGGGTGCCAAGGCAGCGAGGTGCAAGGGCTAAGCGACACTCACCCCAGTGATCTTCTTCTTGCACTTGGCACAGCTGGGCGCGTAGCGCGAGTCGTAGCACTTGGGGCAGAAGATGGTGCCCTTTTCCTCAAAGAAGCCGCCCTCATCCAGCACCTTCCTGCACTGGCAGCAGGTGAACTCCTCCGGGTGGTAATAGTGTCCCAGGGCCACCAGGTAGCGTCCCCTGCGGCAGGACAGAGCCACGTGAGCGGCGCCGCAGGCTGCTGCCTCCCTTGGCACGGCGCGGCCAGGGCCGCCAGCGTCTCACCTGATGACCTTGTTGCACTTGTAGCAGAGCGGCGTGCGGCCGGGGCCCTCGGGCGCCTGCTGGGCCGCCTGCACGATGGAGCTGCGGTTCTGCATGGGCGTCGGGGTGGCCGGCTGGCTGTGCTTGCTCAGCACCGTGCTCGTCTTGTCCGGCGCGTAGCGCTCGGCGAACGTGGGGTCCACAGCCCAGGGTGGGCGGCTGGCAGGGCCAGGGGTGGTCGTGGGCGTCCTGGGGGCTGCGCACACATGGACATCTCTGTAGCCCCCTCCAAGGAACCTCATCCCAAAACGGGGCAAGAAGCCTTCCCCAGCACCAGCCCTTACCCTGTCTCTCCCCGGACCTGAAAAACCCATAGGAAATTTTCCACTTACCCAGCACCGGCTCCGTCTTCATCACTGCTCCCGAGGACGAGTCCGGCACGGAGACCTGGCTACAGAATAACCAGTTACTCCAGCCTGCCGTGCTGCCCCTGCGCACATCAGCAGGGCACCCACCCCAGCAGAGCCCGTGGGAGCCCCGCAGCAGCTCGGGTGACAGAGCCAGGTACCGCGAGCACCGCAGAGACGGGGCCCCGCGGGGTCTCCGGCACCCTGCTCAGCGCTCCGGGGTGCTCCGGGCTGAGCCGGGCACGACGATGCCGCTGCCCGCGCAGACATGACAGGCGCCAGACACCGCGACTCAGAGGGGCTTTGCTCGGAGCCCCAAGACAGGGAGCCCTGGGACCCAGTGCCAGCAGCCGGGGATACTCAGGGCTCTGCCATCCCAGCCAGCGAGGCAGGACTGGCTGGTGCTCCCCATGGCACTGCCAGCACCGGGCTCGTGAGCAACCGGGAGCAGCAGTGAGCACTGATGGCTGGTGAGCAGCGCCGGCTCCGGCCGAGCTGCAGGCAGCGATACCCCAACCGAGAGAAGGGAGAGTCGGGGGAGAGCCCGGGGGCTCCGTGCCCCGCCAGGGCACAGACCAGAAGGAGGCGGCTGCGAGACCAGGAGCCTTTATTTGCCGCAGAGCAAACCAGGCACGCGCGGAGCCCCGGCACGGGGAGGTCGCGGGCCAAGGAGGCGCCGCACGCGGGGGCTCTGCCCATCGCTGCCCCGCGTGAGGCAGGGCACAATCCCCCTGCCCGAGTCCCCACAGACACCGGCAGCGCTCGCTCCAGCTCTGCCCGGCTTCCCAGTCTCTCCGCAGGCTCCCCGGACCACGGGGTCTCATGGCCAGGGTCCAACTGCTGCCAATCGTTTTCCAGCAGGGATTTTGCCAGTGCCACCAGGCCCCCCCGCCCCGCTCGGCCCAGGACGCCACAGTGCAGCTCAGCCTCCCCAGCTCAGTGCCAGCAGTGCCCAAAGGGCCCCGGCCGGGACGGAGACACCCCACGGTGGGGATGCCACGGGGGGCAGCGAGGCCCGGCCCAGCCCCTCACGACTTGATGTTCAGAGCAGTGGCTGAGCGCTGGTGGTGCCAGTCGCGAAGGCGAGCGTAGCGCGGGCTCCGCAGCTCAGTGAAGAACTTTGCTCTGGAGAGAAGGAAGGACAGAGAGGGAAAGGGAGGAAGGAGGAGGCAGGGAAAGAAGAAAAGTTACAGCAATGGCAAGGAAGAGGTTTGCTGGAGGCCCAACAAGCAGCTATCACGCGAGAGCGAGCGAGCGGCGCAGGCTGCACACCCGGCGCCCGCACGCGCAGCGGGGTCCCAGCATCCACGCAGCCCAGGAGCTCACGGCCTGGTGCGCACCCCCCTTACCTGGACTTGTTAACAAGCTCATCATCATCATCGTCAACTGAGAGCAGCAGGAGAGAAAGGAGGAGAGAGAGTCAGTCTGCTGCGCCCAAGGCAGAGCAGGAAGGGAAGGAAAAGCTGCCGTCTCCTCCCTCGCCCCTCCGGCCCCGATCGCGGCCGCGCGCCCCGTCCGGGCCATGGCGCCAAGGACGGGCTCCATCCGAGCAGCACCACCGCGCGCCCGCGCTGCAGCACGGCCCAGGGCAGCTCCGCGCCAGCCCTCTGCTCCCGGAAAGGGCAAGACCGCCAAAACTAAGGCCTGGGTGCCACTGCGCACCCACAGCCTGTGCCGGGCTCCAGCTGCCTGGGCAAAGCCTGGGCATCCCCCGGGAGCCAGGGCCCCTGCAGGAACTTACTGCCGTCCGTGCCCGTGAGGCGGGCCAGGATGCGGAAGGTGCGGGACTGCGAGGTCCCGGTGCGGGGCCGCCAGTCCTCCGTGTCCTCTATCAGCCTCAATTTGCTGGGGTCACAGGGCAGGAGGCCCGGGGGGCTCAGCGGCCGGGGGGGGTGCCTGCGAGCGACAGAGGGCAGCGCGCTGAGCCGGGAAACGCTCCCGGGCACCTCGGTGGGAACGACAGCGGCACGAGTGCGGGTCTGGCGGGCGGCACAGCGCGTGTCCCCCCGGCACCTTACCCATCCTCTGCACGGGAAGGGCTGGGGCCGCTAAGGAAGTCCAAACACGGCTGTGCCCATCTCGGGCTGTGCCCATCTTGGGCTGTTTGGCTCTGGCCTCCAGGGCCAGGCGCAGGGAGGACAGGGCGAGCAAAAGCCAAGGTAAAAATCACACCCAGGGGAGCAGCACAAGAGCCCAGGAAACACCTCCAGTGCCAAGGCCGGAGCTGCCCGGCCCTGGGCAGGGTGCCCGGCACAGCCAGGATGCCGCTCGTGAGGCCGCGTTGCAGGGAGGGCGCTGCAGGCCTGGCTGCCGCAGGCACGGGCAGCGCTGCACACTGAGCACAGCGCCGAGAGAGGCGGCCGGTCGGGGCCCCGGAGACACAGAGCCCCCGGGCTGAACCCTGCCCCTGCAGAACAGGGCACGGACAGGGCACTAACAGCACAAGAGGCATGCGGGAAGGCTAGAGAGGAGAGGCAAAAGGCTTACTGACTTGTCAAGGCTCTGCACCTGCAGGAGAGAGAGAGGGAAAGAGAAAGGGAGGAGAGAAAGAAAGAAAAGGAAGGTGAAATTAGACCCACAGCCTCCAAGAGGTTTCCGGCGCTCACCTACAGCCTGCACCAGGCCCCCTGCCCCCGAGCCCCATGCCCAGCTCGCCCAGGGCACGGGCCACAGCGGGGCAGTCACCAACAGACCAGACGGGCCCTCCCTTCCCCACGACAGCCTGGGTGCAAGGGGCGGCCTGTGCCCTGCTCTGGCACGGCCACATCCCTCATTCCCTCGAGCTCCCCAGCCTGCTGGCACGCGGCGGAGCGGGCAGACACAGGATCTGCTTCCCAGGGCTCTGGCACAGCCCGTGGCCAGCTGCAGGGCTCCCCTTCCCCAGCCCATCCCCGCAGCCTCAGGGCTGGTAGGGCTGCAAGAGCAACCCCATAAGGTAGCCTTAGCTCCCCCTGCCCCTTGCTGCAGGGCTTGTTGCAGACGCCAGCAAGTGCCCTGCACGAACGCACACGCTGCCTGTGCCACGCAGGGCTGCCCAGTGCCCAGGCAAGAGGACGCGTCCACCCGCGGGGCACAGACACGTGTGTGTGCACGAGTCCCCGCGCGTGGCGGTCCTGCCGTGCACTCGCAGCACCAGCCATCGGGGCAGGCGGCACGGGCACCGCTGCCCGCTCCCACCCGTGGCTGCCTGGCATGCAGGGCACAGCGGGCAGGCAGCACGCAAGGCAGGGCTGCCCCCGGCCCGTCCTCGGGGAGCGGGACGGACAGCAACGTACCCGTTGTGCTGGGGGGTGCAGGCGGGCGCCAGGGGCACGTACGTCACGGGTTTCGTCACCAGCCCGGGCGGTGGGTTCGGAGGCGAGCCGGCCCCAAAGGGCCGAGCAGTTTTGTTGAGGGCGGTGCTGGGAGCGAAGTTATATTTCGGGGGCTCAGAGCAGGGGAGTGAGTCCTGAGCGAGACACAAAACACACGGACACGGGCTCGCACGTCAAGCGGCATGCAAGGGGCAGCCCCGGGCCAGGCGGTGCGGTGGGCAGCCAGGGGACAAAGCCAGCCCTGCCCGCGCCTGCAGGGCCCTGCGGACACACATCCAGGCACACAGACATGGACAGCACACGTGCCGCAGGCACCACGTCCCTGCTCCGCTGGGCGTCCAGGCCGTGGCCACCAGGCTCAGCAGCCAACTGGCCCGAGGGCCACTGAGAGATTAGTAAGTGCCCGTGGAGGGTGGTCACGCATGCACACGCGCTGCTCACGCGTCCCCCCGCGGGAAGCAGGCAGGGGAGACGTGCAGGTGGCCTCTGCCGGGAGCCACCAGCCCTGTTCCTGCCTCCCTGTGCGGCCGCTCCGTGCCAGGGCGCTCCCTGGCACTGGGAGCCGCGGGGCCCCAAGGCAGTGCCGGCTCCCGGCCTCCTGCCCTGCCGCAGGGCGCTCTGTGCTCCTGCCGGCTCCCGGGCCCGGGCACGCATGGGGATGCAGCAGTGGGATCTGGATGCGCTGCCTGGCTGGTCCTGCCCCCTCGCTTGCCCTGCAGTCCCGGGGGTCACAGCTGCTCTTCCAGAAGGGAATTTTCTAGCCCTCTGAATGTGCCCTAGTCCCCTAGTAGCCCGCGGGCTCCAGGAGCAAAGTCTATTCCCTCTATCTGATCTCAGCCATTTCCCTTCCCCCAGCGCAGGATCGAGCTGCTGCCAGCAGCACCGGGAGCAGGACGTACCTTCTGCTGCTTCCCCACGGCATTCGGGATTCTGCAAGAGAGGAGACAGCAAGGCAGGTGCTGGAACCAGCCCAGCAACCACCAGAGCCAGGCCAGGCCGAGGATACCGTGGGCACCAGCCCTTGGGAAAGGACAGCCGGCTGGCACTGCCCCATGGCTCGGAAGTGACGGGCTCGAGCCAGGCTACCTGCGGCTGGGCTAGGCCTGCATCCAGCCAAGGGGGGAAGCCCAAGCTCGGGGCCGAGCCTGCTCCACGCCACCTCGGGGCTGCAGGGCTGCCGGGTGAGGAGCAGCAGTGCAAGAAGGCAGCGCCGGGCCCTGGACCCGGCTCCGCTTGGATGCCCCAACGCCACCCACAAGCCCTACCTGCTCAGGGTGAGGCAGAGCCTGTCCCCACAGGCACGGATCCTGTTCTGGGCCTCGATGTGCGTCATGGGGCTGGTGAGCTCCCCGTCGATGCTCAGCACCCAGTCGCCCACTCCCACGCCAGCCTGGGCCGCCTTCCCGCCTGGAGTCAGCTGCAAGACACAGGAGTCAGGGAGAGCCAGGGTAGCCAGACACGGGACGCGGGAGCAGGGGACGTTGTCACCCCCATGAGAGCAGGGGTCTGCAGCGGCTCAGCGAGGCTCAGCCAGGCAATGCACCCCACAGTGCTGCTGGGAACTGGAGCTGCCTGCAGCGCCACAGCAAAGCTGGGACCGACAAGCTCCCCAGCCCACAGAGACCCTCTGTCCTGCCCTTTTCTGTCATCAAGAGCCACACGGGCAGCACAGATCTGGGACAGCCTGCAGCTCCTGGCCTGGCATGGAGCACCCAGACGCAGGGCAGGCACCTCTTCCCGGTGCCCAGCAGGGCCTCTCCCTGCCAAGCACACAGGCAGGGTCCGAGGCGGCACCACGGACCACCTCCATCACCCCCCATATCCCATTCCATGACTTAGAGCAGTCCCTTCCTCTGTGCAGCAGCAGGAGCCTGAGCGCTTCCCAGGGCACTGCCCTGGCGCAGGGACGGCTGGTGCCACCCCAGGAGGGCCCTGGCCCCCAGGATGGCCTGCACCTTCCTGGCCATGCCCAAGGGGAGGCTGCGCTGGCTCAGCCGGCCCCACGGAGCCGTCCCCGGATCCCGGGGCAGGAAGCGAGCCGGGTGAGTCAGGGCTCGCGGCGCAGCCCGCGTCTCGCCTGCCGGAGCCGTGACCACAGGCATTTCCCAGGCCTGGGCGGAGGGAGAGGGGGCAGGGGCCGCCCCCGCCAGGTCCCCCGCTACCCCCGGCCGTCCGCACGGCTCTCCCGGCCGCCCGTCCTCGGCATCGGCAGGCGCAGACGTTACCTCATCCCGCACGGAGCAGCACCAGCCCCCTCAGGGCAGGGAGACACCCGTCCCCGTCCGCGCCGCTTCCTCCAGCCCTCTCCCTGCGCCGGCGGCGGCAGCGCCAGCCCCGCGGCCACGTTGGGCCGTGTCGAACCGCCAGTCAGGTCCTGCCTAGGGCAGGGGAGCAGGGAGCAGGGCCGCAGCCTTCCTCAGCTACACGGAGCATCCTCCTGGCCCCGGTTGCACCGGACACGGTGCCCTGGCGCTGCCTTGCGGGCAGGCTGGCCTGGCCTCCTCTCCTGCCGGGATGCTGGGCCCAGGTGTCCAGCGCCGAAGGTGAGCGGGGCCTGGGGCGCGCGCACGGCGCTCCCAGGCACGGACAGACAGACAGACGTGGGCAGGCTGCAGCCATTCCTGCTCCTCCAGCAAGGAAGAACTTGAGGCTCTTGGAGCAGGACCAAGTATTTCCTCAAGTCCTGTTCAACATGCACATAAAAGGAGCGAGCCAGATTCCCAGCGCTGTCAGAGGGCTGGAACATCCCTGCCACCGAGTATCAGGCCCTCCTCGCCCATGCGCAGAACCTGGCCTGCCCTGGCTGCAGCATGTCCCTTGCCCGCCCTGGCTGCAGCATGTCCCTTGCCCAGGTATCAAGCGTGGCCCTCTGCCCAAGGCCAAATCCTGCTCCAAGGCAAAACGCAGCTTGGTTCCAGCAGAGCATCCCTGCCGGTGCCCCGGAGCTGCCCGGCACCCTGCGCAGCGCTGGGCAGGACGGTGCCCTCCGGCGCTCAGCGGCACAGCCGGCTCCCGGCCGCTCCGGGGCCCGGCAAGCTCCGGCTTGCTGCCCTGGAGGCCGGGGAAGGAGCCGAGCTGCGTGGGCTCGGAGCCTGGGAGAGGTTTTCACACGGCTGCTCGGGAAGGGGGAGCTGGGCAGGCCGCGTCACGCCGCCGCACCCGGCCCACGCCGAGGGCAGGCGCCGGCACCGCCGCGCTCCCCTGCCCCCGCCGGCACCGCGTGCCAGGAAGGCCCTTGCGCAGGTGCCGGCACTGGGAGATGCCTGCCGGCCTCCTGCTTCCTGCATCGGGGCCAAGTCCCCTGCCCGGCCCCGCTAGCCAAGGCTTCCTTCCTCCCCTCTCCGCCCAGCCTGGCTTTTGTTCCCGGAGCCGGGGCCACCGTGCCCAGCGGAGCACCCGCCGCCCAACGAACCTCTCCCTGGGGCCCTGTGCCAGCACCCCCAGGCAGTGGCCAGGACATCCCACCGACTCTTCCCCCAGGCTGGTACCAGCAGCTCAGCACCGCGGCTCACAGCCCGCACGGGTCTGCTCTGCGGGGAGCACCTCGCTGCTGTGGCACTGGGGACACGGGAGACATCTGCCTGGGACAGCCAAGCCAGCAGCACGCTCCAAATTCTAGCTTTTTTAGGGGGAGAGCAGCACATGGGGTCACGGCTTCCACTCAGATCAGAACCCACCACCCTGCAACCCAACTCAGAGAGCCCCGCAGGAAGCCCAGCCAGCTGCATCCCCGGGAACATCCTCGTTGATCCCCAGGGTGCAGCTGCCTGGCCCCGGGCTGGGCTTTCTCGGGAGCCGCGTGTAGCCCCGCAGCGAGCAGCGCTCCTCTGCCTTGGCGCTGCCCGGGAAGGGACCGCTGCCCAAGCCCGCACGGCCCGCGCACGTCGGGGCACTGCCGCGCAAGGCCCCTGCCCCAGGCCCTCCGAGGCTCCTCCGTCTGATCAGACCCTTTGTTAGGTGCTGGCTCACAGCCAAGAGAAACATTTTTTAAGAGAATAAACTCGCCAGAGCCGTCTGAGCGCAGAGCCCTTGGCTCGGGGGGGTCGGCAGGGCTCGGGGTCAGCACTGGTCGCTGCGGCCGCGCAGGCACCCCCAGGCTCTGCGCCCGGTGCCGGGGCGCTGCAGGGACCTGCACTGTGGGGACACTGCGGGACATGCGTAGGGGCCAGGCCCTCGCGTGGCACCCGCGGGCGAAGCCTTTGCTCGGGGAGCGGCCTCCCGTGCCAGCTGCCGGAGCGCCAGCGGCGCGGGCGACACAGGCACATTCCAAGGCTTATAAGGCAATTGCGTAGCCGGAGCTCGCACCATGAAGGAACCCGGCTGCCCAGCAAGAGGGACACGCAAGTGTGTCCAGGGAACAGGCCTGGCCTCAGCCAGCGCCGCACCAGGAGCGGCTCCCACAAAGCGCCTCGGCCACGAGCAGCCGGAGCGCTCAGCACCGCAGGAACGGGCCAGGGCCGCCATCCCAGCGCGGCGCAGCACGGGCTGCCTCCTGCGCTACCCGCTCCCGGCCAGCGGGAGCTCGGCCTGGAAGCCGAGCAGCAGGAGGACGGTTGGCCTGACCCCAGCGCACAAGCCCGGGGCGCTGAGACCCGTGCCGCGGTTTGGAGCGGGATCGGGAGGGCGGCTCGGCCGCTGGAAGAGCTCCCTGCCCCCTTCCGCACGGGCTCCGGAAGAGGCCCCCCTGCCTCCCCCAGCAGCCAGAGCGACGCTGCAGAGGCCGTGCAGGACTTCAAATTTCTGCTGCGCCCGGAACCCCCCCGGCGTGTCCCCATGCCACGCTGATAAGGCAGCGGGGAGCCACGAGAGAGGCCGAGCGGATGAGATCATGGCAGAACTCAGCCCTCCAAAGGTCCCGGCTTATCCACATTCCCCTGCAGCTGCCTGGGCCCAGCAGCCACAGCCTCCCACCACGGTGGTAGGGAAAGGACAGGCGTTCCCGAGGTTTGGCTTCTCTTACCCTGGAGATGGAGAGCGGCATGCTGAAATCCTTCCCTCCCTGCAGCCGGAAGCCCCAGGGCGCAGGCCCATCCAGAATCACCTTGTAGGACTCCACTTCACCCATCTCTGCAAGGGAATAGGGTGCGATCCCGGGTTACGGTGCGTGGGAACAAGGCGGGAGAGCAGCTGAGCAGGGGCCCAGCGCCTGGCGGGATGGGGCAGGAGGTGGCAGGTCACCCTTCCCGGACATGTTCCACCCTGACTATCCTGCACTGCGGCTAGAGACACGCCCCAAATCCATCAGCATCCACAGCCGAGGTGCCCCGGCTGGTGCTAACGGAGGAGCCGGCTGCAGCCCGAGCGCCGTGCTCGGTGCCCTCACGGGCTGCGCTCCCTGCCCCAACCCTGGGCCTGCTCTCCTGTGCGGCAGCCCCCTGGAGGATCTCGCTGCTGAAAGCTGAAATGGCTGCAGACCACAGAAAAGTGACAGCAGGCGTGGAAGCCAGGGCTGTTTTCCCTGGGTGAACCAGCAGCAGCAGCGCAGTAGCCGGGCGATGCCAGCCGAGCGGCCTGGCAGCGCAGCCAGGCTCGTGCTGCAGCAGCTGGCGGAGCAGATGCTACCTGGGCACGAGCCCATGTCTGTGCGTGGGGCCGGGGCTCCGGCGACCAGGGAATCCCCGCGCTGCCCTGCGAGCCAGCGGCGCTGGAAGCAGCCAAGGCATGGGGAGCACGGGGACCAGCCAGCACCCCCGAGCAGCGCTCCAGCACCTCGGGAGGTGCCTCTGGGACCCTGCTGGGATGTGATGGATGCAGCACCCCGAGGCCCGGGGGCTCCCAGACGGATGTGACAGGACCGGGGTGGGGGCCGGTGAGCCCCGCGCTCGCCGGGCCGGGCCGGGCCGGGCGGGCTATATAAGGCGTGTAAGATGACACCGGCGTGCGCCCTGTTCGGGAGGCTGCGGGAGGGCTGCGTGTCAGACATTCCCCAGCACCGAGCAGCCGCGCGAGCCGGGCCGCGGCCGCCCACCCCATGGCGCCCAGGAGCGCCCCGGCCGCGGGGCCCGGCAGCCGCGGGTCGGGCACGGCGCGGGCAGAGGAGCGTTTCGGAGGGATGGGGAGGGGGACTCCACACGGCGCCTCCCTATGCGGGGAGGGCCACGGTCGTGGGGCTGCCGTGGGGCACTGGGGGTCTCGGGGCACCTGCTCCCGATGGGCAGCAGGGCACAGGGTCCTGCCCCACACACCCTGGCCCAGCTCCCCAGCCCCCTCTCCCCCATTTCCTAGTGCTGCCCCACGCGGGCCCCGTGCCCAGACTGGGGGCCTCCTTCACGCAAAACCCCCCGACCCCATCCCCCCGTTCAGGTGGGACCAGCCCCTTTCCCTTAGCTGGGCCCCATCATCCTGATCCATGGGCAGCCCCCATCCGGGTTGGTCCCGAGTCCCCAACCCTGCCCCACACAGGCCTCTCTACCCGACTCCATAGGGGGCTCCCATCCTGCCCCACACCGCCCCTCTCCCGGGCCCCGCCGCCCGCCCCCGCTCGCAGCGCCGACCCCGGCCCGCGCTCACCTGCGGCCGGGCCGGGCCGCCCCAGCGGAGCGGGGCCGAGCGGAGCGGGAGGACGCGGGGCTCGAACTCGGGGCGCCGCCCCCGCCCGGCCCGGCCCGCCCTTAAGTACGGCCGGGGGGGGCGGGGGTGGGCGGTGCCAGAGGCCGGCGGGGCCAATCAGCGCGCGCGCCCGCCGCGCTGGGGCGGGCACGGCGGCGCCCCCCGGCGGCCAAGCGCGGGTGCCGCAGGCTCGGCCGCCCCCTCCCGCCTCCCGCCGCCGCGAGGAACGGGACAGGACAGGACCGGAGCCGCAGCCGGGACCGGGACGGGAGCCGGGTGCTGCGCACGCTTTTTATTCCACCCCGGCTCATGGCCAGTCCCGCGGCCCGGGGGCAGCCGCCTCCCTGCTCAGCAGCCGCACGAGCTTGGCCTTGAGGTTGCTCTGGGGCTTGGGCCCAGGCCGTGGGGGAGGCTCCTCGGGGGCGCAGTGCCCCGCCGGGCCCCAGCGCTGCTCCGCGGGAGCCGGGGGCTGCGGGTCACCCCACGCCGGGGCTGCGGCCGCCGCTGCCTGGTTGTCATAGAGGGGGCCTGGCTCGGTGCTGTGGCCCTCGGGGGCTTGCCGGCACCCCAGCTCCCATTGCCCTTGCTCCTGCTCCTCTTCCTCATCCTCTTCCTCCTCCGCTGGGCGGCCCGGCTCTGCCGCAAAGATGTTCTCATACAGGTGCTCAGCTGCCGGTTTCCCCGTGGGCCAGGGCTGCCCAGGGCCTGGTTGCCCCGGCCCGAAGAGGGGCTGCTGGCCCCGGGCGATGGAGGCGTAGATGATGGGGCCAGTGCTGCTGGGCTCCGGCGGGGGAAAGTGGAGGAGGCCTGGGGGTGTTTGAGAGCCAGGGTGCACCCTCCCCCCCGGTGGCAGTTCCTCGGGGCCAGGGTCCCGGGGCTGGGACTCGGTGCATGGAGGAGGGAGCCGGCTCTCCAGGGCATCCTTGCCCTGCTGCTGCTGGCAGGCGATGGCAGCGGCCACGGCCCGGCAGAGCTCTGGGGCCCGCGGGGTGCTGAAGGTGAAGGTGCCCTCGCCCGAGTCGCTGCGGCGGCCAGCCTCGAAGGAGAAGACTGTCTGCAGAATCAGAGGGCAGGGTGAGGGGCTGGTGCCCGCCTCGTCTGCCCTGGGCGAGACGGGGAGCAGGGCAGCACCTACCTGGTCCTGGCCAAACTTGCGGAGGAAGGGGTAGGGCCAGGTGAGCAGGGGCTGGCGGGACTGCGGGTCCTTCAGCGTCAGGCTCTGGGGCAGGGCGGCGAGCAGGTAGTGCCCATGCAGACCACAGCGGGCGGCTGCGTCCGTCCTGAGCACCAGCACCAGGAACTCGGTCACTGCAGGAGCAGAAGAGCCTCAGAGTGAGCCTGGCTGCACTGAGCTGCTGCCCACTCCAGCCCCATCCATCCCCACAGCACGTACGGTTCTGCCACGAGGAGTAGAGGGAGTTCTCCTCCATGTGGACGTTGGGGCTGGGCTGTGTTCTGCTGCTGCTCTGTGGAGCCTCCTTTGTGCCCTGAAACAGTGGGATGCGAGCGTGGCCCCCGGGCACCCTCATCCCAGGGCTGCTCCGAGCGTGGCACAGGGCATGCAGAGATGGGGCCATGCGAGCAGGGCTGTAGCATCTCTGCCTGCTGCGCATGTACAGTGGAGACTTTCCCAACAGGGGCTTGCCTTCAAAAGGACCCCAATTTTGTCCACCTAACAGGACTCATCCCTTCCTCTCCTGCATTCCCTGGACCTGGTAACACCCTCCATCCCAAGGTGATGGCCAGGGACTGGGGAAGGGAGTCCCCTTACTGCGCTTGACCCATGAGCAGAACAAGGAGGGTCCGGGTGTGCAGCCGGGGAAGGTTCCATGGTACCTGGAAAGCCAGTTGGCAGAGCTGCGAG
Organism: Tinamus guttatus; assembly: GCF_059628265.1. Lineage (NCBI taxonomy): Eukaryota > Metazoa > Chordata > Aves > Tinamiformes > Tinamidae > Tinamus > Tinamus guttatus. Next base: position 221,727 of record NW_028288689.1, read on the forward strand.
ATCCACTCGTCCCGCTGCTCGGCTGCCAGCACGTAGCTCTTCTCCGTGGTGTTGAGGTAAAAGGCAGCAGTGTCTTTGGGGCAGCTCTCGGTGCCAACAGGCCCCACAGAGACACAGTCGGAGAGGCGGATCACGCGGCGGGCGCACCGCCGCAGGGAGGACTTCTCCAGCATTGTGCCATCGTCCCGCACATCAAACTTCTCCATGCGGGCCACACCAGACGGGCTGGCAGCAAAGAGCTGCGCTCGCATCTTCCTCCAGGACCTCTGGGGTTTGGGAAGGGCAAAGATGATGGGAAAAAAAAAGGTCAGCACACCGCTGCCTGCTGCATCTTCGCCGGCACTGCCTTCCTTTCTGCAGCAGAGCAAGGGCTCCAGCTGTGCTTGGCAGGACATGGCACCCTGGGCACAGGCACTGCCCTTCCTGCCCCCTCGGCAGGGCCAGAGGGGAGGATGCAGCAAGCAGGGGCCATTGCGGGTCCCTCAGCAGCTGCAGGCCAAGCCAGTACCAAGCCAGGGCTGGCAAGGTGGCCCGCGTGGCCCTGCTTCGCTCGCCGCTGCGTCTCGCTCGCCCCCGGCTGGGAAGGGAGCCCGGCTCCTGCCGCCGCTCCCCGCTGCACGCGCTGGCTGCCGCCGCCACAGCTGAGCCTCGCGTCGGGACGGACCCTCATGCAAATCAAGGCCATTTTGAGCTGCTCGTGCTCCTGCAGGCAGCCTCCCCTCGGCCCCGTGCAGGCAGGCCCTGCCGCTCGCAGCCCGCTTCCTCCCGGGGGACGCTCTGCGGTCCCCGGCACCTTCCCGGCATGTCATGGGATAGAGGGGGCACTTCCGCCCACGCGCTTCAAGAGCGCAACAGGGCCTCCACCCCTGTGAAACCGAACGCAGCTGAGCCGGGCACCCAAAATACCTGTGTCCGGTGTGGCGGGAAGCGGCACCCGCTCACAGCGGGGTCTGCTCAGCTCCCGCAGGCAGCAAAGCCGTCGTCCCCCCCGAGTGCTGAAGGCACCATCAGGGCCCAGCCCAGCCCCTGAACACAGGGAACAGGTCGGGGGTCTGCACCCCCTGGGCCGCGAGGTGGGGACTGCCCCCCACGCGCCATCTCATGGCTCCACGGGGCCGGCTCGACCCCACCACAACGGTACCACAAAGTGCCAGAATGTGCCCAGAGGGCTTCAGCGCTCGGTGCCCATCCCCGAGGCCCCTGCAGAGCGGCCAGGCACGCGCAGCCCCTCGGCGCCCTCTCGCACAGCGTGTCCCGCTCCGGCTCGCGGCAGGCCCAGCACTCGGCGCCGTCCTGCGCTCCCGCCACCGCCACGTGCTGCTCCCGCTCACACGCACGCCCCGCAGCTCTGCCTCGTTAACGTGTTTATTGTTGCACTGCGAATCGCGGTGAGATCAAGTGAGAAGACAGAGCCTGTACACGGGGGGCCGTGGGAGCAGGGGCCCGCTTGGGTGGGCTCCCTCAGCCACGGCAGTGCCGCCTTGCCCCGCTACTCCCGCTGCAGAGCCCGGCCCTGGGCAAGGGCTCCGGCTCCATCTCCCCCCTTTCCCGGCTGCAGAGAGCCTGGGTCGCCCCTGCGGGGAGGGCCTCCCCCGCCAGAGCCTACTATGGGGGCATTAATGGGCAGGACAGCACTATTCATCCCACCCCAAACCCTCCTCCACCTTTTACCTTTCCAAATTTGCTGTGCTGCACATAGAGGATCCCATCCTTCACCGGTCTCTCCATGAGCACAGCACTGCCCTGGCAGCTGGTGCTGAGATCTGGGACTCAGGCTACCATCCGCAGAGAAATGTGACTGCTGCAGCTGAAGCAACTGCATGGGGCAGACTTCCTTTTCTCAGCAACTTCCCCTTTTTGGTGTGTGGGATGAGGGGCAGGCTGGGTCACCGGAGGTGTCCATCCTCCCTCCCCTGAACACGAGGGCACTGGAGCAGAACATGTGTGACAAGAGCACAGGAAGCTCCGAGGGGACCACCTGACTCGAGCCCCATGTGCTCTGGCCAGCTCCGGCTGCACTAGGGCACAGTCTGGGGCAACCAACTGTCCTTGCCAAAGAGCAGTAGGAAGGAGCAGTCACCAGCTGAGGGTGCATGACACGAGCTGGGCAGAACCCTTCCAGGGGAAGCCAGAGGCTTCGCAGGAGAGCGATGTAAGAGCCCAGCCACGCCACCATGGAGAAGCTGCGTAGAGACAGCAGGCAGCCGGGCACAGAACAGCCGCCCGCAGGCACCACTACCTGCTTGCCCAACGCTTCGTGCCGCTGACGCCAGGGGCTGTTGCAGCACAGCTCCCCACACTTCCTCCTGCAAGAGCAGGAGCTTCCTCAGGCTGCGCTGGCAACAATCCTACAGGGTCAAATGCTTGGAAAAGGGGTCACAGCAGTAGAGGACACTGCCCTGGCTGCAGTCCAGGGCTTTGGGAAGCGAGAACAGTTTGCACAAAGGGAGCCAAAGAGCAGCTCTCTCCCGCAGCCCGCGTGGAGGCGGTGCTAGGCAGCATCGTGCCCTGGCTAGAAGTCCATGGAGCTGTGGGCTAGGTAGTCCTTGCGGCCGATGTTGCTGACTTGCTTCGTCTGCATCGCCTCCAGCTTGGGGCAGTCGGTGATGCGATGGCCCAGGCCGCCGCAGAAGGCGCAGCCCCGCTCGCCTGCAACGGGAGGAGCGGCTCAGAGCGACACACACGGTACCATGGCAGGAGGGTGGTCCCCACCCCAGGGGCAGAGGGGCTACGTCTGCAACTCCCACTGCCAGCAGCACTGGGACACTCATGCAGCCAGGCAGCAAGAGTCCCAAGGCAACCCAGGTGAAAGTGATGCTGGAAATGCCCTGGGAATCCAGAGAAATAGGAGCCTATTCACACTCACAGTACTCCACCAGCCCTGCTGGAGTTCCCTGTTCCCCGGGGATTCTTACCTCCAATGTCCAGCATGGTCTCGTCCCCACAGTGCAGCACCTGGAGTACAGGAGGCACCTTCTGCTTCGCCTCCAAGAGCAGAGCCTTCAGATCCATGAGCACTGACTCATCTGGGGGCAGAGACACAGGTCAGAGACAGCCCGAGCAGGAGCCCAGTGTGTCCCCGAGGGATGGGACAGCCAGCCAGAGGCAGAGGAGCTCCATCTCCCGCGACCATCTCCCTTCCACAAGCCCTAGGGACTTGGCCCTGCTTGCTTGGGAACCGCCACTGTCAAGGCAGCGGTGACGAGGAAGCAAGTGACGCTGTCGCATGGCCTCACAGAGCTGCAGCCCACCCTGCAGGCAGCCCCAGCCCAGCCCCGCGCCGCCTCTCACCGCAGGCCTTGTTGATGAAGGTGGTAGCGATGCCCGTGTTGCCTGACCGGCCCGTGCGCCCGATGCGGTGAACTGCAGAGAAACAGGGAGCTTCAGGCCGGGCTCACTGCAGCCCCAGCACTGCAGCAGGGCCCCGCCGCAACCGCGGCCAGGACGAGCACGCAGCCCTGCACCGCCAGCTGGGATCCCGCACTCCCACTCCCTGCAGGGCCCGCTCCCTACCATAGTTCTCAATCTCTTCTGGCATGTCATAGTTGATGACATGCTGGATAGCTGGGAAGTCCAGGCCCTTGGAAGCTACGTCAGTGGCAACCAGGACATCCTTCTTCCCATCCCGGAAGGCCTCGATGGCTTTCGTCCGCTCCTCCTGATCTGCAAGAGATGAGCACAGAAATCAGCAAGGGCAGAGCTCCCAGTCCCATGGCCTCAGAGCTGAGCACCGCTCACAGCCCAAGCTCCCTCCCTTGGAGAGGCCCTGCACATCCTGCCTGGGCAGGCCCAGCCCACACAGACCTTTCCCTCCATGGATGGCCACAGCTTCCACACCCTTGAGCAGCAGGTATTCATGGATTGCATCAACATCTGCCTTCTTCTCCGCAAAGATCAGCACCTGCCACAGCACAGGCATCAAGGAAAGAGAAGAGCCTTTCTGCCCCTGCTAGGAACCAGCACAACCTCCAGAGAAACCTCCTCCCTCTTGCAGAATAGAGTGGTCACATAATAGCTCTGGGTCCGGGACCACACACAGAGTCACCTCAATCCCCATACATGGCACTGCCTTCAATTTTGTCCAGCAGCACCAGCCCCGCTGAGGGCCGCGTGGCAGACGGACGGCTGCGCTGAGGGGCACTCCTGACATGCTGCACCCTACTCACAGGTGGCGGGGTCTTCTGCAGGCACTCGAGCAGGTACACCATCTTGGCCTCCTCCTTCACATACTCCACTTCCTAGGAACAAGCGCGGAGATGGGTCAGGTGGACAACACAACAGAGGGACTTTGGAGGGACAACTATTTGTAGGAAGCACGGGTATCTGACAAGAAGCACCAAGTGTCCTGTGGGCTGCGCCGGCCTCCCACACTGGCACGGGGAAGCCCCCAGCTACCTCACCTGCACAACGTCCAGGCTGGCAGCGCCCGCTCGCCCAACATTGATAGTGATGGGCTTCACCAGGGCACTCTTGGCAAAGTTCTGGATCTTCTTGGGCATTGTGGCACTGAAGAGAAGGGTCTGCCGCTGGCCCTGTGCAGGGAACAGTGCAAGCCAGCGTTCAGCACCCGAGTGGGCAGGCACAGCGACACAGCCCCGTGCAGGATGGACCGTGCCAGCTCAGCACCTTGAAATAGGAGAAGATGGTGCGGATGTCCCCCTCGAAGCCCATGTCAATCATCCTGTCAGCCTCATCCAAGGCCAAGTACCGGCAGATATCCAAGCTCACCATCTTCTTCTGCAGCAAGTCCATGAGGCGGCCAGGGGTTGCCACCATCATGTGCACACCACTGTGGGACGAGAGAAGGCCACAGCCAAACATTCAGGTTCTGCCCCATGCACCAACATGTAACGAAGGGCTCAAGGTGCAACTATTTCACCACCCACATGCCCTGCCCCAGAGCTCAGGCCGTGGGCTGGCAGGGCAGTAACACACACGCAAGCCCTTGCCTGTCCCACCAGACCAGCCTGGATGCCGGTTCTTAGATCCCTGCCCTGAAATAAGCCCAGCTCCAGCCGCCCTACTAGGCCTTACTGCTTGATGGTCTCCATCTGCTCCTTGACAGACATGCCCCCGATGCAGAGGGCGCAGCGCAGCGGGGGCAGCCCGTCCTCCTGCAGCAGGCGGCAGTAGTATTCGATGATGCCGTGGGTCTGCCGGGCCAGCTCCCGCTGCAGACACAAAGTCGTTAGTCCCGCGGCTCCACTTAGCCCCTCACGGCTGTGCCCGTTCCCCAGGGGCTTCGGGAAAGGCTTCCCTGCAGCCCCGCAGGCAGGCGCCGCGACACACTCACAGAGGGACAGATGATGAGTCCGTAGGGGCCCTCTCGCTTGGAAAACGGCAGCCTCTTCTCCTGCTCCAGGCAGAACATGATAACGGGAAGGGTGAAAACCAAGGTCTTCCCAGAGCCAGTGAAGGCAATGCCGATCATATCCCTTCCTGAGAGGCTGTCAGAGATGAGCGCTGAGCGTGAGCAGAACCGTCGCAGAGCGGCTCAGACCCGCGGGGCAGGTGGTGCGTGGGGTGAAGGGGCTTTCACCCGTCAGCAGGAAAAGCACCCAGTGGATTTCAGCAGGGAGCAGAACAGCCCCCACATCGGGACAGAGCACTCACATAGTGGGGATGCCTTGGATCTGGATGGGCGTTGGCTGCTGGATTCCTTTTTTCTTCAGGCCCCTCAGGATAGCTGTGAGAAAACAAGACGCATCCACAATTGGAAATGGGAGTTTTCCCCCTACTTTTCTCCTAGCTCATTGCTCAGCAGCAGCTCTTTCACCAGTGATAAACACGCTCCCCAGCTAGACATGGCTACTGTCTTGAATTCCAGCTGTGATCTCACACAGTGCTACAGATCTGCCAACTCTGCTCCCCAAGGCGAGTGCCACCCAAGAGCACCGCTTCCCTGCCAGCCCCGCTCCTGTTCCCGCTCCCAGCCCACCTGCCGGGAATTTCATCTCCTTGAAGCTCTTGATGGGAGGGGGGATGCCCTCGCCCTCCACGAGGATGTGGTACTTCTTGCGCACGCGGTCGTGCCGGGCCTCTGACATGCCCAGGATGTAGCGGGGCGCTCTCCAGCTGCGGAGGCAATGAGAAAAGGTCACGGTGTGGGGCGAGCCCGGCGCTGCGCGGCCCCCACCAAGGCCCAGGCTGGCTCTGATGCCCCGCTACGGAAAGCGGGGAATCTCGCAGGGCGCTGTGGGGAGAGCACATGGGAAAATCCAAGCTTGTCCCGTGCACTGAACATTTCTCCAGAGAGCAAGTAAGAAACTCCAGCCCACAACTGTGAACAGTCAACGGATGATGGAGGTAACGTGCCAGGATCTTTTGGACACATCTCACTTCACCAGTCCCTGCCACTACCAGGCCTCGAGCAGCGCTGGCTCCTTGGGCTCTCACAGTCGCAGTCTCCAGCTTAGCCTTCTCCAAGAATGGAGAAAAACAGCTCAAGTCTCCAAGTTTAACACAGAAGTACCCTAGTAACGTTCACTACCTTACCAAATGTAAAACAACACCCAAAATAACCTGAGAGTCCTGGATCTTACACACAGTGCTAAGATGCCAGGTCACACAGCACAAGAAGAGCCGGCAGTCACAGGCAGCGTTCTGCCCAGCAGGCTGTGTGGCTTGTAGCTCTCTGCTGCAACAAAGTGATGATTTCAGAAAGAAACTGTCTGTATCAAAAAACATACCTGGTTTTAATTGGATCATCGTATGTGATGCCCTTTGCCATCTCCTTCACTGACATCAAAGCTGCAAGAACAGACGCACAGGAAAATCAGCAAAATCCATCTGTCTCCAGATACGCTCCATTCCAGCAAAGAAGTACTTGGGATAAAGGTTTGGGGGACCATGCTCAGAGATGGCTGAAAAGCAGTGGTACCCAGAGGCGCTACTGAGCACAGAAATACTGGGTGCTGCAGGTATGTAGGGACCAGCAATGGCAAAGTTCAGTCACACAGTCAGGCACCAATTGAGGGACGCGGCTATGTTTTCCTTTCCCATCCCTGGGTGTGTATATCACAGGCTGTTACAAAGCAACTAACACAGCGAAGACAGCTCCAGAAAGCAGCCTAAGGGACGTGGAGCTCCCGCCACTCACCTCGGCCCTCTGCCACACTCTCCAGGATCTTCTCCTCCTCCTTCAGCTGCTTTTCCTTGGCCGACTCCTTCCGGGCTGCGGAAAGTCAGGGAAACAGTGAGAAGGCCTGAGTGCGCCAGGGCCACTCAGCCCTGCTGCGGCCGCCCCTACCTTCTGCCTTCTCCTTGAGGTGCTGGTGCTGGTCCAGGAGGCTGACGTTGGACTGGGGTCCCAAGGGGATGTCGTCCTCATCGCCGCGCTGCTCGCCCCCACTGTCCCGCTGCTCCTCCTCCGACACCACCTTGCGTCGCATCTGCAGCAGCTTCTGCAGCTGCGAGAGCGCGGGGGCCGTGAAGGGGCCGGCGCCGTGGCAGCCCCGCTCGGCCCGCGCCGCGGAGCCCCCCGCGCGCCGCTACCATCTGCGCCTTGCGCTGCTTCACGGGCACGTAGGGCACGTAGTCGTCATCGTCCTCGCCGGACAGGCCCGAGCCCTCGGACGCCTCCTCGCGCTGCCTCTGCGGGGACACGCGAGGTGAGGGGAGGGGAGGGGAGGCCGGCCCTCTCCGCTCCGGTTCGGTTCGGTTGGGCCCGGCCCGGTTTGCTGGGGCCCGGCCCGCTCCCACCTTCCTGTCGGCCGCGGCCTCCATGGCGCCGTCTCCGCGCAACCCCGCGCGGCGGAAGTGCCGGCCGCGGGGCGGGCGCTGTCGCCTGGCAACGGTCGCGCGCGTGACGCGACAGGGGCGGAGAGCGCTCGACGGGCCGCCGCTTAGGCCAAACTTAGCCAGGAAGCGCGAGCGGGCCATTAGCCCCCGCCCTCCTCCCTCGATCGCCGCCCCCGCGCAGGCGCGCGGAAACAAACCAGCCACGAGCTGGGTTTAAATAAAATAAAAAATTAAAAAGTTCTTTATTGGGTCCAGCACGGTCCTTCCCCGCGGAGGTGGGGGCACGGGCCGGGACGGCGGGGGCGCCGCGGGCCTCACTGCGCTGCGCTCGGTGTGGTTCTCTTGAGGGTGAAGTTGGTCCAGTTCACGGCCACCTTCTGCCGCGTCTGCTTGGCAGAGTCCAGGCAGAACCTAGCGGGGACGGGAGCGGGTGAGGCGGGAGCGCCCGGGCGCCGCCGCGGCCCCCGCACCTGCCCCGCGCCCGCCCTCACCTCTTGAAATACTCCACTTCTCTGTCAGTCTCGTCCATCTCTACCCCGTCCACGTCCTTGGGCAGGAACACGTCATCTGGGAAAAACAGGGGCAGGGAGTCAGCGCGATGCTGCGGCCCCCCCGGCAGCTCCGCTCCCTCGGAGCAGGGCAGGGCACTGCCATGGGGGACCCTGCCCCAGGACGGGGTCGGTGGAGGGCAGCCAGCGCGGAAGGGGTGCGCCGGGCGGCACCGGGCCGCGCTCCCGCACTCACCGATAGAGGTATTGGATTTCTCCGCCTTGTTCCGGCTCTTCCTGCTCTTGCCCTTGGGCTGGGGGGAGCCTGCCAAGGCGCTGGGCTGAGGCGGCTGGCGGTCCCCAGCAGCCGAGGGAGGCGGCTGTGCCGGCTCCGGCAGCTCCGATTTGCCCTCGCTCCTCCGGCCCTTCCACTCGCCGCTTCTCTCCTTGTCCGTCCGGGTGCCGCCGCAGCCCCAGGGCTGCCCCTTGGCGCTCTCGCCCGGCTCGGCGCAGCCGCCCGCCCGCTGCGGCTCCGGCGCGCTGCCCTTGGAAGGGGCCTTGGCGCCCAGCACCTGCCCCTTCGCACCAGGGCTCTCCAGCCCGGCCTGGCCGCCGGGCCCCGCGGCGCCGTCCCCCTTCTTCACCTGCCCGCTCTGCCGCTTGCTCTTCCGCTGCCGGCCCGCTGCGGGCACCGGCTCCTGCGGCTCCGGCCCTTTGGGCTGCGGGCCCTCCCTGGGCTCCGGGCTCGGCCCGTCGCCATCCGCGGCAGAGTCTGTGCCCTTGGACTGCACCCAGATCATGCGCGAGAGGCTGGGCACGGCGCTGAGGCGCTTCACCACACCGTTCTCGGCCGCTGGCGCCGGCTCCCCGGGGCCCTCGCCCCATCGCGGGCCCAGCTCACCCCGCAGCAGTGCGTGGCTCTTGGCAGGGCCCAAGCTGAGCGGGGCAAGGGCCAGGTCTATGTCCTGCAGGTCAGAGGAGCCATTGAGGTGGGAGAGCAGATTCTTCTGCTCCAGGACAGCTGCCTTCTTGGGGAAGTCATTGACATCGAGGTTGAGGTCGTAGACGCTGAAGCTAGCCCGGAGGGAGTCCTTGATGCTGTTCTTGATCTCCTGCAGCCGGCTGCTGAGGAAGCTGTTCACCCGCTCCAGCTCCAGCTCCGGCCACTCCAGCAGCTTCTCCTCGGCAGGCTCCCTGGCCTGGCTGGCTGCAGGGCTGCGCTCTGCCCGCTTCTGGGCCTCTGCCTCCAGCTGGGCTTTCTCCTTCTCCTGCAACACAGGTGCCATGAGAACGAGTCTGCCTGGGCCACCCAGTGACACAGGCAACAGCGCTGCTCTGACCAGGCAGCAAGCCCCAGCCCCTACTCTCAGCCTGGCTGAGCCACGTCCTCCACAGCCCCCAGAACTATCATGCATTCCAGAGGCAGCACAAAAGCCACCACCTCGCACACTGAGCACCAGCCTGGACACAAGGCACCAGCAAACAGCACCCATGGGCTGTCTCAGCACCATCCCTCTCTATCACCCATACGGATTTTGTCAGGGCCACGGCACAGAGCAGGTAGAGCCTGGACAGTGTGCACAGCCCTCTGTGGGAGCAGACACCGGCAGGCGCCCGGGGTGGGGGGGCACCATCTGTCACTTCAGGGGACAGGGGCAGCAAAGGACAGAGTTATAGAAATCAAATGGAAGCAAGGGAAAGTGAAGTCCTGCAAAGAGCCCCCAATCTTGTCCCGGACTCCCCAAACGGGTACACAGGCCTCTCCCTTGCAGCCTGCCTCCCGTACAGGCAGGCAGCATGTCCCTCCTGCCAGCCTCACCTTCTTCTTCTGCTTGTGCCGTGCCCGCTTGGCTGCCTTGGCACTGTTCAGGGGCTTGGGCTCGGTGCTGTTGATGTAGTCTAGCAGCTCGTCCACATTGCGGTGGTCCACGGCAGGCTCTCCCGAGCCGCTGCTGTGCCCTAGTTTCTGCGGCAACTCCTCTTTCCTCTTGGTGAGGCGCGAGCGGAGCTTCTCTCGGATCTCAGCGTAGTTGCGGCTCGTCGGAGCAGCCGGGGGCTGCGGGATGTCACAATGTCAGGATCAGCTGCCACACGAAGCCGGGGTGACGTACGGGCAGCCCCGGCTCTCACACTTCTCCCCCACCAAACTACCCTACCGTTCCCTTCCCCAAGGTCTCAACAAGACAAAGTCAGCACAGCCCAACTGAGCTGCTCTTCCCCACCGAAGCCACAGGGTTTGGCTGGTCAGGCCAAGGACATGCAGGAAGCAACAGGTCAGGAGCAAGGGGACCGCTGGACTGATGAGGCGCTGCCAGAGAAGAACCATGGCCAGACCTGCAACGGGGCCATTCTCATCTTCAACCCTCTGTACGCAGAAGCTAACACTTCCCACCACAAAGCAGAGTGCAAAGCCCAGGGGTGGCCACAGGCCAGGCCCTCACTCACCGCGTTGTGGCCGAAGAACTCACAGTAGCAGCAGTCACAGAACTTCCCATCTTTCTGGTTGGTGGAGGAGGAGGTGCAGGAACTGCGCTCCGAGCTGCTGTCCTCATCCTCCCCGAGCCCCTCGTCCGCCTCGCACGGCTGTGGCGGGTGGCAGCTGGTACCGTTTGGGAATTTGTGCCCTTTGCAAGAGGGGTCCCTGGGGGAAAGGGAAAACAGCCAAGAAGTGAGCAGGAGCTGGAGGCCTTGCTATTGCCCCACACTGCGTGCACAGGAACACCCCTCCCAGGGCCTGTGCCAGAGCAGAAGGGTTTGCAGGGCAGACAAACCCCATCCCCTGCATCCTCCTCCAGGGAGGAGTCCAGGCAGAAGACGTCAGCAGCTCATGGCCCCCCAGGATCTCCGCCCCCGGGAAAGGCTGACGCCAGAGCTCCAGAAAGCAGCGTCCCCCTGCAAGGCCGCGAGCTGATCCCGGGGCAGGCAGGTACTCACTGGGGGCAGCAGGTAGCACAGGTGAGAACCGCTGGGACCGCATGCAGCTGCCACGCATCCCCGCGCGCCGGCGGGCCCGGCTCCCGCGGCACAGACCGCCCCGCGCGCACAGGGAGGCCGGCGGCCAGGACCGCGCTGCCCCCGCGGGAGCGCTACCCAGCGCGGAGGGACCCGTGCCCTCGGCTCAGCGTGCTCTCTTCCAAGGCACAGGCAGCCCAAAGAGGGCCAGGGGAGCAGGCGAGCAGAACCACAAGTCCACGGGCTCCATCTTCTCGAGGACCTTGGCTCAGTGCCTCAGCCGCCCGGCGGGTCTCACTGACAAAGGTCCTGTTGGCCAACAGCAGGTTGACCAGGCGGTTCCTTTGGGTCTCTTAGCTGGAGGAGGAGCAAGCACAGTCTCTTCTGCACCACAGTACTAAAGGACAACCGCAGGGAGAAGACACGTGGGGAGAAAGAGCTTAAGCCTCAGAGATCGGGGGACTACAACAGTGGATTGGGCCTGCAAACACACAGGCTCTTTGCACCCCCGCTCCACAGCAGTGGACCCCTTGGCAGGGAAAGGCACATTTTGGGACAGGGCAGAGAGAAAGGGCACGTTGCCCAGCAGGGAGAGGCTGGAAGCACGCGGGGCCGGTCCACTCACCTGTTTGTGCCGGGCAGCTGGTGGGAGGCAGGAGGAGGGATGAGCGAAGTGCTGCAGTGCCCATTGCAGGGATGAGCGCAGCCCGAAAGCGGAGGTGGCATCTTCAGCAGCGGCACGTTGGCAGGGGGCGGGTGAGGGCTCTTACACGAGCCCGGACTGTGTGAGACGGCACCAGCAGGAGGGGACTCGGACGCCGGCTTGAGGGCGGCTCCCTGCGCGCTGGGCGCGGGGAAGAGCGCGGCTGGGGGCGAGGGGCCCAGCGGGACGCGCGGCGGGGAGCCGAAGGGCCCCGCGTGGGCAGGCGTCTGTTTGGAGGGGATCAGCGCTGGCGGCTGGGAGGGGAGGCCGGTGGGACTGTTGGGAGGAGCAGTGAGGTCCGAGTGCTGATGGTGCTCTGAGGAGTGGAAGGCCTCACCTGCAGACGGGCGGGAGCAGACATGGTCAGGCACCCCCTGCCCTGAGCGGGCCACGGCCACGCTCCAGCCCCAAAGCACACAGGTCCCTTGGCACAACATGCAGGCTGGCCCGAAGAAGGCCCTAGAGCTTCCCGGGTGCTGACAGGTGCCCACAAGGCTATTCCTCAGCCAGGAGCCACGCACAGGGCTGCTCCTAGGGCAGTGGGACACGGCCTTTTGCACAGGCTGCTTCTCTGTGTGCCTCTCCCTACTTCCCTGCAGGCAGCAGAGCATCTGTACTAGAAGCCACCCCTGCTTGCCCGGGTGTCCTACTGTCCCCCCATGCTGCTTTGGGCTGTGCTGCACACGCAGCCAAGCAAGGGGAAAAGGTGCCGAGGCGGAGAGGGGACCCGGAGCCGCGGGCTCGGCTGGGCCCTGCGCGCACCTGGCGGCGGGGCCCTCCGGCACACGCTTTTGAACTGCTTCGGCAGCGTCTTGCAGAAGTCCAGTGAGGTAGGCAGAGGCGAGGCCGGGGCCAGGGCCGCGCCGCCGGGCGCCGCGGGGGCCGCGTGGCTGTAGGGACAGGCCTTGAGTGCTGGCGCCGCCGCAGGGGCCTGGCCCGCGCACTCCGGAGGCAGAGCGAGGCCAGGGTGCTTGTCACCTGCAAGGAAAGCGCAGCTAGGGCCTGCTCGACGTCCCCTAGCCACAGGGAAGGGCAGGAAGCTCCACGGCCTTGTGCAGACACCCCTGCGCACAGCCATCCCCCTCCACCCTGCCCGCAGCTCAGCACGCCAACACGCTGCTGCACTGACTCTCCCGGGCAAGGGGGCAAACGCTGCAGGCCCCCAGCACCCTGTGAAAGCTCTGCTGTGGCAGGGGATGGCACCCAGGCTTCCTGCTGGCACCAGCACCCGAAGGCACAGCCTGGCCGTCCGCCCCTGCCCGCCAGTCAGATGGCTGCAAGGCCAAGCCAAGGAGAGCCCCGCTCAGCCCCACCGCTGGCTTCAACTCACCTAGTGCAGCCGGGGGGGCCCCGAGGGGACCGCCCTGCACGGCCCCGTTGCTGTGCTGCGAGTTCCAGAGGCCCGAGAGCTTGTGAGCAGACAAGAAAGAGCTGGGGTCCCAGTCCCCTGAGTTCCCGTGGCACGAGGAGGAAGAGGAGGAGGAGGAAGAGGAAGAGGAGTGGGAGCCACCCCCACAAGACTGCGACTTGCAGGATGTGTGGGATAACGAGACCTGGCAAGAAAAACACAGTGTGAAGCTGCAGCAGGCAGGGAGGGCAGGTGTGAAGCCTCAGCGCCCTGGCAGCAGGTCCCGACACTGCTTGCATGCCCGGTCTCCTGTGCCGGAGCACAGTGCCCAGGGAGCATCCCTGGAAGGCCCCAGCAATGCCCCCAGCTCTCGGGGGCCGGGGCAGAACAGCCAACTCTACGGCAAAGGCCACGTGCTTGGACCCAACGGGCCCAGGTTTAAGCAAGCCAAGCAGGACAGGGCTGCTCCTCCCTCACGCTCCACATCCAGACAGGCGCTGCCCCCCGGGACACCCAGCGCGACAGCCCGGGGCCGTGCACGGAGCGGGAAGCGCTGCGGAGCAGGGCAGGCAGAGGAGCCGGGGCGCTGCAGGCCCCGCCACACAGGTGGCTCCAACGCAAGGGAGGCCACCAGCCAACCCCCCACCACTCTGCTCCGCGCAGCCACGTCCGTCCCACGGGAGCTGGCACCAGCCCTGCGCGGGTGCAGGAACAGCCGGGTGGAGATGCCCAGGAGGCAGGAGGAAACGCAGCCGTCCAGCCTATGAGCAATGCCGCAGCGCCCTGCTCCAAGGAGCGCTGACCCGGCCCTGGAACTGCTGCTCCGTGCGCGCTTACCGCCAGGGCCTGCTCCTGCACTGCCCGCCGCTCCTCTTCCTCCACACTCTTGCGGCAGCTCTGGCAGATCCACAGCGGCATCTCTCCCAGGAGGTTTTGCACGAGCGTTGGCACAAAGTCCGGCGGCAGCCTCTCGCCGGGGGACACGAGCCCATTGTGGGACGGGCCGCCCCAGTCCTTGCGCTCACGGTGGCACAGCAGGCAGCACGTCTGCACCGACTGGTTGGCGGTGGGCAGCACCTGCAGCGGGATGTACAGGCCGCAAGTCACCCCACGGCAACACAGGGGCACCAGCTGCACGCGGGCGCGGGGCAGCGAGGACGCTGACGCCAAACCAAGGGCTTTCTTGGAAGCTACACGCGGGCCTGCGCTTTCTGCTGCTGGAAAAGAGCAGCCTCAGGGCTCCCCGGCTCATGCCAGCCCGAAACGCACCAGCTGCCAGCATTCCCAAACTGGGAAAGCCTATGGCAGGTACCAGAGCTCCCACTTGTATCCTCAGCGCAACAAGAGCCAGGCGGCCAACAGGGCAGCGGGACGTGCGGAAGCCGCCGCGCGGGGATGGAGCGGGTGGTCCCGGCAGCCGGGCCCCGCTCCGCTGCGCCCGCGGGCCCGGCGCGCTCGCGCTTGGCCTCTTTGTTCCGCGCAGCGGGCGGCGCACCGCGGCCCCGCGCGCTCGGTGCTGGCTCTGCCGGCGCGGGGCGGCCGAGCCGGGCTCGCCCGCGGCCTGACAGCCGTGACGAGCGGCGCCGGCGCGGGCCCCCATTGTGTGCGGCGGCCCCGACACAATGAGCCCAACTGCTGCCGTGAGGCAGATGGCGTCGCCGGGGCTCAAGGTGAAGCAAAGGTCAGAGGCCAAGGAGGGCGGTGGGCGGGAGGCCGCTTCCCTGCCCGGCCGGGCGCTGCGGGGAGGTGGCAGCGGCGCCCGGGCCGCCCTGCGCCGCGCCGGGGGCAGCCGCGGCTGCACGCGCAGGGTGACGGTGCCGCCCGACGCGCCGGGCGCATCCCCACGAGCCCAGAGCCAGCCCCGGGCTCCCTCCCTGCACCCTGGCGCAGGTAGCAGCCGGGTCTTCGAGGGCCACCGGGCAGTGAGGCCAGAGCCACCCGCATCCCTGCCAGCTGCTGCTGCAGTGGCCTCATGTCACCCTGGCCGGATAGAGCGGGACCCTCCCGCGAGCAGGAGCTGCGGGAAGAGCCGTGAAGCCACGCGCCGCCCAGGCAGGGCAGCGTGTCCCCGGGCCCGGGCTCCGCCACCAGGGAGCACATGGGCACGCGGGCGAGACCTTCCTGACACACGCGCGGTGTCGGGGCACCGCGGCCCCGGCGCCGCTGTCACACGGCTGCCCCTGCGCACAGACAGCAGCCGTGGGGCCAGTCTGACTCCAGCCTGCCTCAACCCCCGTGCGAGAGCCGAGCAGGGGGACGGTGGGGCACAGCCGGCATCTCCAGGGGGCGGCCCGGGGTCCCGCAGCGTTGGGCACCTGCACCGCAAGGCTAGGGAGTCCGAGTGCAGACCTGGGTCCCACCGGGCCGGGCCATGTGTCCCCACTGCCCCCGTCAACACCAGGCCACGAGGCGCTG
This sequence comes from Tinamus guttatus, assembly GCF_059628265.1. Lineage (NCBI taxonomy): Eukaryota > Metazoa > Chordata > Aves > Tinamiformes > Tinamidae > Tinamus > Tinamus guttatus. The sequence continues at coordinate 237,373 of NW_028288689.1, forward strand.
CCTGGGGGCCACCGCAGGGCCCCGCTCCCGGCCGGGCGCCCCGCACCTGCGGGCGGCGGCGGCACCTGCGGCCGCGTCCCGCCGAGCCCCGCTCCGCCCCGGCGCGCTCCGCCCCGGGGGTCCCGTCGGGGGGGCGGCGCAGGGCGCGGCCCGGGAGCGCGCCGCCGCCGCGGGGATGCTGCGGGTCGGGCCCCCCGCTGCAGCCGCCGCCGTCCCGGTGCCGCGGCGGGGCCCAGCGCCTACCTGAGCGGCGGCTCTGCCCGGCTCCGCGCTGCTGCTCCCCGCCACCTCGGGCGGCGCGGGCGGCTCCGGCGGGGCGGCCGCGCCGGTGATGGCGGCGGCGGCGGGTGGGGAGGAGGCGGCGGCGCCTCCCGCCCGCTCCCGGCGCGGCCCCGGCCCGCCCGCCGCCGCCGCCTTGTTCCGCCTGCGAGTCATGGCGAGCGCGGCCCGCCGCAGACAGGACAACAGCCAATATGGCGGCGCGGCCCGTCCGGCCCCTGCCCGGGGGGGCGGCCCGGCGCAGCGAAGCCGCCGCCGCCATCGCCCGAGCGGGCAGCGCCGCCCGCCGCCACGGCGCCGCCTGGCGGCCGGAGGCGGCGCCGCCGCAGCCACCGCCGCCCCGAGACGCCGCCGCGTCCCTCCTGCCCGGCCTCGGGGCTCCCCTCGGGGCCCGGCTGGCGGCCGGGCTCGGTGGCCCTGAGCGGAGTTGCTGCTCGCCCTTGCACTGACCCAGCGTCGGCTTCGTCCGTCTAAGTTACCGGTCCGCACCGCAGCTGCGGACCGGGAGCAGCCGCCTCCCGTCTCCGCGCCCTGGGGTGTCGCCGTCGCCGCACGGCGGGGGCTGCGAGGGCTGTGGGGCACCGCGAGGGGGAGCCGGGGCTGCCGGCGGGGCGACCCTGCCCGTCCCGACGGGGACCCGCCCTCGCCCACGAGCCCGCCGGCAAACGGGTCCGTCGAGTGGTGACCGCACCTCTGCCCTGGGGGAGGAGGGTCCCGTTTTGGGAAGGGAGCCGTGCCCAGGGGCGGGCAGACAGCAGCCCGGTCCGCCCCCGGGCGGTGCCCGGTGCCGGCCCGCCCCGTCGGCGAGCGGCGGGCGCGGGGAGCCGGGCGGCAGCGAGAGCTCCCGGTCGCGCCATGCTACCCGCCGCCCTCCGGAGGTGGCTGCACCGGCCCAAGGTGAGAGCAGCGGAGGCTGCACCGGGAGCGGCGCCCGCCCCGTCAGGGCTGCCCGGGGAGGGGGTTGTGGCTGCCACCTGCTCCTCCGGAGCCCCGCCAGGCACCAGGGACTCACCGGGCACCTCCCGGGAAGGCTGCCGGGACAGCGGGGCTGGCAGCGCCAGCGTGGGACATGGCCCCGGGGCTGTGCCCACAGGGCAGCAGGGCCCTCCGGGAGGGGCGTCCCTTCCATCGGAGGCATCAGGCTGGGGACACTGGGAGCAGCCAAGAGCACCCTGCCCAGGGCCAGGGCTGGCTGGACCTGCCTGTGGCAGCAATGCCCACCAGGCCCCTCACAGCGATGCCAGGACTGCCCTGGGTCCAGCGGAGCCTGGCGGGCCGGGCCGGACGGGTGCTGGGCACTTGGCAGGGCTGGCGGGGCCCGGCCGTGCCGGGTGTGTTGCGAGGAGGAAGTGGTGCCAGCCGAGCCGCAAGCCTGGCCCATGACTCAAGGTGCGGCAGAGGCTGGGCCGTGGGGCGCCCTACAGGACTGGGCAGCTCAGCGCCCGGCCTGGCACCGCCCGGCTCGGCTCTGCTCGCCGGGGTTGAGTGGGGACCCGCTGGGGTGCAGCGCTGCAGAGCTTTCCCTCCGTGGGCTCCGACAGTGCCCCGGGCACTGTCTGTGCCTCAAGCCCTGGTGACCCTGCCCTTTCCCCGGCCCACTTGGCCTGGGGAAGGGACAGGGAAGCAATTGGGCAATGAGCTCACTTCCTGGTGTCCTGCTCCTTGCAGCCTGGGAAAAGGCTTCCTGCAGCCCTTTCACCTGATCCAATGTTTACAGCCACGTACAGATCCTTGCCCAAGCTCCCAGGATGCAGGCGAGCTTGCTCATCCTGCTCTGCCCTTGGGGAAACTGAAGCAGGGATGGGTGGGGAAGCAGGCGCTGGCGGGGCCGTGGCGGGAGCCTGCGCGAGCTCTCAGGCCCGAGCCCACGTGCCCAGCCGGCCGCGGCGGTGGCGCGCACGGCTCGGCCGAGCGGCAGCCCGGGAGGCGCCGCGCGGGGCGGGAGCTGCCTGGCCGCCCGCCCGCCGGGCCCGCATGCCTGCCCTGGGTGTGTGTGCGCGCAGCCGCCCGCCTGCCTGCCGGGGTGTCCCCGTGGGGGTCCGGCCAGCGGCGCGGCCCTGGGGACACTCACTGGGGACCAGGCGACGTCTCACCCTCCAGGCGTTTCTGCTCGCCCTGCCTCTGCACAGCCTGGGGGCTGGCGACTGGCAGCGGCTCCGGACACCCTGCCCTGGGATGCAGAGCTGTCAGGTCCTGGAGCTGCTCATGGTGCCTGGGAGGACGGGGAGCTTCCCAGGAGGGCTGGTGTGCTGCAAGGGCTCCACTGCTCCCAGGAGCTGCCCAGGGCAGGGATGGAAGGGGAGCGGGAGCAGAGCTTCTTCCCGGCCGTCCCCAGCGCTGGTTGCTGGTGGGGGATGTCGCTGGGCTCTGCATGCTCTCGACTGCTGGCTGGGTAACGTCCCACTGCTCTCCCCGCAGCGGTCAGACCCGCGGCTGCTCTCCCAGTTCTTCTACGCTGACGAGAGGGTGTCACGGGTGGTGGCGGAGATCAACGGGCTGGATGCTGAGATGGACCCACAGCAGTACCTGGTGCTCCTGAACCAGCTGCACCTCAGCCAGGTAGGGCTGGCCCAGCACCCGGGCTGCCCCACAGGGCCCAGCACCTGAGGTGGCCGTGGGTGACGGTCCCCTGCTCTTGCCCAGTCTCACCTGCTGGCCGTCATCGAGCGCATCATGGAAGAGTGCATCCCCACGCAGAGGCACAGCCGCGACTACCTCGTCAAGTTCCCTGAGGAGCTCCTGGTGGACAACCTGGGCAACCACATGCTCTTCGCGGCCGAGGTGAGCCCTGGGTGAGCCCTGGGGTCCCCCAGGTGGGCAAGGGGCCATGACAGGGGCCAGGCCTATCCTCAACGGGACCGTGTTCCCCAGCCTGGTGGAGCAAGGGCCAGCACGGGACACCCTGCAGCCATCCTGGAGCCCTGCGGGGCCCTGCCTGCACTGCCCCGGTTCCTGGCACCCCCTTGCTCTTGCAGTGTCTCCTGGCGGGCACTTTCATCGATCTGGAGGAGTCGGACAGCGTCCAGCTGCGGCCCCAGGCCAGGAACCTGCTGTGCAGCCTGGAGCTGGTGCGCACGGTGCTGCGGGAGCAGAGCCTCAGCCAGCCCAGCACCTACTCGGAGGCCGTGCGGGCCGTGCTGGTGCAGTTTGACCGGCTTTTTGCGGAGTTTGAGCTGAGGTGGGTGCCGTGGCGGGGAGGCAGGTGCAGGGAGCACGCTGGGGCAGAGGGGTCCTCACGACCACCGCGTCTCTCCCAGCTACGTGTCCTCGCTGGTGGCGGTGAAGTCACCCGAGGAGATATACCGGCAGCAGGAGATCATCGTGCTCTTCTGCGAGACGGTGGAGAGGTGAGGGCTGTGCCAAGGCACAGGGCAGCTCCTGCTGGGCATGGGGCGCAGCTGGGGATGCTCCAGCCTGGTGCCCTGGGCAGCCCTGGGCCCTGCGCTGAGGCTGTCCCTCCCGGCAGAGCCCTGCGCCTGGGTTACCTCACGCAGGAGATGATCGATGGCTACGAGCCGCTGCTGATGTTCACCATCCCTCGCCTGGCCATCATCAGGTGTGTACAGACCCCGGGGCGCGAGGGGTGCCTGGGGGCAGGTCTGGGCGCTGGGTTGTCCCGGGTGCTGCCCTCACCATGGGGCAGCCCCTCTGGGCATGTGCTGATCATGGATCTTTGCAGCGGGCTCCTCATCTACCCAGAGGGGCCCCTCAGCCTGGAGCAGAGCCCAGAGCAGATGTCCCGGGTCTTCAGCCCCTTCTACAACCTCCTGAAGAAAATCAGGTAAGAGGACTGGGGTGGTGCCAGGGCTCCAGGGTCGGGTTGTGGCCTGGGGTCTTGCCCCTGACACGCTGCCCTCACTGCAGGGACCTGCTGCGGGTGCTCTCCGCAGAGGAGCTGGCCCTGCTGGAGAGGAGCCTGTGCACGGCTGAACTGCAGGACCCCTGCGCTCCGTCCACAGCCCCCACATGGGGGGCGCCAGCCACCAAAGTGGAGCCCCCTGCGCCCTGGGGCCTCCCGGAAGCTCCTCCCGCTGCTCCGCCAGCCCCCGTCTGCCTGACAGGGCCGGGAGACCCAGGCACGGACAGGCATGTGGGGCACGCGCAGGGCTGCGGGAGCAGGGCCGGCCGGGAGCGGGCGCTGCGCAGAGGGACATCTGCAGCACCAGCGCGTGTGGCCGAGCCCAATGCCCTGGCACCGCATCCAACTGTCACCTCCCCTCCGAGCAGCACCCTGCGGCTGCGAGCCAGCGCCCTGCAGGGCTCCCGCTGGTCAGAGCTGCGCTCCCGCTACGGCAGCACCAAGGACATGTTGCACACCCTCTTCGTCTGCATCTCGGGTGAGCGCTCGCCCCGCTGCCCTGCTGCGGGGGGACGCGGTGGTCACGCCGGGGTGCTAACCCGGGCGCTCTGCCTGCACAGGGGTGGCTGATCAGCTCCAGACCAACTTTGCCAGTGACCTGCGGAGCATCTTGAAAACGGTCTTCAAAATCATCGCCTCGCAGCCGGAGCCGGCGGAGGAGCCGCGTACCAGCCGTGAGTCACCCCCAGGGCCAGCGCGGGGCAGCGAGGCCGGGCACAGGGCTGACGTGGGGGACGGTGAGCGCCGTGGGGCTGCGGCCAGCTGTGGCCATGCTGCTGAAGGCCCCCATTGCCCTTACAGAGGAAGAGGAGGGTGACGCATGCGCCACGGCTGCGTCCCGCCTGGCCGACTGCCCCCTCTGCTCCAGGGCCACCGAGATGCCCGGGCTCTGCCGGGCAGGTGAGAGCGGTTCCAACCGCGCCGGGTCCGGCATGTCCCCGAGCCCCTCTTGCCTCCATTGGGCACCAGTCAGCCCAATGGCTGCAGCGGTTCTCTCGCCTCCAGGCGCCCGCAGGCTGCCCGAGTGGGTGCCGGACAGCAGCTGCAGCCAGTGCTCCGCGTGCCGCTCACCCTTCACGCTGCTGCGCCGCCGGCACCACTGCCGCAGCTGTGGCAAGGTACAGGCATGAGGGGACCGGGGGGAGACGCTGCAGCGGCTCCGCGCAGGGGTCACCGCTCACCGCTGCCCTCCCGGCAGATCTTCTGCGCCCGCTGCTCGCCGCACACGGCCGCCCTCCCGCACTACGGGCAGCCGCGGCCCGTGCGCGTCTGCACCCACTGCTACGCCGTGCACCGCTGAGTGCGCCGGGGCGCCCGCCACGGGCTGGACCCGCGCGTGCCAAGCGCTCGGCACCGCCGCCGCAGCCCGGCGAGCAGGAGGAGCCGCAACCCCGGCTGGCCGGAGGCTGCGCCCGCATGACGCCGCAGGACAGGGCGGAAAGGGCTGCTCATGCTGCAACGCTGACAGGGTCAGCGGCAGCACCCGGCTCCACAGCCGGCACCACGGGTGCACGGGCTGCCCCTGGCGTGGAAATGTGCTGGGTTGCGTTTTTCAGGTGAACTTTGGCTGCTGTTCGGACCAGGGCAGAGTCTCCACAGGGGCTCAGCCGGAGAAGGTGCAAACACGGCCCTCACATGACGGCGGGAGCGCACGGGGCCGCTGGGGCCTTGCCGGCGCTCGTGGGGCCGCCTCTCAATAAACACGTGAAACCTCTCCTCACCGCAGCATCCTTGGCCGTGTCCGGATAGAGGGGGCACCCCTGAGCCCTGCGGGGCAGTTGGAGCTGGGTGGTTCTGTGTGGGGAAGAGCGTGATGGGCTCCCCATGCGTGTGAGCACCCGGGTGCGTGTTAGCCCCCCCAGGCACATGCACACGTGCAGATATGCACATGCAAACATGTTCCCTGCATGTGTGGGCAGAGCAGGCGTGGACACACATGTGTGCACACAAGCCCCCTGCCTGGCCCTCTCCAGCACAGGCACACACTCCTTGCACACCCCTGAGTGCTTGTGTGCCCACACCCACCCGTGTTCCTGCCTCCCACGGGCTGCTGGCCCCGCTTGCACAGACACGCGTGTGCACACGGGTGTGCAGTTGGACACATGCAGACATACGTGTGCATTCGCACACGCGCAGGCGTGCACAGCGCTGCGGGGACGCGCACGCGGGTGTGCGCCCACGGGACAGCAGGGGGGCGTGGCCGCGGACCTGGGGCGTGGCCTCCGCCTCGCCCCGCCCCCTGCCGCCGATTCAAATTTGAAGCACGCGCTTTCCCGCCCGAAGTTGTTTCCAAAGCGCGCCGACGTCACGGGCGCGGGCGGCGGCGCAGCCAATGGGCGCGCGGCTCGCGGTCGCCCCGCCCCGCGGTCGCTGTCGCCGCCGCGCCGGGCCGAGCGACATCCCCGACGGGGCGTCCGCGCCGCCGCCGCCTGCCATGGAGCCGGCGCTCAGCAGCATCCAGGTGCTCCTGCAGGCCGCCGAGTTCCTGGAGCGACGCGAGCGCGGCGCGGCCGCTGTCTCCCGCGTCCCGTCGTGCCTGGCCGAGGCCGAGCACGGCTACGCGTCGCTGTGCCCCGCGCGGCGCCCGCCGCGGCCCCGCAAGGCCGTGGGCAGCTGCAGGTGAGCGGCGGGGCCGCGGCAGCGGGGAGCGTGTGGGCCGAGCCTGCACTTACCGCGGGTGCTCTCTTGCAGGTCGGTGCACAACGCGCTGGAGAAGCACAGGTACCGGGTGGCAGGGCGGGCGGCAGGGCGGGCTGTGCCCCCCGACGTGACTGCAGCTCTCTCCCGCTGTAGGAGAGCCCAGCTCCGGCACTGCCTGGAGCAGCTGAAGCAGCAGGTGCCGGCAGGCGCTGAGTGCACCCGCTCCACCACGCTGAGCCTCCTGCACCGCGCACGCCTCCACATCCAGGTGAGCCTGATCTGCTGGACGGGGTGGGCCTGGCTGGGACAGCCCTGCTCACAGCACCCTGCTTTCCCACAGAGGCTGCAGGAGCAGGAGCTGAGAGCGCGGCGGGTGAAGGACCAGCTGCGCTGCCAGCAGCAGAGCCTGCAGCACAGGCTGGAGCAACTGCTGTCACCCGCCGGCAGCGAGCGGACGAGGGCAGACAGCCTGGACTCGTCCCAGCTCTCAGAGCACTCTGGCTCCGATGGAGGTCAGTGACAGGAGAGGGTGTCGGGCTGGCAGGGAGTGAGGAGCGGCCTCCAGACCCTGACCCAGCCCCTCGCTGTGCTCAGAGGAGGTTGAAATCGATGTGGACGGAGCAGTGTTTGGCGGGGACCTGCTGGCCAGCTTCAGCACGGGGAAGGACCACAGCTACTCCAGCCCCTGCGGGCCGTGGTCCTGACAGCGCCTGGTGCTAGCCCAGCCCCGCAGCCCTGCGGGGGTGTCACAGCAGCAGCTCTGGAGCTGCCTCCGCCTGCTCCGCCTCCCCGCGCACCGCGCAGCTCTGCCGGAAACGTGGCCCCGCCGCGGCCGCCCGGAGAAGGGCTCGAGGATGGGGATGGGCAACGGGCTCTGCCTTCTGCAGCCGGACCTGTGAGCCGAGCCGTCCGCGGGGCCGGACGTGCAGGGCCGGGATCCCCCTGCACACAGCAATGCACTTCAAAGGGGGCAGGGAAGAGGCCTGGGAAGGCCGCCTGGCTGTGGCAGGGACCCCTCACCTCCCCGCACGGGCTGCCAGGCAGGCCGGGGCCCAGCCCGCCCGCCGGGGGTGCCGGCCGGCCCTGCCGCCCCTCGAGAGCCCGGCGCGTTAAGCAGCTCGCCCCCGCAACCTTGTATATACCTGACACTATTCTAGTAAATGCACTTGGCTAAACCTGTGTCTGCATCTTGCCTGCGTGCCTGGCGCGCTGTTAGCACAGCAGCTCTGCTGGACTCAGTGCCGGCAGCCCCTGAAGCAGAGGTTTCCGCACGGCTCTGTTCCAGATAAGCCAGCCCTAGGCAAAGTCAGAGGTGGAAGTAGATTCTTTAATGATAATTACATCTTAGAAATGATCTAACAGCAGCTGATTGTCAGACTTGTACAGTTTAAAAATATAAAATCTAAGAGGCTCCTATCTGTTGGGGTGCAGGCTTGATTCTTGCCTGTGCCAAGCTGCTCACACATACTGCTTCTTCTTGGTCGCTGCCTTGCTGGCCAAGTCCTTGGCTTTTTCTGTAGCAGCTAGAGCTGTCTCCTTGGCTTTCTCAGTCGCTTCCTTGGCTGTCTCCACCAGTGTTTTGGATGGAGCTTCTCCTGTAATATGTAAGTTGTTAACTTAACCCAGCAGTCCCCGCCCTGCCCTGGCCTGGCAGGGCTGCCGCAGCGCGTGGCTGACGCAAGCTAGACAAGCCCAAGCTTTATTGCCTCTTGGGACAGAGGATGTTTCCCTGTGCTGTGGGGGAAGGTGAACTCTATTCGTGACACCCAGCTCCGTGCGCTGGGGCACGTCACCAAGCAGAACTGCAGGCACGTGACTGCCTTACTACTTCCTCCCTCCTTCCCACACCCGACACTGCCGCCACCAAGCTTCACAACAGCCCCCTGAAGAGGCTGGGACTCTTCTGCTGCCTGGCTGCTCTGCTCAGGAAGAACACGTTGTGCCAAGACAGGGGGCAGAGGATAGGGATTTCTCATCCGGCCAGTTTAGCTTAAGCCACAACCTGCCCACAACTGGGGTGAGCTGGTGTGGCCTGTTACCCCAACCTGACCTAGAGAGCCAGGGCTCAGCCCTACTTACTCACCTTGCATTCTTGCTAGCACGTATTCAAATCCCTTAGTGCTCTTGGTCACATTGCTTTTGAACCTGGCCAGACCAAATTCCTGCAACAAAAGAATCTGTGATGATGCAAACCCTGATTCCTATGAATGTGCTGTCTCGAGCTGTGGCTCAATTTGTCCCAAACAGCTGGTGGCTCTCAGGTGCTATGTTGCAGCAGAGAGTCACTGCAGTGACAGGTCAAGGCTCCACAAGCTCACGAGGGCTGGGTGAGCAATGAGGAAGAGGAGGCAAATAGCATGGGGCGGGGGAGAGCAGAGGACCATCCCGCTGCTCAGTGTGGGCACCCACCTGGACAGCCCGTGAGACACCAAACAGGCTGGAGGAAACCCAGGCTTCTCGCTTGACTTCGGTCCAGTTGCTGTTCTCAGGGTTCACCCGGTACACGCACCGCTCCTGCACCGCCTGCACGAAGCAGAGCGCTGGCGTGAGCGCAGCCCGGGGCCGGCCGCCCGCCCGCTGCCCCACGAGCACCCACCATGAGCCGCGCGTGGTTGATGTTCCAGGTGAATGTGGTCATGGTGCGGTTCTTGGGGTCCACGATCGAGTCCTCCAAGATGTAGACGGAGTGGGCCACGTTGGCGGGGAAGAAGCGCTCTGCCCAGCGCGGCATCCTGTTGGTCTTGGTCAGGAGCCGCCGGGAGAGCAGCTTCTGGTCCGGCGTCACCTCCCGGTGCAAGATGTCTTCGGTCAGGACATGTTTGCTGAAATAAAGATGGAGAAGGGGGGCGGTACAAGCATCAGACCCTGCTCCAGCACCACCAGGTGGGAGGGAGGGGAAGGAGGGACCGGCGGGGGGTGCCCATCGGGCCCTTGGGCGGGACGGGGAGCCCGGGGAAGGGGCAGCGGGGAGACCCGGGGACCCCGAAAGGGCGGAAAGCAGCGGGGGACCCAGGGACGGCTCCGGAGCGCAGCGCGCGCCCGCGGGGGTGCGGCCGGGGCACGGCGGGGCCGCGCGCGGGGGGTCGCGGCCGGGCGCGCTAGGCCGCGCTAGGCCCGCCGGCGCCACGCACCTGTAGGGGTTGGGGTAGCGCTGCCAGAAGGCGGCGAACACCTGGTCCCAGGGCCCCTTGAGGACGCCCAGGCTGGCGCAGTACTTCCCCATGGGGGCCGCCGCCGCTCAGGCCCGCGCCGCCACCGCGCCCGCTCCGGCCCGCGCCCGCTGCGCGGCCGCCATGCGGCGAGAGCGCGCGCGAGACCGCGCGGCGCCACGTCCCCGGCCCCGCCCCCCGCAGGCCCCGCCTCCCCGGGACAGGCCCCGCCTCCCCGAGATCGGCCCCGCCGCCAGGCCCCGCCCCCGCCGCCAGGCCCCGCCCCGCCGCCAGGCCCCGCCCCCGCCGCGCGCTTCCGCCGCGGCCGCCGCCGCCGCCGCCGCTCCGCGCGCCCCGCGGCGGCCCCGTGGCGGCGCGAGGATGAGCGGGCGGCGCGTGGACGCCAAGGTGGTGCTGCTGGGCCAGGAGAGCGTGGGCAAGAGCAGCCTCGTGGAGCGCTACGTGCACGGCCGCTTCCGGCCCGGGCCCTACCAGAACGTGAGTGCCCGCGCCCCCGCCGCCGCCCGCTCCCCGCTGCGGGCCCCCGCTGCCGGCGCCGGTCCCTGCCCCGTGCCCCCGCCGCCGCCAACGCAGCGCCGCCCCGCGCGGGCTCCCGCTGCCGCCGGGGCCGGGCCCGGCCGCCCCCCTGCCCAGGCCGGGCCCCACGGCGCTGCCGCTTCCCTTGCAGACCATCGGGGCCGCCTTCGTGGCCAAGGTGATGCCCGTGGGCGACCAGAGCGTGACCTTGGGCATCTGGGTAAGTGCGGGGGGCGCGGGCCGTGCTCGGGCCCGAGCCGGTTCCCCGCGCCGCTCACCGCTTCCCCGTGCGCCCCAGGACACGGCCGGCTCCGAGAGGTACGAGGCCATGAGCCGCATCTACTACCGCGGCGCGCGAGCCGCCGTCGTGTGCTACGGTAAGGGCGCCGCGCGCGCGGGGAGTCCCGCTCGGAGGAAGAGGAAGGTGGCGGCAGCCCCGCCAAGGCAGCGCAGCGCGGGGGGCTGCGGGTGCCGCTCGTTGCGGGGGCTGGTGCAGGGGTGCAGGCTCCGCTGGGGAGGGAGGGTGGGATGGCACGGAGGGTCCTGAGGGCAGAGCCTCACTCTTCCCTCGCAGATCTCACTGACAGCAGCAGTTTCCAGCGGGCCAAATTCTGGGTGAACGAGCTGCAGAACTTCGAGGAGGTAAATGGCAGCAAAGGGCTCGTGCTGCTGGGCTGGGAAAGACCCTCTGGATGTGCCAAGGACAAGCAGGAATTGGGGTTTCACCTTCCTGCACAAAACTGTTTCTGTGCGCAAGCAGGACATCGTGCCTGCTTGGGCACCGGGCAGCTTGCTGTGAGTCTTGCTGTGCTGGATGGCAGGGCGTCGTGGGAGGAGCAGGGGCTGCAGTGTGTCCTCGCTTGTCCCGCTGCCGGCGTGCGGCTGCTCTGGGGAAGGGAGGGAAGGAAGGGCCGGTGGCAGCGCCGGGGCGCGCGGGCACGTCCGACCAGGCGCTCCTCTGCCTGCCGCAGAACTGCCGCATCTACCTGTGCGGCACCAAGAGCGACCTGCTGGAAGAGGACAGGAGGAAGCGCGGAGTTGACTTCCACGACGTGCAGGACTATGCGGACGGTGCGTCTGCTGCGTGGCGCGCGCGGGCGGCTGCTGCTCCCTCCCTGCTCCCCGGGCTCTTGAGTCACCGCATGCGGCACCGCTCCAGCAGAGCCGGGAGCTCGCTGGGTGTCCCGCGAGCGTCCAGCCTTCCTGTCTTCCCCCAGGGCCAAGCAGGGCTGGGGGGAGCTGGAAAACATAGCCATGGTTCCTGGGAAGGGTTGTGTGGCGCAAGGAGTTGCCACCCCTGCCCGGCGCACAGCCCAGCAGCACCTCCAGTGGCTCTGGGTGAATGGCAGGAGCAGCTTGTGGCTCAGGCTGGCCTAGGCTCCCTGCGCAAGGAGTCTATGGGCTTTCCAAGAAATCCCCTGAGCACAGCATGTCCTGACAGTGCGGACACAGATGGGTGGGAGAAGGCGCTGGGAAGTGGTGCCAAGCTGGCTGGGGAGAGCAGGGTGGCGGGAGCAGCTTGTTGAACCCTGTCCGGGGCTCCAGCCAACTTGCCCTGTCCGAGACAGCAGCCACACGTGCAGGAGAGCTCAGCTCGTGGGGCCGCATCTTGCACCCATGGGCACTTACTTGTGCTCGTTGTTTCAGAGATCAAGGCCGAGCTGTTTGAAACCTCCAGTAAGACGGGGCAGAGCGTGGGTGAGTGTCCCTCTCCGAGCAGGGCCTGCGCTGGGGCGGCTGCGCTGGGCGCAGGCACCCGGTCCCGAGCTGCCACGGGCACAGAGCCGCAGGCGAGCGGGGAAGGCGGCAGCAGCTCGGGATGAGGGGCCTCCTGCCCTTGCCTGGGGAGGAAGCAGCTCCCCCGAGGTGGGAGAGCAAAGCCGGGCGCTCGGCTCCAGCACCCCGACCCGTGCCCGGCTGTGTCGCCCGCTCCCTGCCCTCAGCCGGCTCCTGCCTGTGGCCGCTGCCCAGCTATAGCCTAAAGCGGGAAGACACTGACGCGCTCTGTCCTGTCACAGATGAGCTGTTTCAGAAGGTGGCCGAGGACTTTGTACACTTCACCGCCTTCCAGGTGATGACAGGTGAGCGCATCACGCTGGGGCGCTCCCCTTGGAGCACCTTCTGCAGGTGCTGGGTCCGGCCCACAGGCTCCTCCGAGCCCCTGGGGGAGGTTGTGCATGAAGAGGCCCCTGGGGTCTCGCAGGGTCCTCCCTTGCCTTGGCCCTGCTGATGCTGAAGGCACGGGAAGTGCCAGCCCCTCGCCCTGCTCTGTGGGGTGCTCAGAAGGGGAACGTGGTTCCAGGTTCCTGCTAGTCTCACACACGCCTTCCCTGAGGTTGCTGCGGCCCCGCACTGGGGTTTTTCCAGCAGAGCTTCAGAGGAAGTTCCCCATCCACGGTGTCCCTGAGAGCCTGTTGCACAAGACAGGCTCTGTGCTTGGCATGTGCGTGTGGAGAGAGGCCTTGGGGAGGCAGCCAGAAAGACCCTCCCTGGCTGCATTACCTGTTTCCAGCGCTTCAGTGGGCCTGTCCTCACCTGCCTGCAGCCCTGGAACGTCCCACGGCGATGAGACCTGCAGTTTCACTGTGGGTTGCATTAAAGCTGATTGTGTCAGAGATTTCTCCCAGTGGGATCTTCTGGCTTTCCAGCGGTCAGGGCCTGGCCAGTGACTGGAACCTTTTGGCCTCCGCTTGGCATCGTGGTGCCGTACGTGTCAACAACACCCCTCATCCTACCGCTCTCTTTCAGAGGAGAAAGGCGTTGACCTGGGCCAGAGGAGCGGTACCTACTTGTACAGCTGCTGCCACCACTGAGACCGGCTGCCCAAAGGGAATCCCTGCCGTGGGCTCGGGCAGCCTGTGCTCTCTAGACTTTTCCTGTTTTTTACCTGCTGTGTTTTAGCTGCATGGGCTGCCTGGCACACAGAAAGGGAACAGGGCCCTGTGGCCCGGCCTCGGCGCGCGGGGCAGCGGCGGGCGGCGCGGGCCGGGACGCGGCTGCGGCAGGAGCTGCGCACGGGGCCGCCGCGGGACGCTCGACGAGGCCTCTGTCTGCTACCCGGTGCTTGAGAGCTGCTTCCGCGAGCCACAGCTCCGGCCCAGTGCAGCTGTTAATTTATTCTCATGGAGATGCTGCCTGATCCTTTACAGATTATTTAAGCATCGTCTTTTTTTTTTTCTTTTTTTTTGAGGTATACAATGTAAATAAAATGCATTGTGGTCTGAGAATGGGTTTCCGGGTGAAACAGCAGCAGGTTCAGCCTGCGGAGGTGTGAAGGGGAAGAAAAACTGCTTCCCAAAGGGCGCAAGGCCTGTGCCTGGGGGGGAGAGAAGATCCCCTGCCCGCAGCAATGCCTGGGCTCTGGGGACAGCCCCCCTCGCCCAGCGGAGCGGGGCCATGGCCTCACCGTGCCGTGCTGAGGCCTGTTGAACTCGCTGCACCCGCTCTGCGGCCGCCCTGCAGAGCAGGATAGGGCCGGGCTCCCTCCCTGCTCCGCGCAGCCCCTCGCTGCCTGCAGCCCCCGCAGTAACACAAAACACGAGAGGACATCGAGAGTAAAGTTAAACTTTACTTTACAGTAATTTTTCTTCTATATACAAAGAATTACAGTACATGTTCTGGGAGCACCTGGGCAGGGCAACCCTCTTTTCATTGTAAGTTTCACATACACAGCCAACAGTCTAAGGGGAGCAAAATGAAAGTAATCAATGGTCCAAGACTCTCCCCTCTCCCTCTTCTAAAAATAATATACATGCTGGAAAGATGTAGGTTTCTCTCACCCACTCTGGCATTCTCAGCGTGGAAGTGACAAGACCTGGACAGCTCCGAGGAGCTACGTGTGTCCCGGGAGCACCCGCGTCCCCGCACTTCAGTCGTGTTTTCCTTCTGCAAAAGGGGGCCCTGCAGGAGCTTCCCCTCCAGGCCCTGGTGATGCCAGCAGAGGAACCCGCCGAGGCTGCTCCCCCTGCGCTGCTCCGTGCCGGGGCCCTCGGCCCTCGCGCGCGGGCTCAGCTAGCACCAAGTCCTGCCGCTCCGAACGGCGCCTTCCCCGGCGCACACGGTGCCCTCGGCTCCTACCCGTCACCCACCTAACGCTCCTGAGCAGCCTCGGGCGCCGTCTCCCCTGGGAAGGCTGTGGGACAGGGCCGCCTTCCCCGGGGTGCCGGAGGGAGCTCCCCGCGCCGGCACCGCCGCCGCCGGCAGGAACTCGGTGCCGCTCGCGCCGGCCAGGGCAGCGCTCAGCTCCGGCCTTGCGTCACCTTGAGCCTCCCGGTGCTGCTGCTTTGCCTTTTAGTACGTTCCCAGTGTCAAAAAAACAAAACAAAAAAAACCAGAAAACCACAAAACCCAGTTCCTTGAAGTCAACAACTAGGAAACATCAGAAAAACAAAACAAAACAAAACTGAAACCAGCTCAGTACCAAACAGACACGAAGAACATGCAGTTAGCAGATGCCTGGCTTGGTTGGCATGGCTCCGGTCGCTCTCTGCACTAACGGGGCCCCCCGGCACGCTGGCTTGACTCTCAAAACCACCACAAATCCGAGGAATTGAGTCTCTCCAAGCTTAGGAGACATGCCTTGCCCTGTTGCTGTCACACACACCAAAGCCCAAGCCCCAGGTATCAGGGGACAGGATTCAGCTGAGAAAAGCTCCAGCCCAACGGCCGGGAGCTGTGACTTCAGCCCTACTGTGCTGAGCTGCCAAACGTTTTACAATAGCACCACAATAGCCCAAGTGCTTAGCCAAGGGCAAACTGATTAAAACTTTACCTTGGAATAGGACATAGCATCATCCGTTTCTCGAGATTTCCCTCGGAGGTAGATTCAGTGCTGTAGGGCCTGTCCGTCACTGCCGCTTCTCCAGCCCACACCGCGGTCCCCCACGCTGTCCCGCTGCGGTGCCTCACTCCATCTTAGAGCACACACGAGGGCACTGCCACCCCGTCCCGCGCACGGGCGAGCGGCGGAGCGGTCCCCAACCTGCAGCGTCCCATCTCCCAGGGCCCGGGAACGCAGCGCGCCCCTCGGCGAGGCCAAAGGGAGGGCCTTGCTTGCCAACACCTCCCCTGGGGCCACCAAACGGCGACACGAGAGCTCGCTGCACCCCGCGGCCACCTCTGTAGCTTCCTTGCAGAGTAGTTTGACACTTTGCTTTAACATCGCTGGCAAAGGCTGAAAGACTCATCAGTAATTTAGGGCAAAGCACATTACAAGCAGGTTACAATTACGGTTATTCCAAACATCAAGCAAACTCAGAAGTTAAGGCTGAAATTAAAAACAAACTGAAGGTGTGGAAGGTTTGAGGTCTCTCAAACAAACTCTCCTCTACCCTGTAGTGATGCTGGCTGCCTCGTCCACGTACAAGCACCGTAGATACCAACTGTGTGCCCACATTAAACCAAGAGGCACTAGGGTTAGGCCTCCTTTTTCTTTTTTTTTTCTCCCCCAAAAAACAGCCTCATAGCTTTTTTAGTACCCTAGTTCTGCATCTTCTCACCTTAACATATTCCTTTCCTCCTCTTTAGCTTTAACCATATATCTGATCGCTTGAAATTTTAATACTGCCCCCACCTTTAAAGGAAAGCCTGAAGATAGTGGGGAGGGAGGGAAGGGGGTTAAACCCTAAATTATAACGCATGCTCCCAAAGCACTACCAGGATAGCTTGTGTGTGGAAATGAACCTGTTAGTCTTTAAATAGGAGAAGTTTTAATTCGAGAACAGTCCTGAAGACTGCCAGCTCGAATCTGAGATTCCTCAGCCTGGGATTCTCCCTTCCGAGGGGATGGCTGGAAGCCAGAGGGCCCGCAGCCCTAGCTGGCAGGCCCAGCCCGAGGGAGCCCAGGAAGCCGGTGGCACCGGGAGCGAGACGGCAGCCCGAGCCCTGCTCCGCTCCGGCACACGCGCCCCATGGATGCTCCGCACCGTTCCCTGTGGGCGAATGGGTCCATCCCGATCAGAGCCGTGGGACATCACGGGTTTCTACAAGCGGAGCTACGGCCCAACAGCAAAGGCAGCGCCGCACAGCCCCTTCCTGCGGCACAGACCAGCACGGGCAGCTTCCCTCCGGCGTCAACGCCCTGCCAGGGCACCGCGCTACTCGAGTGTTGAAAACGCCAGTGATTCGACCCGGTGAAACTCAGCAAGGCCGCGGGGAAGCTCAGGAGCCGCCCTGAGGCGGCGCCCGCGCAGCCCTCTGCCCCGCATGGAGCGCCCCCGGCCACCGCCACGGCCCCGCAAGGGCCGGAGCAGCTCCCGTTTCCCGCGTCAGGACGGTGCTGCCCAAAGCTCTCTGCCCCCTGCGCCCACCTTGCTCGCCTGCAGGTGACAGACAGGCTGCTAAGAGGGGCACATCTCAGTCAGGCCTGGAGGGACCCATCTCCAACCTTCCCAGGCCCTGCCCATTTTGCTGAGGTGACCCAGCCCACTCATTCCTAGGAGCATTTAATCTTCCCCTGCGAACCCTGGGCACATCTATAAAACCCTCCTTCTTTGCCACGTTACCCAGGGGAGCACAAGGGTTGAGGAGAACAACACTTGCTGGCTTCCTCTTTCAACATTACCAAACGCCAGGTCACTGTTTACTGCTACCAGCTACCATCAAAGTCAACTTTCCAACACATAGCTGGAAGGTTAGCAAGCTGGAAAACGGGTTCCTCACGGAAAAGGCATGAAGGGAAACAAGAAGGGAGGCGGGGTAAAGTCGGATGCAAGGAATAAGGCTGCGGGTTTGACACGCCATGCAACAGCTCAGTCTACGTGCACTGTTCAAACACGGTTCTCGGTAACGGCTTGCTGTGCGAAAGGCTTCCGCTGCTGCGAACCTCACCCTAGCGTTTGAGCACACCACTTATAGAAGGGATTTTTCAAACCTGCACTTACGAGAATTCATTGAGAACTTCTCCATCATACAGATTTAAAATAGCCTGCACCAAAAATATTCACAGTTTATTTTTCATGAAACAAATAACTAGTTAACACATGACAATGCAAAGCAGAGTTGGACAGAGCAGTGCAGATACCTTTCTGGTTACAGCTGTAGCTGGCTGGGTGGCTGGCACGGAGGTAACCCTACTTACACAATCTACATGACTAAGTCCAGCTCATGGGAAGGCCTATAAATGCAAATTCAAGATTTATTTTTCCTTCTCACACATGATAAATACTTAATATACTTGACCTCAATACCATTTTTAAAATTTTGTTTAAAAAAAGTTAATAAATGCCCTTAGTATATCTTCTCTCTCAATGGTTCTGAGGAGTTGTCCTGATTCCCTTTGTGCAGGAGTCACGCAGAAACACAAGCTGCTCGTATTTCCCCAGTTTCAGCAGCAAGCAGGAATCGACCTGCCAGTCTTCCCGGAAAAATGACATTAAACAGTAAGTTTCCATAAGCCATAAAGCTTTTTTGAAGTCGCTAGCTATTCTACAAAGGATCTGAAATGATTCGGACTAGAGAAGGGATACACCATAGCACTGGTAATGTCCCCTTGTGCCCAGCACACCCAGCCTTTACAGCAGGACATTGTCTTGGGTGCACACAGCAGGAAAGGAGAGCGGATCAGGATTTGTCTTGCTACAAGTGTCTGTCTCCCTTCATAAAACACTGCAAAGCTAAAGACCACCCGGCTCCGGGAGCAGCAAGCACTTGCAAGCCAAATGCTAACAACGACCTGCTCCCAAGTCAGGAGGAAAGGGTCGGCCTGGAGGTAAACTCTGTCCTTGGGGGGAGACCTACGGATCTGCCCGGCCCTGGAAGGACACACTGGAGCTGTACAAGAGGCGGGCGGCTGGCACGGAGCGCCCCGAGGCTGCGGGAGCTGCGTCAGCGGAGCTCAGGCAAGTCATGGAGGTAACGTGTTGTGAGAGTGGGAGGGGGTGCTGGCCAGGCAACGCTGCCTGTTGGCGGGACACCGAACCCCATCAAAGCCGGGCAGTGCCACCCGGGGACACCTGCCCTCCTCCTGGCTCTGAGGGCGGCGGGGCTGGTGTCACAGGGTGCCAATCCTTCGGTCCCTGGGGTACGAGCGCTTGCCCCATGAGCATCACGGCAAAGCAAACTCCTGCCTCGACGCTCAAGTCATCCACTGCTTTCAGCAGGTCTAGTCTGGACACCAGCCTGACAACCACCAGGAACAAAACACCTCTTTAACTGGAAAAGGGAGAGAAGGAAAAAGAGTGCCAGCCAGCTGCTAGAGCCCACTGCGTTCCAGTGTGAGAACTACTATTCAGTTGGAAGGACACACACACGCGCACACACACACACACTAAAATAGTCCAGTTAATTCAAGTCTCCTTTGGTTGTAGATAAGCCAGAAGCTACCCAAGGGAAAGGTGTTTCGATGGGTCCCGAAACAGACACAGCTTTCTTGCCCCTGTGCCACAGAGCGAACGGCACAGGCTCCGCGTGCAGCTCTGCAGCGCATCACTGCTGGGAAGACCAGGCGTGATGCACGTCTGAGACGAGCGAGAAAAGCCCGCTGTGTTTGCTGGCTCACGGTATTGACAGAAGTCAACAAGAGACTAGATGGAAATTTCAAAGGGAGCACCGACACCCCGCAGGGCTGGTGCGCAGCACCTTGGGGAAATTCACTCTGCTCTGCTATTGCTGCTTTATAGGTCACAAGGTTTTCAAGTGCAGGAAACACCCTGCGTGTCCTGGGCTAAACGTTTAAGACACAAGAATGAAAAAATACTGCCAGAAGGCTTCTTCCAAGATCCCTCTCTCCTCTGACCTCCTTCAGATTTCCCGTTTCTTGGGCCTGGACAGTCGCAGCTCTGTATAAAGGAGCCTTGATGAATATTGCCTATTGCTGGAGTGGACTGCACAGCCCGGGTGCAGCGGGCTCCTCTGCGAGCTCAGCTGGAGACGACACCTGCCCTTCAGTGAACCACGCACGCAGCACAACCAGGGAATGAATGGACAGACCTTGCAAAGCACAACCCTGCAGGGGCAGAACTGGGCACACAGCTGTCAAACCCCTTCCCTGCTGCTATTCTCTAGCAAGGGAACACACCTGATTGCTCATCTGATCCCTGGAACATCTCCAGTCCCAGGGGGCCTCACTGATCTGCTTCTGCTAATACACAGTAATACGAAAGACCCCCCCTAGCTGCACTTGGGAACCCACCTGTGAATTAGACCTGGAGCTTGAACATGCTGGATCAGTAATGTGACCATTCCAATGGAATCTGAGATTTTATCCAGAGTGGACTCTTTTATTTCAGCTTTACCGTTTGTAAAAGGAAGAGGAAAAGGTCACGGATGCTCTCTCCCCTTGGCTGGGCCACACTCAGACTTAAGTGAATGTCCTTGCTCATGTCATGAGAGAATATGGATAGGATGTGCATGGGTTAGGGGCTGGGCTCAAGGAAGTGAATTAAAAATAAAAAATAAAAAAAATAAAATAAAGGAATAACCCCCTCCCTAAACATTAAAAGACTGAAACCTGCCTCCCATATTCACCAACCTCACTTTGGCTCTGAGTCAGCCAATTCACGACAGACAGAATCCTGGTTATGGGCTAGCGCCGTGTTTTGTTCAGGCAAAGGGTCCTGCTCCTGAGGAATCAGTACTTTTCCAGCCAGCCAAGAAATCTGGTCAATTGTCTGAATGTTCCTGACAACCCACTGCACCTGCGCTGGGGACGCGGGTGCCTCGCGGGCGGGCCGAGGGGCCTGCTCGAACGCACACAACCTCTCCGATGTCCACGGGGTTTGCTCGGCGGGGGCCGGAGCCACGTCCCAGCCGGGCTGAAGAGTCGGCTCGGGGAGTTTCTCTGCTGTCCGAGGAGACTGCTCCGCAGGCATCAGGGCTTTTGCGGCAGGCCAGTGGGTTTGCTCATGCGCCTGTAGTTTCTCCGTAGGCCAAGGTACCTGTCCGACATGCGCTGCTGCCTTCCCAGCAGACCAAGAGATTTGCTCAGCGGGTAACATGGTCCTCTCTTTCTGCTGGGAATTGGCCTCCCCAGCAGCGGCTCCCCTCTCTTTCGGCTGAGCGTTCTGGTCGACGGGCCGCAGCGCCTTCTCGGACAGCAGCAGCCTCGGAGCCGCCGCAGCCGGAGGCTTCTCCAGACCTTGAGGCCGAGGAGCTACGGCCGCCGTCAGCTTGTCTGACGCCTGCGGCCACGGGGCTGTCAGAGTGAGAGGCCTCTCCAGCAGCTGAGGCCGGGCCACTCCGGAGCCAAGAGCCTTCTCCGGAGGCAGGACCCGCAGCGCCGCGGAGTCGGGAGCCTTCTCCGGAGGCAGGGCCCGCAGCACCCCGGCGGGTAGAGGCTTCTGCCCCAGGGGAAGCCGCAGCGCCCCCGAGCCCAGAGCCTTCTCCACCGGCAGGATGTGCGGCGACCTGGAGCCCGGGGCCTTCTCCAGAGGCAGCGGCCGCGGCATGCCTAGGCTGGGTGCCTTCTCCGTGGGGAGGATCCGTGACATTCCCGAGGTGGGAGCCTTCTCCAAGGGCAGGGGACGCGGCGCCCCAGAGCTGGGTGCCTTCTCCGGCGCCGGGAGCCGCACGGCCCCAGAGAAGGACGCCTTTTCTGGGAGCAAGGGCCGTGGCAGCCCAGATCCAGGAGCCTTCTCTGTGGGCAGGATCCGTGAGATCGGGGAGCTGGGAACGTTTTCAACGGGCAGAGGCCACAGCACCCCAGGGCCCGGAGCCTTCTCTGATGCGGGGACACGCGACACCACAGAGCTGGGAGCCTTCTCCACGGGCTGTGGCTGCGGGCTCTGGGCAGCAGCTTTATTCAACAGCACAGGCTGACTGGCCACAGCAGGCTCATGCACTGCCTGGGGCTGTGGGGTCCCCGCGGTGCCGAGAAGTCTGTCCGACAGTGGAGGGTGCAGGCATTTCGTTGGAAACTCCTCCAGCAGCGGGGACTGCTGGGTCCTGGTGCCAGTGAGGGACTTGCCCGAGAACCCCAGCACCCCGGCGGCGGCAGGAGGCTTGTCCGATAGCTGCAGGTCACCGGCAGCAACGAGCGACTCGTCCGACGACGGCGGCGTTCCCGGGGGAGATTTGCTCGGCAGCTGAGGCTGTGAGGAGTCGCTAGGAGACTCGTCCAGCGGCCACAGCACCGCGTTGGCGGGAGGTTTGTCGGGCTGCTCAGACCTCAGCGCTACCACGATGGGCTGCTTCTCCGACTGCAGCCTGAGGGACAGGGCAGCCTGCGGCCTGTCCGAGGGCTGCAAACGGAGCGACAGGGTGGTGGGAGGTTTGTCCGAAGGCTGCAGCCGGAGTGAAAGGGTGGTGGGGGGTTTGTTGGAGGGCTTCAGCCTCAGTGACAAGGTGGTGGGGGGTTTATTTGACGGCGGCAGCCTCAGGGCCAGGGTGGCAGGCGGTTTGTCTGGTGGAGGCAGCTTCAGGGCCAGGGTGGTGGGGGGCTTGTTTGACGGCTGCAGCCTCAGGGCCAGGGTGGTGGGGGGTTTGTCTGAAGGCGGCAGCCTCAGCGCTAGGGTGGCGGGGGGTTTGTCCGATGTCTGCAGTCTGAAGGCCACGGACTGAGGGAGCCTGTCCAGAGACTGAGCGCTCAGGTCTGTGTCTGCAGACGGCTGCTCTGGCGGCTGGGTGTCCTCGCCGTTGGCCAGTGCTCCTATGGGAGGCACATACTCACGAATTTCTCCTGGCTCGAGCGGGTTGGGCCCACAGGGATCATGCTCTGTGCAGCACAAACGTCCATCCAGCTTGGAGATGAAGAGCATGCCTTCTCGGTGCTGCTTGCAGAAGGATCTGGGGCACATCTCGCAGAAGGAAGCTGCTTCCTTGCCACACAAATCGCACTGGTGCCACGGGCATTCCCATTTTCCTGCAGTATGGACACAAGAGAAAAGACATGATTTAGGAGTGGTACAAAGGTAAGATAAAAGGTGAATGGATACAAGATGCAAGGATGAGTCAGAACATGCTGAGAACACTTGCATATGCTTCTGCAGCTGCTGGTTCTTAATCTCTGCCATAACTCTTAGACTTGGCAGTTAACAGGAATTTGCAGTCCTTAGAAGCGACGAGGGAAATCATCACCATGAAAAATAAAAACCATGCCAGGT
The DNA here is from genome assembly GCF_059628265.1 of Tinamus guttatus. Lineage (NCBI taxonomy): Eukaryota > Metazoa > Chordata > Aves > Tinamiformes > Tinamidae > Tinamus > Tinamus guttatus. The sequence goes on from NW_028288689.1 coordinate 259,875, forward strand.
GAGAAGAGAGGCCCACCTGAGTTCAGGATGACACTAACCAGTATGGGCACCGACATAAGGGCAGACATCTCCAGCTTGCACCTCATTGTGGCTCTAATTTCCAGAGAACAAACAAACAAAAACCCAACAGTAGCTATGTACAAGACACCTGCTGGACTTTCTGAAGTAATTTCATCCAAATTATGTTTAAATTCTGGCCATATAGATTACAGGGTGCCCTCTATGCTGAATGATTTGTGGATGTTTCAGGTTCATCTAAGTCTTTATTAGTTCTGGGGCCAACTTCCTGCCTTCCTGTTTATCAGCAAGCAGTTGTCAGAGGACAGCGGATATAAGGAAATGAATTTCTCTCGTCTCTGTCCCCAAGACATCTTCCTTAACCCCTGTGTATGCCCACAATAAAAGTGCTTCTTAACACGAAACGGAGCTGTGCCATGAGAAGGTCACTGTCCACACTGAATCTGTTCACTGCAGGATCAAAGTCAGCATGGAGAAAGAGAAAACAAAAAGTTCATAGAGTCTATGTTGTCCCTGTTGCATGAAAATTGATCTTACTGATTCAGCCCTCTGCTTCAACCCAGCCAAGGCTGCTGCCATCTCAACCCAGCTTCTAACGAGTTCACAGATGGCAAGGGCAGGGGACAGCCACCAGCAGGGCAGCAGCAGTGCCAGTGCTGGAGCACTCCCCACCCTGCCCGAACCAAGCCCACACAGCTGTAGTTTTGGCTACCAGCTCTTTCCAAGAAAGGCAGGAAGAGATAGAGACTCCTGCTCCCGCGCTGAGCAGCTGCGGCCGTTTCTCGACGCACTTGTGCAACATCAGCTTTCCATTCCCCCTGCCTCGCACGCCGCTCTGCCCCCCGGGCTGCAGAGCATGTTTTGCTGTTCCTTTGAAGCTCATCCAAGACTTCTGTTCTGGTCTCAAAAAAAAAAAAAAAAAAAAAAAAAAAAAAAGTACACAGAGCCTCTATGCCTTTCCCATTTTTTTTTCCGAACATGGAAGCTTCAGACAAGATATGGTTTCCCCTCTCGGCCTTGCAGTGCTGCTCCCCCTGCTGCTCCCACACCAACTTTGCACCAGCTTTTCCCACTGCCAGGACTGGGGAGCTCTCCTGACGCTGCTGTTAGAGAACAGCCACTTCGAACACGGGCAGCGGCCACTGGAGACATTCCGGACTTGTTATTATAGAGGTCATTTGTAACAGCTGAAAATAAAATAAGACAAAAACTGCCAGTGGGTTTCATCAAGGACGGCTGGATCAAACCACACAAATGGCCCCTGGCAGGATAAAAGGCCTAATGAATAAGGAGCCTCTCCAGAAAGCTCCCAGGGAAGAGGAGTGCTCAGAAGTACGATCATACAATTAGTAGCATGCAAACAAGCAGAAAATTCCCACTGTTTGACAGCAATCCTGTGACAGGAGAAGCCTTTGAAGTAAAAAAATGATGAACCTTTAACATTCTGTATGGTATTCTAAGATGCTGGTTAGGAAAATAACAGCATAGATTAAAAAAAAAAGGTAAAACTATTCTTAAAACTCAAAAAGCAGCTATTAATGGTCTACTGTCAAAATGAGAGAGCTTTTCAAATAAGGTCCTACAGGAGGCCTGTTCTAGTCTATATTAAATTTTGGAAGCAGAATAGTAAATATCTTCACAGAAACATCTGTAGACGACAAGTAGGCTTTGAGCAGCTTTTTGATGGGCAGGCTCAGAATACAAAATTAAATCGATAAATAGGACAGATACTCTTACACCAGCAAGAAGCCATAAAACAAAACAAAAAATGTGCAAATCATTATTTCAGGAAGAAGAAATAAAACAAATATATGAATGAGATCAAGACAACAGGACTCCAAGTTAATGGGGCAAATCACAAACTAATAAATACATATATATAAAAAGCTGTTTTTGCAAAATAAGTCAAATCTCATTTCCTGAAGAATTTTATGTAAAACACAAAACACAATTACTCTGTTCTGTTGGCAATAGCAAGCGCTTGTTGGCAACATCGTATTATTACACTTTAGGAAATATGTTGGCAAATGGGACACCATTCAGAGCAGAGCAAGAATTCTAATTTTAGAAAATAAGAGCTGCAGGGACAGACTTTTGTTTAATCTGGAAAAGGACTAAGGGGACAAGACAAGTCTTCCAGAGACAGCAATCCATCATTTTCAAAGTCTACTCAAAATATTAGGTTGTTTAACAGAAGCTCCTGAGCTACTAATGAACTAAAAACTGTATCCATCTTTTCCTTTCTCTGTATACAAACTAGAACATTCTGGATACTTTTGCCTCCTGTGTTAAATTTCTGCCTGAATTTCCCCACAAACGAAGTGATGCTTTGATACTCTTCCTTAACTACGAAACCACGGCTTTTGAGACGTCCAACACATTCTTCTTTAGCTGCCATTTTTCAGGAGTGTTTTTTTCCTCACAATTCATTTCAATAACTTCCATTCATCCTTGGAAAAGCAGCGAGTCTGAGCAACCAACACCTCTCCTGTCGCCATGGGATTGTCCTCTGCCAGGCCCGGAGGACAACTCTGGGGGTCAGCTCACAAGCACCGCTTCACGGGTGACAACAAGTTCCCCATTTGGCAATAAATGCACCCTCTGCAGTCACAGCAGGGTGTGCTGTGTGGTGCAAAAGTGGCAAAGATCCCTACTTTTTGGAAACGGCAGAGGAAGCACGACTCCCAGGGCCGGGGCGCCCCGCGCACTGACCTGCAGGCCTCTTGGTCAGGTTGAGGCAGTCGGCGTGGTACACTTTGGGGCAGCCCGATTTCTTACAAGAAACCAGCTGCCCTCCATCCCCGCAGCTGAAACACTCATCCTCCCGCTCCTTCATGACCTCCGCCTGCGACCTGCGCTTCATCTGCGGCCGTCGCTTCAGCTTCTTGGACTTTTCCTCAGTGAGGCTGGGCTGGCTCTGCAGGGAAGACAGTCAGTTAACAACAGGTCTCTGTCCCTTCCTGCCGCCGTGCCTTATAACCACAAACCCCGCAATTAAAAGCTGTTGCCAGCCATACCTGATGCTTCTTAGGAGGTGGCCACCATGTTCCTAGAGTTCCTACTGTTTCTATTTTGGTGGAAGCTTCAGAAGTTCGTGGAAACTTCTGAAGCAGTTTTCTCTCTCCCTGAAGTAACCACCAGAATACACTTACAGGCAGCGGTGACGGTCACTCTCACAAACCAAACCCTTTTGCAGTCTTGATCTCCTTGATCCTCCTAATGACTTTTCTCTCCCAAACACCTCTCCCACACACAGGTTACTGAATTACACATGCTACCTCACACGATGCCTCAAAGAGCTGTGTAAAGCAACATTAGTACTTCTCTAACAGAACTGCAAATACCTCTCTCCAAGCACCCTGACTGCATTTCCCTTTTCACAGCTGCATCACAACAGCAGCTCACAGTCAGGCCACGACCTATCAGGCCAAGAGCTCCTTCTCTACCATTATTTCTTATTGATGACCTTCACTGATGACCTAAACTACTCCTACCTTTTATCCCTTTTACCTATGCTCTCCTATTTTTCAGCCACAAAGGAAAAAAAAAGAAAAAAAAAAGAAAAAACTTTCACGACCAGTTTGAACCTGTTGAACAGGGTCCTAAATTAAATTTCCGTGATTCTCACTTTTTCACTGCAGTGCAATAGACTCCCAAAGCATTCTTTCAAACCCAAAGTTAGAATGGATCACTTTTAGAAGTGATCTGTGAGTATAATCAATGAAGTGTGCTCTTGCTGTATCTTCAAAAAGTTTAAAAATGTATCTGTTGTGGGATGAACTGGGGAGGGGGAATACTGTTTTTTTTTTTTTTTTCTTCTCCCTAGGCCACCTCATCGAGCTGCAATGAATTACCTCCATCATCACAATGGAACATTAATGCCAATGTAAGGACATTTTTCTCCGATTCCCATCATGCAGGCTGCAATTTCAGGACCAAAATGACAGTCAAGCCACATATAACCCAGAGGCAGTGCAAATATTCAACTCTAATTCACAACAACAACAGAAGAGAAATAACTATGCAAGATGTGTAATTCGCCTGATCCATTATCCTTTGAAGACTTTTTTTATCATAATTTTTATTCTTTTGGCAGAACTAAGGCCTGTCTCTCTGGGAAATATGCAAAACCTTCTGTTTTCATGGGGCATAATGGCTGTGCTGCTAGAACATTTAACACCTAACTGTGCGTAAGCGGCCAGTATCTATATGTCAGAGCAGGAGGTTTACAGAGTGCTTTGGTATCTCCTGAAACAAACCAACAGCTAAGACATAGATTTATTCAAGGACAGCTGAGAACTCAGTCAATTGCTTCTGTAATTTCTTTTTCCCAGTAAGAACGAGCTCATACAAGCAAGGTAATTGAAATCAATTTCTGGTACTGCAACATTACTGTTACAAAACCAAGCTCTCAAAAGTCCGTAAGTGCTAAAAACTAGTGATTTTTCTACTGCAGATAGGGCAAATTTCCTTTTCTGTCTGATGCGCATACTTTTAGTGTTTAAGAAAAATACAGAAAAAATAGGACCTTTATTATTGCAGGAAAGATGATGATGCAGAAGTCTGACCCTAAGGTATTTCCAACTTCAATCTAAAGGAATATGGGTTTGCTGGTCTTCCAAGCATGCTCATAATTTACTCAGGCCTCTACCTAGGAAAATGGCCTGAGCTAAGGTTGCTTCATTATCTGAGTTTTTTTTTTTTTTTCCCCCCACAAAACAGTTTCCTGTGACTCTTTGTAACAACACCAACTCTAGTAATTGAGGTCTAAGATCTGCACCTCTTAGACTGAAAGGCTGAGTATTCATCTCAATTCAAGCAATGTTCTCATAGCTATTCGAAAACTGATTACCCTTCCAGTAATCTCTATAGCTAACACACCATTTCTATGCAAAGAGATCATTTGGAAGAGTTTAAAAGAGTTATCAAACCTTTGGCCGTACTCCCAGGAAGCCACTGCAATTTGGGGCACCACATTTGCAAACTGTCTTTCCATTTCCCAGACACTCCAGGTTGTAGTTAAAAGTCAGCTCAGTTCCTAACACAAAAGCAAATCAAAAACAGAAGACAAGTTGTAACAAACTATGTAGCAGAATGTCTTATTATTACCACTAAAGTGCATTTAAATATGATGATACAAGTGACTGACAAAACTATGCAAGGATATTAACCATTATTCTTCCTGTACACCTGCGTAGATTGAGAGCTCAGTGCAACTCCCCTCTCCCCCCACATACTAGAGCAGAAAAGGGCATTCAACCCCATGCTGTGACACACTTAGTTCCATTTCTTGGTTCTGTAAATTATACCCAGGAACCTCCATTTATACCATGGACGTATGTGTTTCACTATGTCAGTGCTGGTGTTTTGTCTCATGAAGGCCTATGTGAAAACAGAAAAATTAAGGATGTTCCCAGTGAGCCACAAGCCTTTCCCTTACCCCCCTCGCACTCCATATTCCAGGTAGGACAGGGCAGTTCCTTACCAGCTTTGATATTTACAAGCGCAAAGAGGCCAACTCGAGTGTCACCATTCACACACCATTTCTGTGTCTCACAGTTGGGCTGGCAGCAATGGTTCATGAACCGAGCGTAATTGCCCTTTGGCCCAGCATCAATGATTCGATCCTAAAATTGCAAAGGAAAGGAAAAAACATGTTTAAGGAGTGCCACTTCCAGCTCAGGCCTTTCCAGCGCAGATATCAGTGTGCCAAGAGAGCATTTTATAACAGTGACACACATACACGCAGACATCTGGTGACACTTTCTCCTGAAAACACATGTGCACTATAACCACACCTAAGTAATGGGTTATCGCCCTGTGGTCCTTGGGCAATCAAGATACCCAACCAATTTCTGTACCCTGATGTCTCTGGACAGGGCTGGCAGATCATATGGCAGTAGAGCATCCCATGGGACAACATCTTCCTCTTCAAAAAGATATGGGAGAATCAAGGCCTCACGATGCTTTAGCTTACAAGAGAAGCAATTGTCCCAAAGGCTTCCAGATGAGGACAATATACAGCCAATGTCAACTTCAACAAGAAAGAGGAAAAGAGAGAGCTAGAAAGCAGTCACACCGTTATCCTGTTCCACACTCTGCATTTTATTTTCTATACCTGCTTTAATGGTTTTCTTTAGATCTTTCCAAGCCTGAGTGACAAAGTATGGAAAGCAGCTGACAAAATTATTTATCTCCAAAAGCCAGGAACTTAGGCTAATGACTGAACTTAGGCTCCGGGACACACTGAGAACACTCTTTGTGGCTGGAGAAAACTCCCTCTCTCTTCTGATATGCAAGTCCCGGGTCTTGAACATAAACGAGGGTCCCCTTGTGCCTGGTGACATATATCTGAGGACTGCTGTCTTCCTCAGCACTCACCAGTCCAGTACTGGACTATGCAAGTTTCAGCTGCTGGCAAGGACCCTGAGGTTATGAAATTCATCCTGTTATGTGCTAAAGCACAAACCACAATCTGCAGACAATTGTCCCTAGACAAGTCTCTCGCCTCTTCTGTATAAATTCCAATGAAGTTGGTTAGACTCTGCTCTTCATCCTAATAACCAACCTGAGCCTTCTCCACTGCACATCAAGTCCATTCTTTTGGTAGAAGTCCATTCATCTTAGTGGAAATGCACACCGGCTCATCAGCACTCTTAGCACCTTTATAATTACTGGGCAACCACTGTCACACAGCCCTTGAGATACTTCCCTTCTGCCTAGGACCTTGGCAAGAGCACATACCACATACCTTATCCAGTGTCAACATGTAGAAATTGGTGATGTCGTGCTCCTGAGCATAGCGGATTCGGGCTCGGCACTCTTCTTCATCAATTAGCTCCCCAACATACTCATTAACAAATTCACCCTGCAAGACAGAAAACAAGCTGATGATAAAACAAATTTCCTCCAAGAGAGGGGGACATCCACCTCTGTGCTTAAACTTGGTTCCTGTTTCCTTTGCAGAAACTTTCTCCTAACAGCTTTCCTCTGGGCTTTGCAGTCAGTTTGACCTCCAAGCTTCACTAAGAGCTCTGAATTATACAGCTATTTCACAAACTCAACAAATAACATGAAGTAAAACAAAGCAACAAGAGCCTCATATTATTCTTTGTGCTATGGAAAGAACGAGCATTCAGGGACAGCATAAAGGAAACCACAGATAGCTGGTTTTTGCTGCAAAGCTCAAAACACTACCTAACTGCATTCCAGTTGGAAGCAATGTCCATTTTGGGACCTGCAACAATAAGAAGCATAATGCACTTAAGGTGTCCTCTCCAGTAAATCCAGGAGCGTCACCTGTAGCCAAGTACTACAAAGGCTGCTTCAGCCGTCAAAGGGAAGCACAGGCAGCTCTGCTCCACCAGAGCCGAGAGGCACCTCCATTAAGTAACAGAGTTTTGCAGTTTCCACACTGCCAGTTAAAAGAGAAACAAAACAGGAGTGTCAGAAATCCTTCAACCTATGTCACAGCAGGTGGTGAAGCCTAAACTGGCCAGACTCTCGCACTTTTCCTACTGATATCAAGCCCTCCCCCACTGTATGTTTTCCATACACCTCCTTCTTCAGACATTCTTTTCCTTATATGCTATCTAATTGTCTTCTGCTTCAATTCATCATTTCTTCGCTTTGAGGTTGTTCTATTACCCTTTTTCATCCAGCACAGATGTGTGGCCTCGGAATAACTACCCTCTGGATTAAAAAAAAAAAAAGACAAATATTTCAGCTGCCTAGAGAACTCGTTTCAGAAATAATTACAGCCATCTTCAAAACATTCCCCCTTTGTAAGAGCCAAGCCCTGATCTCGGTAACGAGATTCTCATGTTAGAAGAGCCTGGCTATTCAAGAACAAGGGGAAAAGAAAACCACTGTTCCTTGTCTGGAAAGCCCAAGAATGGTCTGCAGGCCAGTGTTCTAGTGCATTCATAATGTTTATCACTTCACTGTCCCTCCATTCAGGCAGATAAAATCAAGCAATCATCTGAGTTACCCTGTTAGAGTAACACACAAACCATACACTTAGCTAAGCCAGACCATTCTTGTCAGAGCTGGAAAAATAAAATTCATCCACTTCTTTTAAAACCAATATTCAACGTTAAGAAAGTGTTTTTCAAATCACAAAAAAACATTTGAACATATCTGTTAGAACTGACACTGTGGAAAAGAGAGTTAAACGTAGAAACGGAGTACTTACTTTTCTAATGTCTGTTTTGGCTTGTAAGCCCCAGCCTCGTGCCAGCGTGCGGAAAATTTGTACCTCGGGATACTGCCGTTTGGAAAAGCACTGGTTCTGACAGCGTTCCCCAGCAGGGCACACCATGGGGTGGCATTCGTAGAGCAGCATGCGATTGATGCACTCGGAGTCCAGGCCGCACGGGTTTTCATCCGTTGGTTTGCAGTTGCAACGTGGGATCTCCGAGAGGTCTGCAGTGAAGATCTGCACCTTACCCACCGGCCGGTTTACCTTGAATGCACACGAAGGATGTTAGCTGCTTAGGAACAAGAGCTCATGGCCATAGTCACTGCTACGCTTAACCCTTGCCTAGAGCTTACAGGCTGCAGGGCAAGTTAGTTACAGCAAGGTGCAGAAAGACACAGATACATAGGCCCATGGGTACCTCTGTGTACATCACTTCAGGATGAGCACATGTGGAGGAAAGAGCTAAGGAGGATGTAGGTCCCCCATTAGCACCATCTGGTGCAGTCTGAATTGCTGTATCCTCCGAGCGGGGAGATGCTGCCAAGTGTCCCCCTCCCAGCACCACTGTGACTACATCGGCCCCGTCTCATCCCTCGTGGCCCAGTGCTCAGGCTGGGCACACACGGCGCATGCGAGTGACACCAAGCATTCACTGGATGAAACAGCACCCTCTCCAGCCCCTGGGAGACGGATCCTTCTCCCGAGCTTTTCCTCACAGCCCTCTTTTTGGAATCTGTTACCTTCTGGCTGTTTTGTGCTCTCAGCTGTCACTGTGAGAACCAGGCTTGCGTGCCTGTGACAGCGTGAAGAGGGCTACCTACACACCAGGGCACAAGCAGTTATCTCCCTACCCAACTTTCCTGCAGATGCAAACGAAAGAAAAAACAGACAAGGCTGGAATGGGAAGGCCCAAACAGGAGCTCAGAGTTAAGCCAAAGAGCTCTCTAAACACCGCTCCTGAAGGAAGCAGAGTGCAGCACCAGGTGGAGAAGCGACTGGCTTGTCTGTGGCACGAGCAGGGTCCTTTGGTTTTGGTTAAAGGCAGCGAACACTGAAAGGCAGGCAACAGAGAGTCAGGACTTTGGAGAGAGACACTGAAGAAAAGCTCCTTGCTGTACTTTGCATGGGCAAGAAATACTCTCAGGTCCCTTTTCTCTACCAAGAACATGAAGGAGGGAATGGTTTAGCAAAGCTACTTCAGCCCGGACACAATTTCTCAAGTCCCACCCACACAGCATAACTCCTGCGCTGGCAGCCTGCCAGTCTTATCCTCTTTCTTTGCTTAAAAGCAAATCAATCATCCACCCCAGGTTAATCTCTTTAACACATGCAGTCTCCTCTTCCTATTATTGCAGCCTCTTCCTCCTATTTCTGCCTCCCATCTGTGACCTTCCTGGTCACTCTGCGTTCCTCTCCTCTGCTGCTTCTCATCCCTTACTTAAACAGTTAGCTTGTCACTTCAACAGTGATGAGACACTCCCAAAATTAGGGCTGCTCAGCACTTGGCAGAGGTGCCATTGCTGGCTCTGGCACTACCACTCCAAACTGTACCACTTTCTAAGCAAGGTCACCCTCCCAACACGAAAGGCCCTAATTCAGACATTACTGATACAAAACCAGTTCCCAAGCAGGGAGATGCTTGGACAAGTCATGACTCTAATCCCCGTGGCACAAAGGCTCCCAAGGAAGCAGCAGTCTCCTGTGCTGCTTCTCCTCAGGTTAGTCCTGAAGTGCTGAGCTTCTTGGAAGGCCACGTAACGGAGTGGACACAGCTACCTTCTCCATTCCACCCTGAAGCCTTGCCTTCCTCATCGTGTGCTCCTACAAACAGTCTCCTTTCTTCCACAGAGACAAACAGCTTGTACTCAGACCTCAGAAGAACAACTGTCATGGCTAATGGCCATGACTATTATTATTTATATTAAAAGACTATCCAAAAGGCTCCGAACTGCCTCCACAATTTCTTTGTGTTGCAGCCAGAGACAGACTTAAAAATACCTTTAATGAGAAACAGGATTTCCACCACTGGAGCTGCCTGGCCCATGCTGCTGGCACGGTGCCATGGCATTCAGTTGTATTCTTTACACTGTACAGTAAGTCATGCAGGACCCACCTGTCTGCCTAGAAATCCTAGCTAGAAACAGAAAGGCCAGCAATTTGTTGAGCTTTCATAATTTGCCACACACACAAACACACACACAAAAGAACAGAAGGCAGCAATTTAAGAAAGAAGAGAACACACTCCACACATCACTACGTTGCTGCACCCCAACTGGGTCCACACTGCGAGTGCCTGAACCTCCTCAGCCCTACCTCTCCCTCTCAGTCATCTCCATCCTGTAGTACTCTCTTCTTTTCCTGCTTCAAATCCATCACAAAACACAACCCTAACTCTGAACAGTTCCCCAAAACTCTGCAGAACGGTTGATAGTCCAACCCATACATCTGCTTTAGTGGTTCTGTTTGATCAGCAGTGGATACACGAAACCCTGAAACACCACAAGAGGTGAAACAAGATACTACCAAGCTCCAGTTTGGGTTACCATATTCCCCACGGCTCTGCTCCACTGTACCTCAACCTGTCTGCTTCCCCACAGCACGTGAGAAGGCCACCTTGCACCGGTAGCACATAGTACTTGAGCACACTGCTCCTTTTACTAGTGCTCTCCCTTAAGTCCCCAAGGAAGAGAGACACTTCTTTCACACCACACAACTGACATGGAACAGAGATATCCAGATCTGCTCCAGTAAATCAGAGTACCTCTATTACTGGTGTCCAGCTTCCATACAGCGCTGCTGATACATGAATCCTTTCTGTGGAGCATGTCTGAAGTTGCCAGTGGGACCAAAGTAACCTTCAATTGCAGCCACATGTGCAAACAGTAGAAATGTTTCTGTATACCTGTAAATCACCTGCACCGATAGCTCAACACTTTTCTTCTGCACATGTCCCCCCACACTTGCTCTCACCTTGATGTGTTTGTAGGGAGGAGGTTTCTTGTCATTCTTTTTATCTTCCTGAAGCTGCCTCAGTTCTTTCTGTGCCTTCAACTCTTCAAATCTCACTGCAGCTTCCTGAAGAGCTAAGTGAAAAAACAACAGTGTGTGTTATTAGGAAGTCTCTCTGCTCACCTCAAGACAGGCTGTGAATGTCCACCCCATGTGCAAAGCTCAGTCCCTTGCACTCTCCTGCGTGGGCAAAGCCTGTGTCCCTGTAAGCTTGAGCACTATTTCTGCAATTGGCCCAACAGTGTCTGAGCTGGATTCTCACAGGAAGGTTCAGTAGCAACCACGACCAACGGCTCCAGTGACCGCACGGAGCTGCACGGCGTTTGGAAGGGCAGCTCTCACCCTCCACAGCCAAAGCGCCCCGCAGGGAGCTGCACAGGGCTCTGCAGCTTCACCAGAGGGGCAGGAAGGAAAGGCACCCACAGGACTCACAGAAAGGGACTTGCCTGCAGGTGAGGAAGCACCCAAACCATCAGCTAGCTTTGCCTGCTTTTATTATGCAGATGTGTCAGGCAGCTACATTCAGAACTGTATTTTTATACACAAAAATAATATTAAGACACAGCAAAGTTGACAAAGCAGCAGCTTGACCAGACATAGGGCAGCTTTGGCAGAGCTAGAGAAGAGTTCAAGACCTGCACATTCTGCATGAACTCAGACCTTTGAAAATTTTGAGTGGACTGGATGATACGTAAAAAGCAGTTTACTCAACAAATTTAGTTAACTTTAGCTCCAAAAGATCTCAGCCTCTCCCAAAAGAACCCCACTTCTCTACATGGGAAAGAAGAGAAACAGAACATGAAGTCACCATGGATTGAGAGGAGTTACCTTTCTTGTATATGCCATCCACACCTTTCCCCATCTTGTCTTTGCTGCTGACATCACCTTCCATGTAAGGGAACACACGGGCCTGATGTGTCCACAGGTAATCATTGGAGCCAAAGAAGAGCACAGGGAACTCGCCAATGTCATGTTTCATCTTCTGGATGTTGACGGGAATTGTCCTGGGGTGGCAAATCTCAGCTGGCCACCACCTGCAGAGGGAAGGGCAGTGAAACCTTGACTTGCCCACTCGCAGCGGGCTCAGATGCAGCTGCTGGGTTGAGAGGCACAGGGAAAGACTGGTGTGAGGGCAATCACCAAAGCTGGTGGAGAAAGAGGCAGCTACAGGAGAGGAAAACATGCACTTTACCAGCAGCTGCATGCATGGAAGTCAGAGGCTGCTGCACTGCACCCTACAAAAAGGAGCAGTTTCTCATCCTGGACACCATGACCACCACATGGAGAAGGAACGGGGACAAGTCTGTTCTGCCTTCACCTACCTGTAGCGCCCAACTTTCACCCAGACTACTTCCTTGTAGCGTGGCTTTTTGCCTGCCTTGCAGTCATTACAATACCAGCTTCCCTCTGGCATCTCAATGTTTAGACACTCACGGTGAAAGGCAGCTGGGCACGACTCACAGCATAAAAGGCTGCCCCCTGCAAAAAAGGAGATATTTATCAGAGTCATTGGGCAGAAGCATTGGCCTCTACAGACAGAATAAAACAGCCAGCAAAAAGGTATGATGCCCTTCTGCAAACCCTTTTCAACAGCTCATGCCATACTTTTATTGTACAAAGAACTTCTTTAAAGATCTGGAAGAATTCCTGAAGTTAGATTTCTATAGAGATGGATAGGAAGACAACCTGTTCTCTTCCATTTTCACGGGCACATTCTGCACAGGCAAAGCATCTACCTGTTAAAATGAGCTCTTCTGACTGTGTTTCTGTTATTACTTATCATTTACACCGGGGCCTTGCTCAGTGGCAGAGACCCAGCGCAGCCTGTCTCACCTTCCGAGCAGACAAAGCACCAGCTGACGTTGACGTGCTCATGGTTGCGACAGCCCCTCCGCGCAGTGAAGTGGTTGGGGCAGATGATGCTGTTGGAGGCCAGGACCACGGAGCCAGCAGCCAGGCAGAAGTCGTTGGAGTGGTACGCGACCGGGCACCGCACGCAGCGCATCAGGCGACCTAGCACCGAAAACACAGTGAGCCTCGGGGGAAGCCAGGTTTCCGTTTCTCCTCAGAGCTAGTCTGTTAGCATACGAGGGCCAAACAAGCAACTGCAGGTGATCTTCGGAAACAGAAATTTACTTTTAATCTTTATAAACAACCCATGTCATACTCATCGGATTCCACCAAACTATTTAATGTAACAAAACCTATTATTTAGAAGCGAAAAACCTTCTGAATGCAGTAGATATAGTTCAAGAGTCCACGGACTAACACTGCTGTCATACACAAAAATTAGCAAATTAGTTCAGACAGTAACTAGAGAGAAGGTGATCCAAGTGCTTAGCTGAACATCAGGAAAATAATCTGTGCTACTTTTGAAAACATCATCATTCACCTCACTATTTTACTACCAAATTCCAGAAAAGAGAATTTAGAGACTATTAAAATCTATTTTATTCAAAATGTTTAGGGCTTGTGTTCAATTCCTCAAGAGGAGATTATTAATAGGGAGAAAAGATCAGGGGAAAGGGGTAAATTTGCCCATTAAGAAGAATCCAGAAAAACACAAGGCAAACATTCACTGGAGAAGGGGTCAGTTGTGGGTTTGAGGCCCTGGTGACTTCTATTATACAAAGTATCAGCATACAGAAATAAAGGATAGGATAGTAAAGTTCAAGGATAATAATAATAATAATAATAATAATAATAATAATAATAATAATAGTAATAATAGCAGTTATTATTATTATTATTATTACTACTACCACCAGTCTTAAGATACCAGGAATTTAAAGACAGACACTTTTGGAAGCAAATATAAAAGACACATATAAATGTTTTAGGTTTAATCATGGGGGAAAAAAAGGTCAAAGCATTGCTGTGAACAATTCAAACAAACATTTGCTTGAGAAGCTTAACCCCAATGTGTCACTACAAGATGAATTTGCATTTAAAAAAATTTTTAAAAAAGAATAAAAGAATACCAAAATCAGGACTATGCTGTTTTCTGTACCATTGCATTGACAGCCAAGCAGGCACGGACTGCAGCACTAGTAACAGTGAAAAGTAAGTAGGAGAAACGTGAGAGTCTGCACAGATCCAGAGACTTAATCAAAGCCCAGAAAGGAACGTGCCATCCCTGGACGTGCAGGCAGCCAAGTTTCTGGACAGACAAGAACATTTTAGTTGCTGCCTCTGACCATCAGGGGTGCTGATGAGCAGGAACCTCACACAGACACCTCCTCCCTGCTCACTGGAGAGCAGCTGCTGCCCAGCAAGCGATTTGAGCATTTGCAATGTGGCTAGGACAGAAAATCAATACAAACAACTAGTGGACCAGGTAAGAGCACAGTGGCCAGGAAACATAAAGGGCAGGCGTTCTGCTCGCCTCCCAGGCCCGCTCTGGAGAACCAAAGTACCTTTAGATGCAGAGATGTTTGCAGGGTTAGCAGCATGGCAAGTCATACATATGTGCAGGGAGCATCGGAAGCCCTTGTTCTGCAGGACCGTGGGCGGGTACTTCTGTATGCACTGCTCGTGGTAGTACTTCCCGCAGAGGGGCAGCAGGCACCGCTTCACGTCCTCCCCGCTGCTCTTGCACACAAAGCAGGTGTGGACCCCTGCAGAAAGAGCAGCAGACGTCACACCAGCCGCACAGCAGGGCTAAAGGGACGCCGGCCATCGCCGCGGAGCTGCGTGTTAGCACCGCGCAGCTTCCCAGCGCGCTGCATGGATCCCAAAGCACAGCACGCTGCAGCAGGCTGGTTTCGCCTGCAGCTGCAATACAGCTCCAAATGGAAACAAAGATCATTAAAATTGTGAGCGCTGGCTGGAGCTGAGGGAAGAGGAAAATAAAATCAACTGCTCCACTTATATACTTCCCACTTTCCAGCTTGCCCTGGACTCATCCTTCCCTACTGCTCTTTTTTCTCTAATATCAGATACAAAATTTCCCCTTCTTTTTCCCACAAGACTCTGAACATTTCCTTCTTCCTAACCCACCTGCCTGAAGAATATTTGCTCAGGAATGAGACCAGTTAATTGAAATACGATCATCAAACATTAAGTCAATAAGCAGAGAACTGAGAGGCAGCTAATGGCCTTACTGCAGGCATAAATCCTGCAGTGAAGAGAGCGCCAGGCAAGCACGCACGAAGCACCCTGTCCTGCCCCCGCGAAGGCTGCCGTACCTGTGGAACACTCATTGCAGATGAATTTGCCCTTTGGCATCTCGGAGAGCCCAAGGCACTGCAGGTGGAAAGCACCACAGCACTGCGCCTCACACAGCAGCAACTCCCCCGGCTTCTCGCAGATCTGCAGGGAAGGAAGCAGAACATGAGCTCCGAGCAGCCCCTTCCCCAGCGCAGCATGGGCAGCAGCGCAGCCCGGCACCAGTCAGGGCTGGAGCAGAGATGCTGCAGGAAGTGTCTGAGCTCTCCTTGCTCCAGGAATTTGGGGCGGTTTCTGCTGCCACCTGCTACTGTACATCAGCTGAAGTAGGTTATACATTGGTCATGTTTTCCTCTCTCATATGCTTAACTTTTAGCAGAATGAGACACGCTCACACAGGGAAGGCTCAGTTCAGAATGAGGGGTGCTACCAGCTCAAGGACAGTCAAAGCTTCCAGAAGTGCACAGTCCTCATACAGAACACCAAAATGGGGTTAATTCTTTAAGAAGTGCCTTATGGCTATCTGGTTAGCAGGGGGAATGGTACATGCCAGAGTTTACATGAGAAAATTTGAGGGTGGTAAAGTTTGGGACATCCCTTCAAGGACACTACCTGACACACGTTTTCCTTGAGAGCTGCTCCTCCTCCGCGCTCCCCCTGCATCCTTTTGGATGAAGGCACTCCATGGTCATTCTCAGACCCTTCTTCATTGCCCTCTTTGGGGCTTGCAGCAGTCCCATGAACTGATGTCTCCCCCTTTAAGAAAAAAATCCAGAATTTAGGCTGTAAGTATTTCCTGTCCTCACTTGCAAATTGAGCTATCAAATACATACAGGTTTGGCAGTCAGCCTGCAAACTGCACTGCAGGTGGCTACCCACCCTGGAGAGACACCCCTATACAGTTCCACCAAAATTTTTAAGGAAGGGAAGAAAAGAGCTCTTAGCTTGTTAAATCATTCAAAATACACATACATTCAATACAACTATTCTGCCATGTTTATCCCCTCTCTGAAAATGGAAGAGTCATGGTTGTGGAACAAAGGTTACCCTGCATAGAAACAAACTAGGCAGGCTGGAAGAGGCTGAAAAATCACGTCCTCCACCCAACACCCTACATCATGATGCCTGCTTGTGCTGCAAATGCAAACGAGAACCTTCAAACAATCTTTACTGCAGGTTTTACCCAGCAAATGAATTAATTTTCTTCAGACACTTCTCAGCTTGTGCTATCCTTGTACGCCTCCACAGGTGCTATGAATTAGCAGGCCTGCCCTAATGTGAACAAGGCATTAACACCAGCCCTCCTGCCTGAGGTGGCAAGTCTGTAGTAACTACTTGACACCCGGGTGACAGTGAGAGCACTGACTGCAACACCTAACAGCTCCAGCATCCTGCAGGAAAAGAGAGGGACTTTGCAAAATGGAGACTCAATTGCACCCACGTGGGCCAAGTTGACAGATCCTGCAAAGGCTACAGCATTTCCCAAGGTGGAAGGACACCCTCTCACATGCATGTGAACCTGCCCAGAGACTGTTTAAGGGAAGAAAAGCAGCAGCTGTACTAGAGACACTGGCACATGGCAGAACATCCTTCACTTTCACCAAAACAGACGATTTCAGATAGGAAACTTCCATGCTTTTAGATACAATCTAGGCAATACTTCTGCAGTCTTTTATGAACCCCAGCCAAAACTCCATGGAGGGGAAGCCTTGCAGGACTTTCATCACTGCACCAACATAGTGCTTAGGAACTGGCTAAGTGCTTTGAGCAAGAACATTTTTGTTTTTGATAACCCAGACCACAGCCCTGCGCTGTATCCAGGAGGTCTCAGTGACTATCCACCATGTCCCCCTGGGCTCACAAAGCCTTTCCCAGTGTATATGCAGACACACACTGTTCTCCTTAAAGACCTTATCAGGAATTCAAACTCCTGTCTAGAGTAGCAATCTCTCTCAACACGCTTGAAGATGCCCAGCACTGGGTATCCAAATAGCAATCACGAGAGAGAGCTTGACACCAGTTTCTGTGTGGGAGAATACCCATCAGAAATGTTGTACCACTAACACTAGGATGAATGTGAATACAGCTTGCCAGCTGAACTAGATACACTCTGGACACACGATTAGCCTGGCAAAACAAATTTGGGGGAAGTTTTAGGCCCTTAAGCGGAAAGAACTTGGGAGTTGGTATCCTAGTCAGATAAAGCTGCTTCTTTTGCTGGTTTTTCATTCTTTGGATGCAATAGCATGCTTTCATTTGGGGATATTTTAAAGCCGTGCGAGTTCCGTGGAGCACTGAAGCACAGATGCACTGATGGTATATTAAAACACACAATGCAAAGATGAATGGTATAAACTTCCTTTATTGAGCATTAAAAAAGCAAATTCCCAGCTACAAACTACTGCCAATCCATTATACCATACAGTTACAACCTCGCAGACTATTACAGACACACTGGAAGGCCAGCAGCAGTTTCAGCAATGGGGGAATGCTGAAAAAGGGCACTGAAGCTGTGCCACCCTAACACACAGCCCTGCTGCAGGGACACGAAGGGTCTCTACTGCACTGCAATAAAGAACAGCTAACAACACTACTGATGTCTTTGCCTCTATACCCAGCAGCATCTTCGAGTGCTGCCTACGACACCTCTGCTCCTGCGGCCTTCCTTCAGCTAGCAAGGCCACAGTCTGCCACAAGACAGCCCTTTGGCTGAACGCTGGATGAGGTGCCCTAAAATTCAAGCGGTTACTTCTGCCCCGAGTCTGCATTGACAGCCCTCTCTTCCACATCAGCCTGCAGCTCCGGGAGAATCACTGGAGACCAGTGCTCCAGGGACTGGGAACAGCTCAGGTCCTCCTACTCCTACATTCGTGCTCCCTCTTCTGCTCAGCTCAGCAGTGACCTCAAGGTTGCAGGGGTCACTGTAACAAAGAACAAGAGCAGAGTTAATCAGCTACCGGCCCCGGCAAACAGCGTCAGCTCCTGCTCTGCTCCCTCCGGGGCCCCGGGCTTCGCTCCCCTCACGGTCACTGAGGACCCACCTCAAGGACACAGGGTGCCTTAGTGGACACCTCCTTAATGGATTAAGGACACTGGAGATTCAGGAGAGATTCAGGCTTGCTATATGAGGGATTTTGAAGAGGTTCATCTTTCTAAGCTTCTGGCTCACAGCTTCTGGGACTACTTGTTTCGAACCCTGATGCCTGTCATGCTGATGGACTGGCAGAATAAAACACACCTGGAGTTACATAACCTTAACCAGCAAGCCCATCTTCAGCAAGTAGCTGGTAGCAAAATTGCGCCGTGTGGCACAGCATGCTTTAGCCCAGATCTTTTCGACCTAAATCCATCCTTTTTAGGTCTATAATATCTGGCCAATTTGCAAACAGAAACCTAAGCCTTATTTGAATTAAGGCTTCCTACATCCACATAGGGTAGGGAATGCCAGAGCCAAGAAAGATAGGCAAGGCCAGGCAGTTGTGCTTTGGGAACAAGGAGAAGGGGATTGCCATGACTCAAAAGAACCTGTCACACTATTCCCCCTCTTCTCCCCTACCCAGTGCGTGAGTACTGCAAAGCTACATACCTCCTACAGAGGGCAGGTCTCATCTTGGGTCTTCTTCCAGAGCTATTTCTGCTGCTGCATCTGGCAACATCCTCCAGAGCCTGGCCTGTTCATTGGCACAGCCTGACCTCGGCTCACAACCTTGACAACCATTTCAACAGCATTTTCCATCCCCTTCTCTCAGTCTCTTGCTTCCCTGATGTTGTGAACTTGTACTCCTGGCTCCATCGACAGGCAAGGACAGAGAAAGCAGCCTATTTCAGCCCAGGTGGACAAGCTTTCCTCTGCCCTCTTTTCCTCTGAAAGCAGCTGGATCCAAGGCTTCTGTATATAAGGATGCTGTATCATCAGACCATCTATTTCTTCCAGCACCATTCAGCAGAAAGGAGGCCTCCTGGACTGCTGTGTGGACAGTCACTTAGGGACCAGCATGGTCTGAATTCCAAGGGAAAATGTAATTGCATCTCCACAGTGCCCCAATACTCACCAGTACCCATCCGAGCCAAACGGCTCATGAGACCCACAATCAACAGGAAAATGGATGCTGGTAAAAAGTGCCAAGCACCGACATCACCCAGCTTCAGGTACTCGACACAGATGCCTAAGGCTGGAGGCAGGCAGATTCTCTGGGCTTCCTCTGCAGTGAGCAATGAGAAGCTCGGATCTTTGGCCTTGCTACCCTGGAGCTCTGAACTGCTCCCTCATTTCTTCCCTATAGAAGGTATGTGGATAATTTGCTCACTGTGAACTAAGCCAGCATCTTGGTGGGTGTCTGACAGCAGACTGTGTTAACTACCCCCCAGCATCGGCAAAGATATCGGTACAGGTTTCTTGAAACAAGATTCCAGGTCATGGAAGCACAGTTCAGGAACAACAGAATGACCTGTGTGCTAACAGCAGCACAGGGAGGACTGCCCAACCCAGGATCGTTGCCCCGAACTCAGAATTATCACCCCCATCAGAAATGCCCTTCTCAAAAAGCAGAAGCAGCAAAACCCAAGGTGGCTGGCACTGCTCAGACAAGTGCTGTGCTGCTTGTGCTCTGCTGGAAGCTGTATAACAGTAACAAATACAACAGTATATATCTATAATCGGCTCCTGAAATACATACTGACTATCCTGACAGAACAGCCTGCTGCTCAACCTGGGCCACTGGAAGAGGCGATGGTGGGAGGCCCAGGGGTGTCCTGCCTCTCCCAGGAAAAGTCTTGCTTCCCCTACACTTGGTGATACCTGGCTCATTCCTAAAAGGCAAAATGCGCTTGTCAGAGATATTTGTATGCTCTGCTGGGATGCAGTAGAAGGCAGTTGCCCCAATTATCCCTTTCTGGTGGATGGCAGAGTGTAACGAGGGTCTTCTGCAAGCAATCACATCTGCCCCCCACCCTCTGACGTGGATCTCCAGCTCACCCTAGCACGCCAGGGGCATGCACCTCATGTTGGTATGCAACATGGCAAGACTCCCCCCACCAGCAGACAAGACCTTTTACAACAAGACCTTCTGAGGTGCAAAGCAAAATGCCAGGCAAAACCTGGGTTTGTCAGATCAGAACAGCCTTTCTCCTGGAGAATTAGCTGAGTAGCAGCTTAAAATCTGAGCCTGAGTTAAGCAGTCACCATCAAATAGCTACTAAATCAGGGTGGTACCTTCAGCTTCAACCCCAGGCTCATGCCACTACCTCAGCAGGACAAAGTCCCAGCTGAAACACCCTCCTCATGTTCAGCCAGCCAAAAACTCCCTGGCCTTGTTCTGCACAGTGCCCTGAGAAGTAGTAGACAGGTTACAGAGATCACAGCGTGTAGCAAAACCCAACAGTACCTCAGAGTGTGGGGCCTCCCCTAGCCCTTCCTCATTCCTCTCCTTCTTGGAGTGCATCGCAACGGAGGAATGGCGCTGTCTCTTCCGCTTCCGCTGCTTCTCCAAGAGCTTTTCAGGAGCTGGGATGGGACAGAAATACCACTCAAGAAAAACGCAGAATAACTCTCCTGCTACAGCAGCACGAGCAAATTCCACACTCCTGCCGATAGCTTCAAACAAGCTCTCTGCCTTGGAGTTGGAAACCCTGGGGCAACAGCAGCCTCCAGGCACTCTGCCCTCTGCCCTGCAGCCATCAGAAGACCTGGACAACACTGATTCGTACTGGTCTGAGCTTCTTCTGCTGAGCTGCCAAAAAACATCACTCTGAATTTTCTGAGATTGTTCCAGAGCTAAAAAGAAGGTACCAACGCGAAATTTAAATTACTAATCAAATGCTAACTTGATGCCCTCTCCCAAAACACTGCACAAAAGCTCTCTTTGTATTGATATAGACACCAGTGTGATGCTAATGCAGGAAAAAAATATAAATAAATAACTCCCAAACCATCACACACCAAAGATAAGAAGATATAACTGCACAATTCTTCATGGGGTAGAGCAGCCACTGTTGAGCCTGGTCTCAACATCAGGCAAAGACACTGCATTGGTACAGGACCCATGGTGATGGGTTTCCTTCCAGCACCAGATTAAGAATAAACAGTGAACATCTTTGTGGGCTATTTTGAATCCCACGTTTTTACTTTCCATAGGGGAGGCATATACAACTTCTGCTAAATGACCTCAGTAGCTGTATCTTCTGCCACTGCAGAAGCAAGTGCCCTCCGAGGGTCCAGTACACACTTTATATACATGCTACATCCACAGGCTGTAACCTCGTGTCAACAGTTTGCCCACATGGTCCCGTCTCCACTTACCTTCTCCCAGGTCCGAGAAGTGGGTTGGAGAGTAGAGCTCAGAGCTGTCACTCTCGGAGGGGCGATTGCCCTGCAGAAACACAACATAGCCACAACTCACCAGCTGCAACCAGAGGCAGATCAGAGATGCACTTCCCTCAACCATTCAGCACCTTCACAAACAACTACAACAAGTAACATTTCAATCATAAATTCATCAATGACTAGAGACCGCACAAAAAAACATTTGGTTTCTGTGTTTGATACATTCCACACGGAAAAGCCAACAGTTTCTGAGAAGGGAGGAACGCTGAGACAGCTGTGTCTCATGGTGGCCAGCATCACCTACTACTTCCTGGGCTCTTCTGGAAAGGCTATGAATACCCTGAAAGTTACTGGGGACTAAAGACTACCTCTTGCTTTTACATCTGTGCGGAGCCCATGATGGAAACACACTGGCCTCTGCACTACTGCAACCCTAATTGTGCCAAACAGGGAGAGAAAAGGAGAGCAAGACCACTCTTAATATATCTGAGGGACACTGATGAGCCTTGTCTGGATGCCACACTTTAAGTCATTTTAATTGTTTTTTCAAAGCAGTTTTTTTATTTAAAAAAATCTGACTCAAACATTGCATATTGCATGTGTGATATAACTCGAGCCTCCACCCTGCTACAAGCTCTACACTTGCATACCATTCACCAGCCCCCTGGGGAGGGTAATGAAAGAAACATTATTCAGAGGAAATCTGACAAAAAAGGACAAAGCCTTCGGTTCAAGGTCAAGCTACAGTGCAGCATAATAGAGATTCCCTGTGACAGAAACCTCCTGCCCAGAACATTTCTGCTCACACCTCCCCAGCCAGCACTCAGGCAGATCCTTTTCCCACACAAATCAATAAAGAGAGGAGGTTTGACAGCCAGAACTTCCCAATTCACGTAAGTGGGGAGGGGTGGGGAACACCTCTGTATCCAAGAGATTTCTTCATCATAGCACAACAGCCAGCACCTTGGGGAAGGGTGGACCTTCCCTCCTGGAGCACAGCCACAGAAAGCCACGGGCCTTGCCTCAGTGGAGAGCATGTGAGAGGGTGATATCGGGGCTCCGTTTCTATCTAGTGCTCACAACACTGGAAGGGAAGTACCTTCTTCGGGGGAGTCCACTCCTCCTTCTTTGGCATAAAGGCAGTGGCCAGATCATTTGATTCCAAAAGCTTCTTCGTGGGCTTCCTCTGACGTTTTCTTTCGAAGTTTCCTGCAATAAAACTCTTTGTTAGACTAACGAGAAATTTCTTCCATCAGACTAACACCACTGAACAAATACCAATGAACAGTTCAAAACTCTCAATCTGCTTCACCTATAAGCTATAGACTATGAGCTCTTCAGGTAGAGATGCCAATTATCTACATCTGTGCAACTCTCACGAAAAAGGACCTCTACCTGCTGTGACCTTCAGGCATATTCAGCATTAAATATTTATACAAAAAGAAAAAAAAAAAAATCTATCAATAGAAGGCAGACTATGAAGTTAATGCCATGAGATAACACATTTGGGCAGTGCAATTTAGATTAAAATTTTCAGAATCGCTTTGATCTGGTGTAAAAAAGTCCTACCACAGGTGTGGCCCTGCTCTCACTCCCCTACCACTCACACCAGTGTTCATGCTACGGATGGTGAACAAGTTAACGGCCCTGATCCTGGCTAAAAACTAACTGGGGAGAGGGAAGAAAAAAAAAAAAAAAAAAGAAGTTTCAACCTGCATCAGCTTCCGGATCCTGTCTAAGAGCGTAATGCGCAGGAAGTGCAAGTCAAACCAAAGAAAGTGCCTACTCCTAGACCATTCCCTGCTTCCTTTTTCACCTTGGCTAGGTCCTACCCGTGAAGGGACCTCCCGGCATCACTCCCACGGGAAGCCTCCTTCCCCAGCCTGGGCTCTCTGCTTCCCTTAGCAGGAGAGTTTTCTTAGAAGCGAGAAGGGCTCTGTGCCCTCTGCTTGTGGGCTCCCTGCTCCTGCTACCGCACTCGGAACTGCTCCACTGTATCCCAAACCTTGGCTTCACGTCCCCATTTTTTTCCTCCTTCAATGCTCTCCACTTTACATTTTCTTCTGATGCTCACAAATCCCCACAAAAAGAACAGGCTGATTTTCCATGTCTGTACCTTTCTGCCAGCTCAATTTCCCACTTGCTTTAATTTTACAGCAGGCCTGTAAAACAGATAGAGCGTTGCCTCCAACTTAATGTAGCCAGAACACCAAGGCCTTAACCCTGCACACATTTTTGGACACAGACACTACCAGAGAACATCCTGTTAGCTGCACTCTGATAGGGACCCTCTTGAAAAGGGAAAAGCCTTTTGCATCTCTCTCCATATGCAGTGCCTTGCTGAAAAAAATAGATAAAATAATACAATATGGTCCAAGGGGAATTCTGTACTACAGCTTCTTGAGCTCACCATGAGACCAAAATGTCAGCCCATTCCTATGTGACAAGTCGCACTGTGCATTAACTGCAACATGTCAATGCTCATTGAAAGTGTTTTAACAAGACTCTTTCAAGCTAAAAACAATGCCACTGCTTGCAAGCATAAAACAAGCAAAGATGACAAGGATTCAGAAAAGGACTCATGGCTATTTTAATTTGGATAAATGGGCACTCTGTGACTTGTAGCGTACGATATTTTCAAGTGGAAGGCATCATACACTGGAGAATGCTAAAGCCAGAGATGTGAAGAATCAGCTCACTGGGCTACCCACTTCCCTTTTCACCTGTCCTCTCCCTTTCAAGCACCAGTGACCAGTAAAAGCACTGAAAGCAACAAAGCAAGTTAACAGCTCAATAGTTACCAACCTTTTCCTACTCTAACTGAAGCAACATTTTCTACCAAACTTGTGACGTCGTGACTTACGGGAGCAGAATCACACAACACCCAACTCACCTGTTTTCAGGAATCTCTCCTCTGCTTCTGGAGAAGCAGAAACTTCAGAAACATCTGAGGAAGACAGCACCAGCTCTGGAAAGTCTGAATGTCCTTCTAAAAGTTGGTCAGCAGGATCAGTGGAATGGGATCCTAGTTCTGACAGGGAGCACTCTGCTTCAAGGACTGGAGGGGACTCTTTGGTTGAAGATGGAGTTGAAACCAAAGGACTCTGCCCTCGTTGGGCATCTCTTGCAGGACTCAGTTGTGCAGGAAGCCCTGCTTCAAATTCAGACTTCACCACAGAGTTCACCTAGCGTAATAAAACACGGAGATGAAAGCATTTATCCTGCACAGCACTGCACATCCCAAGAAAACTCGGCAAGCAAGGAGGACACAAACCAGAGCCCTAGATTAACAGCCATAAAGACCTTAATTGCCTTAACCTACCTTCTGCAATTGCTCCTGGCTCTTCTTTGATTTTTTCTTGGGTGCAAATATGTGATCATATTCTTCTGCATATTCCAGAAGCCGTTTACTTGGCTTTCTAAGGCGTTTCCTCTCTGAATGTACTAAGAAAAAGGAAAGCAGCTTCAAGACTATGTTTCTAAGAAGATCACAAAACAAAATGCTCCTTATGATCTGTTGATAATAGCTGCTTTGCCTTCTCTTCCAGAGGCTCCATGTGGAAAGAGCCCTGTGACTTCATTCCCTTTGATACAGCATTATAATCTTTCAGCATCATATTCTCCATAATCCTGACATAGTAGGTGGGATTTTTAAGGACCTAAGAGGCTTCAAGCAGGAATTCAGCAGGTGAGATTTCAAAAAGTAGGAGCTATCCGACTCACTGAGATGCTCTAAGGAATTTCACCCGTATCTGCAGAAAAATTATATTGAGCCTACTTGCAGTATGCTTATCCAAACCTAAGTCTGTTTACCAACTCAGACTCTTCCCACTGCTTTCCCTGTTAACCCAAACTCCTGTGGTTTTAGCGTGTGGACAAAGAAAAGTCATTGCTTTCCCGGGGACAGTTCAGTTTCTCATAACACATAAGCCTAGCTCCTCCTGTTTGCTCTCTAGCATCACATCCTCTTCTGCACTACAATCCTAGAGGTGCCTGCAACTCCCACTTGCTGCTGCAAGCCCGTTTATTCTTCCCTTGGCTTCCTAGCAAACCCTACCATGAAATCAAGATGACCAGGGAGTGAACAGACCAGCCTGCAGCAGACTGGAAGCTCTTCAAGGTCATCTGCCTTCCGTGAGCTTGAACGGCACTGCACCTTCATGAGGGAAAAATCCAGTAACGGGTATTTCCCCAACACAACCACCCACGCTATACTACCTCAAAACACCTCAACATATGTTGACCTTCTTTAAAAATATAAAAAAAAAGTCCTGACACTATGCCAGCTCTCCTGAGCAAGTTTCAGAAGCAACACGATGCAAGTTTATTCATTTTTGTAATTTCCTGGGGTGTCTCTGATCAAATGACTCCTTTTCACCTATTTCGTTTTCAGAATTATTAAGCAATATTCTGAAAAGATCACTCCTGGTCACTGAACTTTTGCAGGCCCTGCAATGTTGGAACAAGCAGCAAATACATTCTCTTTTTTACTTCTTTTCATGTGTAGGAGGTGGCTTTTATTTTATTTTCTTCTTTAAGCGGAAACATTTTATAACAAAGGATTCCAGGGCAATACTTAAGAACAGGGATGTTGGACAACATTGCTACACTTTATTGTGGCTTTGTGGTTAAACAAGCATTAAAATATCTAACTCGGCCAAAAGAGAAGAATGGAACAACTTCTTCAAACACAGCTATTCTCAGCCACTATGAAAGCTCTGTGCAGGTGTCTGGGTGAAATATATATTGCAGTATATAACCAGTTTATAGGATGAGTATGTTCACTAGGCAACTTCTCAGAGCCTCAAAACCACGCAGCAGAGCACGCAGCGCTGTGCCAGAAAGGATGGCTTAACTGCATTTGTTTCCAAAGCGAATCCTGTACAAGAATCTCAAATGCAGTCTGAGTGGTAATGGTAAAAATCACATACCTTATGAAACTATTATTCTAAAAATGCTCTAAGTCAGCAAATTCCAATCCTCATTTCTGCCTTATTTGATCTAAAACATACAAATGTTTGTAGTAAAAAAAAAAAAAAAAAAAAAAAAAAAAAAAGCCAAATGTTGCCATTCAATTAAGATGAGGAATTACAGTTTGTGCTTAGTGGAAACGACAGCTCTAAATGCAATCTTTAATGCTCCCTTTTGCTGATATTCTGCCTGTTGCAGACAATGATTAATCATGTCTTCTCAAAGCACTAGTAAATGCATTCTCTTCAGCTGCAGTTAGTCAAGTTTCCAACATCATACTCTCTGCTCTCTATAGAATTGGCCTTGTCAGATATAAGAGAAGGAAAACTAGTTTCTTTGAGGGGACTTGTCCCAGCATTAGCAGTTTACTTGGTACCAGCACTGTGCCCCTGGCCTTGGCGGGCTCCAAACAGCTCCTTGCTCAGAGACTCTCATGCCTTGTTACTGCACTTGTGTAAATACAGGCATCAGATGTGCTTCAAAGCCCAGCTGCTTCTTAGGGCAGGGGAGTTGGGTTACACCACGGCTGCTGGTCTGTCCTGTGTCTAAGCAAACCCAGGCCCTTGAAGGGTCCCTGCGTCGCAGCACCTGGACAGCTCTGCTCTCCACATGCCACCTCACCCTGGGAGCCATCTGCTTCGCTCTGCTGTTTTTCTTCTCCTTTTCTCTCAGCAGTGTTAGTCCTTATTAACTATCGGCCTCTAGTTCTCTCTCTAGACTTGCAACTCTATCCCACACAGCAACAGAGAGGGATTCCTCAATCACAAAGAAAAAAAAACAAACAAACAAAAAAACACATCATGCAGCCATGAGAATCCAGCTGCATCCAGATTAAGGCTGGAATTCAACTCCTTGGTCAGGCTGCGACACCCCTCTGCGGTAGAGCCCATCTACACGCACAAACCCAGGACAAAGAATACATTTTCTACTTGCTTTGTGAAGATGCGTGTACTTAAATCCTCAAAAAACCACACAGAGCCACAGCCAGAGGAGCTAATGAATGATTAAGCTCTTCATGGTTTCCAAACAGAACTTCCACCCAGTGCATTGCACCCTATGGGCTCATTTTTATGCTTGTCGTGACTTGCCTTTCCCAGTTCCTATGACCACGGAGCCAGGTGCTCTGTCTTCTCTGCACTGAAACAGAGGTGCACAGGCAACCTCCAGCAGCCCTCACCATGGACCAAGCACACACACGTCAGTGTGCACGCAGCAGCACGGAGCAGAAGCAACAGAGGTTCACAAATCCTGCTGCTTATACGAATGTACAGCAGCCCTTGTGAACAGATTAAAGCTGTTTAGTTTGGTGAAATCATCGCCAAGGTTTCATTTTGATTTTTCCATGGCCTTCAGGGTAGAGGCAGGGCTATCTGACCTCGCAGCCCTCAGACCTTCCTTCTTTCCAGGTAACCTTCTTCTGGAGGAGGCTGCCTTTCTTCTGCCTACCTTCCTCCAGGCCCATCTCAGCCCCACGCTCCTCGGCCACTTTCCCTCTCCTCTCTTCTCTCCTTATCCCTCAGGCAGCCCCATAGGAGCTGTAAATTCGGAAATCTGTGGGGTTATCAGCAGCTAATAAACTTCCACTCTAAAACAAACAAGAAGCCAACAGAAGTCTTGATGAAATCCTACAGAACAAACCAAACATGGATTCTAAGTCAAACAGTATTGGTGGAGAGTGGGGGAAAATAGAGCCACTGAACCTTTGAGGGTCACTTTCCCACAACTTTCTAGAGTTGATCTATCTAGCTAAGAGCAAGCAGATGGCTAGGAACCATGGCAAGAGGGTACAATTAAGAAAAAAAAAAAAAGCCCAAATTCATTACGATGAATAATTTACACCTTGCATTGTGGAGATAAATAAATCCCCATAATCAATCCACCTCCTTTGTTCTCTGCCCGTATGGAGAACCCCAAAAACAACATACACACTTTCTTCAGATGAGATATGTGCATCTTCCATTTTGTTACATAGCCCCAAATTCCATTTTTTTTAATAAAAGACTTAAAAATGTATACAAATATACACACTCTGGTGCAAGTCCAGCTCCCTTACCTTGTGCAGAGAATTCAGACTGGGGAGCAAAGCTGCCAAGCTCTGTTTCTGAGTCCATCACACTGTTGTTTGGCTTACCACATACATTCAAACGTTTCTCAACTAAGTCTAAATGATTCTCATAGTCCTGATCTGTTAGGTCTCCCTCAAGCACCTTCGAATGAGAGGAATGCCTACGTCCCAAGCACTCATTTCCCTTCAGCAAAAAGCCACGAGAATTCAGGCCAAAGGCACTCTCCAAGTTTCCTTGTTCCCTAGATCTACTGATGTGCTTATTGGATCTAGCACTGCTTTGGTTAAAACGCTGCCATCGCTTTTTGGGTGCTACATGATTCATATCATTAGACTCATCACCAAGAGAGCTCTCACTATTTGCCTCTGAATCCAAGTCTGGACTCTGCCCATTTTCAGCAGAAATGCAGCTCTCAATATTTCTACCAGGTTCAGGTCTCCTTCCAATATGATCTAAATTGTCATCAGATAAACAGGCAGAGTCTTCATCAGTTGAATGTTGTGTTAAATCAACAGACTCTTTCCTCTCAGTATCTTCTGCTTCTTTACCTAGAGGACTGGTAACCAAACCATGAACACGGAATGCATGTTCTCCTGAATCTCTGGATAACCGACTTAGCAACTTACTTGGCCCTCCTGGTTTTAAGTCCTTTCTGTTTGAAACTGTTTTATCTCCAAGTTTTGATGGCTGCTTAGATTTTGAACAGTTGCGTTTGGATACGCAATTTGTGCCATTTGTCCCAGAAACAGCAGTATTCTTGGGATCCCTTTTGCTAGTACCAATCCCTGTTAACTTGGTTGTAGGATTGCGTGAAAATGAGGAGTTGCTTATACTGGAGTTTGGATTTACTGTCTCCTGGATGCAATCCCCATTTTTTTCTATTTTATATGGGGGGCCTACAACAGCCAAGGACTTCAGCCCACTCGCAGAATTGCTTCCAGAGCCATCAGCAGTACTGGTATTTCGATATGGGACCATATTCTGAGTAGCCATCAGTTGCTGCTCTTTTGTCTTACTATCATGCATATCCTTCAACATCATTAACAAGGTGCTGAATTTGTAATCTGGCTCAATAGGCAAACGACTGTGACCAGAGGTGGAGGAGAAAAGTAAAGGTACTGTGGTCTTTGGAGTGCCAGAGTCACCAGCATCGTCATTTATGGACCGAAAAGACAGTTCCTTCAGCTCTGACAAGACATGTTTCACCACAGCTGTCTCTATTTCAGCAGAATCCCTGGCTTTCTCATGCATGTTGTTTAACAGTTTCTGACCATCAACTTTTCCACCTTTAGGAAGAGAATCTCTGTGAAGGCCAGAGAAACCTTTGGTATCAGGAGAGCGGCAATTCATGCTCCGCTCCTCTTCTGCAGGAGAAGGTTCCAAGCCAGCAGCTTTTTCTTTATGTTTACATTTTATACTCCTGATCCGGGACAGTTTCATGCTTTTTGTTTTTAAGATCGCTTGGTTTGGAACAGCAGCCCAGGAGCTGTCCTTGGAAATACTTTGGGGAGTAGTGTGCTTGCTTGCTAGGGAAAGATTGTCATTTCTCACATCTGAAGAGCACTCGAGAGCCATCAGTGACATCTCCGCATCAGAGGAGCCTCCTTCAAGCTCCCCATCTGCAAATTCAGCATCGAGTCTGCTGGCTCCTGAACCTCCCAGCGATTTGCGATCTCTGTGCAACTTCTTCTTGGCCCTTCTATTGCTCTTCTGAGACAGATACATGGAAAGCTTAATGTTTCCACTTGACGTCATAGGAAAATCCTTCTCCATTTTATCTGAAGAATCACTAACTTCAAGAGTGCTAGAGGCTCTCTCTGAACTTTGGTCCATGGTATCTACATCGCTGTTTCCATCATCAGAGAAGGAAGAGGATGTATCCGATTCGGTTTGCTTTTTCTCAATACCAGTATCAGACGCAGAATAGTGTATTTGTAATTTGGAACTGCACAAAATGCCCAGGGAGCTCTTCTCTCTTTCCAAAGATGCATTGGAAAACAAATCCCCCTGGAGCGTGTTTTTCAGAGTATCGCTTTTGTGAGTCTCATACTCTGGTTTCAAAGTTGCCTTTTCAAAGCGTCTTTCTCCAAAGGACGAAAGCAAATGGTTTTCCATGGGACCACTGGATGCTGTGAGGCTGTTTGCAATGCGTCGAAGTTCATGAGATGCATGCTTATCTGGTAGGTCCCCAGCAATCATGTTTCTAACCAAGCTCTCCGATGTCTTTTCTACGTTTTCTCCCCTAGATGTGTCCCTTCTCGTGCCACTCTTTTTTACTCTAGTCCTTTTTCTACTGTCAGAGCTTTTTTTCATGTGTGGTTTAATGTGCAACTTTCCTTTTTCACTGACTGGGTGCCTGGAGTCAAACGCCAAGGATTTAAAACAACCATTCAGCTGCCTGTCCCTCTCTGCTCCAGGGCCATTGGCATAGTATTCCGAGGGCTCTTCCTTCTCGCTGTCCAGCTCGCTGGAGTTCTGGCTGCACTTTTGATCCTCTGGCCCCCCGAGAAGAATGTCTTCTGCCTGTCCAACACTGACTTCCCATTTAGCCATAAATCTTTGAGGAACCTTAAAGTTAGAGGAGACAAAAAGAAGAAAAAAAAAAAAAAAAGAAAAAGAAAAAAATTGAGGGGGTAACCAACAGGGTAAAAGGGAGAGAGAAATGGACACAGCACAGAACAGAGCAATGGTTCTGCATTTATTATCTATGGGACAATTGCATGGAATCCCAGAGGCAAGGCAGAGTGTGCAGAGGACATAGAAAATACTTCTCCCGGCCAAATACCTGGCACTCCAAATAAAGCTAATAAAAATCCATGTACATTCCCCAAACAGTAAAAAGGTCCCTAGCACAGGCCTCACAGGGACCAAATGTCCTGGCACCCCAGCACATCCTGAGAGCAACAGTCTGTAAGGGGAATGCATGTGGATCCCTGGCACGGACGTGCAAGGCAGCAGCCAAAGGGCCTCTCAAGGCAACTGCAGCATCATTTTCTCAAAATATCTGAACAGACACGTTTGCTTTGCTCTCTCCTTCTTCCCACATCACTTGAATTCAGTCTGCCCTCTCCATCAGAGCACCCAGTCACACACATCTAAAATACACCCAACCAAATTCAACATTTCTATCACTTAGAAGTCTCCCAGCTTTATCCCTGTACCTTTAGCATAAAACAAAAGGCACTCTGCATATTGCAGAGAAATTTCTGTTGACATCTAAAACAAAAACAAAACAAAAAGGTTTCTTATTTGTGCACGTTATTCTTGGCTGCACAGTAGCAAATCAAAGGCTTCACAATTGCTCCTAAAATCAAAACCAATTCCAAGGCAGGAAGAACTCCTCCAACTTCTGACAATTTTTATTTTAAAACAAAAGAAAACAACAAAAAAATCTCATCTCAGCAAATAACAAAAAAGGTATGGAGCCTGGTAGCAAAGCAGCTAAACGTTCCCAGCTTGCATCAGATCTTGAATTCTGGGGATGCAAACCTGGACATTTATGCAAGCAACAAACATTCAATTGCCTCTGCTGCACCACAATGGCACAACATTTTACATACAGAATGGGATTCTATCCCATGAAGCATTTTATGTTCTAGAACCAAAAAAGTTACTTGGGAGCATGTAAGTAGTGGTGAGGAAGCTGGGAACACAAGGGGAAGGGCCTTGAGAGAAGATGCTGTGCATTCTCTTGGAAAAGGGAAATGTGGAGAAAACACTGCATGCAGGGAGCTCAAATCTGCAAGAGCATTTTATTTAATCCAGTGTTTTTCATTAGCAGGGGTTAATTAACCCCTAATAAGTCAGTGTTATTAAAAAAGGAAAAGAAAGAAAGAAAAAAAAAAAAGACAGAGCATTGCAGCCCTTACAGTAATGCAGAAGGTCCTGCACTTTTCTTCAACAATTCTAAAAAGAGAATTTCTCCAGCCTCCTTCCTAAAGATGTAGAACAGACCTCTGTGTCACATTACATGACACTGGCCACAACTGCTTTGGGCTGTTATGTTTAGAAAAGAGGCAAATACAAATGATGCAATGAGCCACAGAACTTATTCTTGCAGGCTCACTGACAATGTATTTTCCAAGTCAAATCAAAATACTCAGGGGTTTCTATAAAGAGAATTGCTGAAGTGGGGTTAAAATCCCCACTGTTTTATCTCACTCAGGCATCTAGTAAGTGTGCAAGTCCACCTCTACTTCAGACCAGCCAAAAGAGGCTGCCAGAGAGCAGAGGAAGTTATTTAAAAGCACCCTGTAATTGGCATCAGGAGAGGGCTATGCAGCTGAACAAACCTCATGCTGACAGAGAGACCTGAACTCCTCCACCTCTCAGAGCTCTGTAGGGCAACAAAAGCACCAGGCCACACCTCTACAGAAGAGAGCCTGGAAACTCCTGGCAGCTTTATAAACTAGGCCTATTAGAAGGATGCAAAGAATCGCTTTGCTGGCTGTGTTGCTAAAAATCACTGCCACAAAAGAGAGCTGTCAAAGTGCAGTTCCAGACACAAAGGAATATTTTTACTGTGCGGATTCAAAGAATCAAAAACATACTAGAGAAAACAGATCTTTTACCTTATGTTTGTAGCCTTTTTCTTTTTGCTTTCCTCTTCTCCGAAGGATAGGCAGCTCTTCAAACTGATGTCTGCCTTCAAAGAGGACAATAGCTTTTCCTGCAACCCAGGCTTTCTCTGAAGGCTCTCCTAAGGCATCCACATAGTACTCTCGGTATGGTCTCCGATTGGAAACTATTTCAAGAAATTTAGCAGGATTAACCTCTTGCATAAAACAGAATGAAGATACAGGAAAAGAAACAGAGAAAACAGTACCAATTTGTTAGTCAATTCTTAACAACTTTGCTTAATAACATCCCCCTATGAACTCCAGTTCTGGGGATTTCTAGTTAGAACTTAGGAGATCCCTTCAATCTCCACTTATGTTTTTTTGTTGCAACTCTGCATCTCTTTTTTTTTTTTTTTCCCCTTTACAAACTGCTGATCAACAGATCTAAGATGACCTGTATTCCTAGAGCAAAGATCGAGTTTGTCTGCAAGAAAATGGCAAAACTGTCCAAATATCTTTTTCCTTAAGAGAGATAACATACTAGGCAGCATATTTCTCTTTTACTCCTCCCTGATTAATGATTAAACAGTCCAGTCCACTTGTCCATTGAGAAAAGGCAGGAGTGTACTGGCAACACCCAGAAATAACATCCTTCTGGATATGATTTACTCACACAGGTTTTACCTCCCCCACAACAACATACCCCATCTTGTTCCACATTTTGCTGTCAAACAAATTCTCATTCTGGACATAAAACATTAAGAGCAGCATTTAAGCAAGCACCTCTCTGGGGCCCAAGTACTGCACACATACACGCACTACAAGGAGTATGTGCAATATAGCAAGGGCCAGTTATAATGAATACAGCTGTACTATGGTCACCAAGGTGCAAGGAAAGAGAAGAAAATCCAGCACAACATCACTAGCACAACCCCATTGGAGATTTAATTTTTTTTTTCTGTGGAAGAACACTGGATGATGTGGTACAATAAGAACTGAATCAGTAACTAGCTATGTTGGTGAAAGAGGACAAGTTAAAGGCATTAGAATAGAGCTAGCTAAGCTGGAATACGGGTATAAACTTATCCCTGTATTTCCCTGCAATGCCTGCTTAACGTTCTGTTGGAAACGTCTTCTCCTTCTGAACATGTAGCTTAAGTTTCACAGCCCATTTGGCTTCCAATGTCTCTTAAGAAAGCCAACACAGTGCCAGTTGCCCTGATGTTGAGCAGTGCAGACATTTAGATTCTGGCCAAGACCACTGATGAAGCAACGTCAAGTCAAGGACAAAGATGACAGACTTCATCCATCCCATTCACAATATAGGGGCCGAGCTATTGAGTCTCAATTTCTCAGTTCCAAAACTCTTTTTAAGTTATGTTAATCAAGAGCTTTAAATAAAACACCAAGCCACAGAGCAAGAAGCGAAGAGCTTTTTACACAAGTGATGAGTTTGAAGCAACCTGCCTTGTTTTGAATGGCCTGTTCCCATGACAACAGGAGCGGCAAGTACGGGAGGAGGCCTCGGCTTCCTACGGTACATACAGAGCTCAGGGCCCTTTGCCCAAAATCACCAGACTCCAGATTCAACCAGTCTGGCTCAGTTCTGGCTCAGGGAAGCAAGATAACCAGACTAAATAAAACCACAACTGGAAAACAGAGTTTTCCCCAGATATCTATTGGGTTGAACAGAGATAGAGCATGATGGGAGAGTCTATCACATGGCTTAAGTCCAGACCCTGCTGGAATTTGCTAAGAGCATGTTTCCTCCCTGCAGAATTCCCACACTAGAAATCATCGTATAAAGGTTGAGACAGGATTACTGGACAGCTACAAACACTAAATCCAACACAAAATTTCATTGGCAGGGGGACAGAGGGGATGGAAACATGCCTGGCATATCTTCAGGCAACATCTTTGTTACATGCTCTTCGTGAGTTCAGGAGAGACTATTTTAAACTGCACATTCAGTATCATCTAGAATCAGGACAAATGCCTCCCAAAGGCAAAGAAGAGGGAGGTGAAGAACAGCATGTAAGACTGCAGCAACCAGACTTGGGATGCAGGACAAGCTATCCATGTGTCCAGAGGACTAGCAAAGATCTGAGCTGGTGGTCACTGAAACCTGATCACTCTCAGCGCTTGATTCATAGTCCAGCAAGAGTCACGAAGTGCAGACAAATCCACCAGTGAGCAGCAACCTCACTGGTTCACAGAGCTGTCAGCGACTGCTGCTACTATTGTGAGGAGTTTCCAGTTACCCACAGAACAAAGAACCAAAAGGAGAAACCAGGACAAAAAATAAGAACGAGACTTTCCATTTGTGCCAGTTTCCCCCGGCACAGGGGGAGTTAGTATGGCCACTAGTATGATCCTAAAAGCAACCTGAGGGCCTTCAAATAAGAGACAGCTTCCAAACAGTCACCTCCCCTCTGCTCTCCTGATCACTCATCAACATTTCCCTGCCTCAGCCTTACAGCACCCTCTTCTCTCCCACCTCTCCCTTCTTTTCCCTGTGTTCAGGCACACACAGCTCTGCCCTATTTCCTTCCATCTCTTCCCCTTACACTCAGCTGCTCCTGGTCTCTCTAACAAACTATGCCCTACACCTTCACATATGTGGCTCCCCTGGCTTTTCTGATATTTCCCCATAAACAGCCCCCTGCATTCCCTGTGCCAAACAAGGCAAAAAAAAAAAAAAAAATCACTTCTTCCCACCCATTCACGTCATGCCTGCAGGCACCCAGCCCCACACGCACCCCACAGCCTCCCTCCCGCCCGTTCTCCCAGCCCGGCTGCCTCTCCACATCCCCGGGCGCTGCAGGCTGCCCAGCTCTGCTGCCTGCCCTTTTTACGCACCGCTCTCCTCAGCCTCCACCTCTGCTTCATCCCCTTGGCTCTGCCTCCTCCCTGAAACGCCTTCTCAGCAGGCTGCTCTTCCCTCTGCATTGCCCTGCACTCGGCCTAGCTGCTCATCCTTCTTATACCTGGGAAGCAGAGCCAACATGTCCCGCTCTCTGCGCCACGTTGTTCTCACTACCATTGGCTTCAGCCCCTTTCTCCTCCTGATACATCCCAGATCCAGGTCTGCTTCATAGATCTCCCAGCTTTCTACAGTACAGTTAATTTCTTTAGACTATCAAGGGCCAGGAGTGTTTCTTTAATCAATAAAAATATAAAGTAGCACCTTGCCACACACAGCTCCTCCGTGCTGTGGTCTGAGTAGATACAGTACCTTTCATTTTTGAGTGACAGTCCAGCACTGGGTCATGACAAACTGTGCATGGCCACCATGGGCGTCTGTTGAACTTGGCCCAAACAAGATCCCCAACTTCATACTTCACTGGAGTAGGTTTCTTCTTGGCTCGGATCTTTGGGGAAAAACCAGAACACAAGAAATCACTAAAGCTCCAGATGCTTTTAAAGAGATTTGCCTCCCCCCTGTGTACAGATTACATCTGGCCACCAGAGACAGTTACATTAAAAGGCAAGCCCTGATTTTCACTTAGTTGCTCCTTACACCTTCAAAGAACATGATAATTTTCCCCATCTTTCTGAAAGAGCAAAACAATAAACTAAGGCTTGATATTTTTTTTATTCTCATTCTTTAGCAAAGAATATGATCTCTGGTAAATGACTGCACTCAAACTTCACACAGTTGACCGGGTAAATATTTCAGGTCACAGCTAGCACTGAATACTCCACCAACACCAATTCATTCATTTCAAAGCAGTAAAAGCAGTAAGCAGAAAAAGCAGTAAGAGAAAATAAAAGAATCCTCCCTGGAAGAAGGTGATAAGAACAGCACAGAAAGCGTCTACCAATATAATAAGGAGAGAGGTTTATGTTTACAAACCAATAGGTGCCCTGCTTCTCAGCAATGCTCAGGGAAAAAATATCATAATAAAATATTCAAAATTAAAGGCAGACACAGTCAGAAAAAGTGTGGACTTCATGAGCAGAACTGCCCTGCTTTCCTCCCAGGACTACACAGAGGAAATAGGGGAGAAGGCCCTGCAGTCCTTTTTGTCCAGTTTGCCTGCCAAGTAAGAGGACTTCTTTGGCTGGACACAGTGGGATCCTGGCCAAAATGAGGATTCATGAGCTTAAACGTGTAGAGACAAATTGAATCAAGACTCAGTACAAGGGGTTTCCACACGGTGCAGGAGTCCCTGTGCCTGGCGGGGGGTTATGTGGAGCATCCTGCCCCTCTACCAGCAGTGCCCATGACCTGTTCCAGGTGGCTGCAGCAGTTTAAGAGCTCTAAGAAGTGTAGCAGGTATTCTGCTTACCCAGAAGCATCAGCACTATCATCTCCATTAAAGCTGTCATGGCCCAAATATACACCAGCTCCCATCACGTTTTTATTCTGCTTACTAGTCCCCCTGAGGAAAGCCTCTTACAGTCCAGGGTTCAACATCCTCATGGCTAAAATGCAACAGATCTCCCTAATAAAAATATACATTCCACTTCAGGTTGAGTTTTATGAGTTTTCTTCACGTGGTTATAGATAATAGAAAAGGATAAACTCCGCTGTTACACAAAGAAAAGCAGGTAATTACGTTACAGACTAACATTGCTGACATTCTTTTTGCTCAGGCACAAAAAGCCACGTGATAACCTGTTCCCAAGCAAGAGTCTGGAAAGAGGCAACAGGGCTGAGCGCCCAGAGCAGCGGGCAGAGCATCACAGGGCCTCCCTGGCGCTGCTCGCACATCACCCCCGCGCGTGCAC
Organism: Tinamus guttatus; assembly: GCF_059628265.1. NCBI lineage: Eukaryota > Metazoa > Chordata > Aves > Tinamiformes > Tinamidae > Tinamus > Tinamus guttatus. Next base: position 297,921 of record NW_028288689.1, read on the forward strand.
CGCCTTGGGAGCTGCAACCTGAGCGCGACCCGCTGGACCGAACCGTAAAACCCCGCTGGAGACTTGCCCGAGTTCCTCAGCATTCACCTGAGTGACAGCCGCAACCCCTGCCCCAAGGCAAGTCTGCATTTAAACCAATTCTTTGCTGCCTCCCTCTGATACCACACACAGACATCTAAGGAAAACATGGCTTTCAAGAAATTATCCGGGCAAGGCTTAAATAGCCAGCTCCATTTCCAAGCATTCAGCACGCTTTTCAACAGCCCAGGCCGCAGTTATTTCAATAACTCTTTGCCAGTTTCGCTGCCTCGTTCCCTTAGCACTACAAGTGGATGCCGACCTTGCGGTTAGGCACAATAAACGCCCCTCAAGGCGCTGCCCCGGGGACATCACCCAAACGTCAGCGCACGTCGCGGTGCCCAAGCGCAGAGCACGGCGACAGCACGCGCTGACACAGGCTGCTCTCCTGCACTGTTCACTCCCCACGGCTTCCCACCACGCTGCCGGAAAGGCCTTGCTGTTTTCAGGAAACAAATTGCTTCTAGGGAGTTTTAAAATGTGTAACATAAAACTCACACACGAGCAGAGGGGCGTATGAAGTGGTTATCATCACTTCCAGGTACGGTTCCTCTCTTCCTTTTAAATTCTGTGGTGTGATGCCATGTTACAGCCCCAAAGCATGAATTTCTTGGGCCAGAACACATTTCATGCTTAGCACAATTAGGATTTATTAAGGCAAGATCAAATTATCAATACATCCTGATGACCTCAAATTCCTGCAAGTAATGTTGATGATGATCTCCTCTCCATGAGCTAGGGAAAGCCCCACATTTAAGCACAACACCACGATACTGAACTTCAGAGGCAGCCCTTATATATGAACATGATAACGAAGTTCTATGTGTTTAAACCACCACAAAACTAACTCACCACTAACCAGTCACTGCAGATGAGGTAGGTGCCACGCTGTGACCCTGCGGAGAAGCCCTCGGTAACTCAAAGCAGGTATGAGGCTGCGGGGACGGTGCCCTGCACGGCTTGCAAGTGACATGACAGTTCTGGTGTTACTCGACATACTCCTGCAGGGAGTCAGCACCTCCTGCTCTTATCGACTGCTTGCCATTAATTTGCTGTTTGGATGGGACGAGCTACAGACTAAACTCCAGATTACAAGCAACGTTTTAGAGCACTTTGCTCTATTTTTGGAAAGAGCAAGAACCCATCTTTGGGACGTTTTTAATTAGACTGTCTCCAAACACCCCCCAAATGATCACCAGTCAGTCAGGAGGGGTCACAAAGTTCAGCAACAGGGTGATACAAGTGCTTCTACCTTGGAAAACCTCCTCCTGAATGTGTGCTATGCAAAACACACCAATCTCTGTGATTCACTAAGTGAAGCTACGCATCAGCTTACAGTATCTCATGGGAAAACAATTTTTCTAGTAGACATGACAATTATACAAGTAATTACTCTGCACTCCTGCAATTCACATCAAAAGGCAGCCATAAAACAAACATTGAGCAAAAAAAGATTACATTTCTAAATGATTTTAGTTTTGTGCATGTACTATAGCCTTGGACTCCATCTCTCCCCAGCAGTCTTCCCTTTAAAACAGCCACATTATTAAGTGGCAACGAAGACAACAATTATGCAGTAATTACTCTTCCTTGGGTCCTTTTAAGCTGCTGATCAATCCATTAACCTTTCTGGAAGAAGTGGCAGGAAGCACAAGCCCACACATCCATATGCTGCTCTCCAAAGGGTGCTCCTTTGTGCACCACTGATCTGAGCAGCCTTGGTTTAACAACCACAGCCTCCATCTCCATCATCTCCAGCACCCAGGGCAAGGTTACAGACATCTCTGCTGTCCTAAGTGGCCTGACCATCCTGGAAAAGCCACTGCAATACCAAACTCTGTGCAAAGAGGCAGAATATAGTGCTGTAAACCAAGATACTAAGCAGCACGCAGCCAAGAAGCCCAGTTCCCTCTACTGCGAGCAACAATCCGCATCCATCACAGACAGCCCTGCACACTATTTAAATTCAGGCCCATTTCGGGAAGCCATCCTGGAAAAGCTCGGCTGAAGTAACCCTCAGGGTTTAATCCTGGCTGAATAATGTTATTTTTACAAATAAATGAAGAATGGGGGTAGAACATGCTTTTGGAGAAAGAACCTGAGACAGCAAAAGAAAGAACGCAGAATCAAAAAAAAAAAAAAAAAAAAAAAAAAAAGGCACTAGAAGGAAAAAGTGGGACAAGGACATAAAAGAACTGACCCTTAATAATAATTGGGAATGATAATGCCAAGCCAGTTAAAGGAGAAGTGGACAGAATCAAAGTCAAGACCAGAAGAGGTGCCTCCAATCTGCAGTCCCAGAAGCCAGCGGTCACCTTTGCCTTGGAGCAGGTGGGGAAGCGGGAAGCTCGGAGCATTTCCCGGAGCGCAGCCCTTGCTGCGGGCCGGCGGTGCGGGATGGATCTCCCCACACCGGGAGCTGCCAGGCAACGCTCCCGCCGGGCTCACGAGCTCCCGCCGCGATGCCGAGCGGGGAGCTCTGCCCCGCCAGCTTCCAGGGCTCTCCGGGAAACCTTCCCTGCGGATTGCTGCCGGGCATCGCCTCTGCTGCCGCTCCGTGCGGCCCGTCCGCCCCAGCGGCGTCTGCGGAGGGCTCTGCCCAGCACCACCTTCACACCGGCTAGAGCGGGAAGCCCTGGGGAGGAGCAGCCTGCTGCCCCTGGGCTTATTTAGTGTTGTAAAAACTCAGGGATTATCAGTCTTTGCCTGGGTGGGATGAGAGGATGAGGTCCTCCAGGTGCCACCAGCCGCAACCCACTCCAGCCACCCTAACATTGCTAGACCTGCTTAAGGTCCGTACCTCTTTTTAACAGAAAAAAAAAAAATCTAACCAAGTACAAACTTCAGACATGGATGATATCTGATGGCACTTAGTGTAGACTGGACTGGTCTGCTTAAATTAATACCTATCAACACACTTAAGGAGGCAGCTGGCATGGCAGGAATGCTGGGCCTGGAACGGGATGCTCCCGCGTGCCTCTCATCTCACCATCGGCAGCAGGTTTCCATCTTCTGCCCCCACTGCGGAGAAGCAATTGGAGCAAACTATCTACAGTTCCCCTGAAATTAGCCTCCAAGGGCATTACTACAATCACCCCGTAGGTTTTCATGGGATGCTGCTCCCCTCCCTGTAAATTCAGGCCAGTGTCCCTCATTCTTTACTCTTGCGTCACTGAATGAACCTATGTTTTAGGCAAAAACAGAGCAACAATCCGGACCTTTTTGCACAGGCTTGTCCTTCTGTCCTGAGCCTCTACAGCTCCCACACTGCGGCCCCAGATCCTTCAGTTTGGGCCACGGAAACTAAGCGGCTCTGCTGCAACACACGCACAGCGACTGCTGCCGACAGGCAACGGGTGTTCACAGCAAGACTTCTACCACATTCCTGCTCTTAAGTCTTCCTTCCACACCCTCCACCCCGAAGTGCCTGCTCATGATCCCTCTCTTCATTATTTCAGTCGGTTCCACCACTCATGCATCGAGAATTGAATGAATACGGAGAGGAGACAAGACTTGGGAAATAGTCTTTGCTTGTGCAATACATATGAAGAGATAAAAAGGAGATGAGATTAAGAACAACACTGAAGCAAAGTCAAGAATGGAAATTAATAACTGCCTGTGATGAAAGCTCAAAAATAAACTCTCATTAGCAAAGGTTCTTGTTTCAAATAAGCTTTTCTAAAATCAAAATAGAATCTGTCAAGAAAGGGAAAGTGGAAAGAAATTAATTTATATCCACTTCATGGCTTAAGTATCTGAAACCAAGCAAAAAGAGGGTATCATTTAAAGTTTCCTCAGCACAGAGTATGAGGCACGTGAGCTTGCAAGCTCTCACGTAGAGAAGCTGCGATGCTGGAGCTGCACTAGTGCAGGCAGAGCTGCGAGTTCAGCAGCTCTGCTCCCCAGTAGGAGAATTCCTACTGGAATAAATCCCTGCATTGGAAATGGGGTAAATCCAAGTCCAATAGTCCAATAATTAAAAAGGGGGGGGGGGGGGGGGAAGAAAAGAAAAACCCCACCCGCACACCGCATTGTATGGCTTAACTACCGAAATCATCACCACCCTCACCAAAATAATCGGGCTGGCACTTAACTTCCTTAAGCTCCAATTGACAGTCAGCACCTACAAAAGCCTGCTGAACACCCAGCAACAGACGCTGGATGACTGAGGACAACAGGACACATCCTTTATCTTCACTGCTCAGGGACATCCCGGGCTGAAGGGAGCCTTGGAGGCCACATCTGAGAACAAGGGGCTCCAACCAGGCACTTGCAGGGTGCCCGCCAGAACAGGGGACCCTCTAAGTGGCTTTTACCATCAAAATGGTTATATATTTTCGCTCCTGTTCATTCTGCATTAACCTGCTTTCAGCTTCAGTATAGCTGTTAAATGTAAACAGACATCTGAGCTATATCAGTGTTTGAAAAAGTTTAATTCTTCTTATCTGGGATGCTGATCACAATAAAGTGATAAATGCTCACTAATTAAATGTTCACTAGCCAAAAATAGAGCAGAGATTACAATGCAAGCCAAACTTCTAGCTGTGCACTTACAGATATTTGTTGTCTTTGATTAGCTTTTGATATCCTTTTCCAGGCAGAGGCAGCCTACAAATATTCAAGGGCTCTACATCCACATAAGCTACCATGAAAGGTTAAAATAAGCGCTGCCTGCATTATATTGGGTAATTCAACCTCCCAAACAGTTAAGTTTATAAAGAACATGAGAATATCAGACCCAAAGTTTTAGACCCAAAGACAACAAAGCATCTCTATCCTATCACTCTCAGTTTGCAGCCATTTACCTTGTGACCTTGACAGAACAGCAGAGCAATAAAAAGCTTTGGCACTTTAGTGTCCTGTTGAACAGAAATGCAAGATTTGAGAGAAGGAGAAAAAAAAAAAAAAATGTAGGAGACCCAGGGCACAGGTTCCCAATGGATGAAAGTCCCCAGTCCCCCAGACTGATTTCACACCAGCAGGCTGGGATAGAGGGAAACTATTCCTGGGACACCTCACGAGTTATCTGCATACATTTTAATGCTAAAGCAAACGCTCTTTTGAGCCTGGCTCCTTTAATCAACATCCGATTGTCTCAAGAAAGGGAGGAAATGCAGACATTGACAGAACTTTGCTGTCTTACAAAGGAGACGTATCATCAAATATTTCCTAATGCCCAAGAACTAGTGGGGGGAGAAAACAACCCTGAATCCCTCTGCTTTAGCCTTCCTTTTGCATTCGTTCACAAGTAAGGATGTGATAAATGCAACGTTAGTTTTGGAAATTACATTTCAATAGATTTGTAAATGGAAACCTAAATCAAGATCGAGCAAATCTAAGCTGGGCTATTCCACTTGGGCAGGGAACTCTGTCACCTTCCAAGGAAAGCAGTAACCAGAATGAAGCGGTACTAGAGACCAGCATCTATGTGCAATGCAAAGAGCCAACACTGGTTAGAACCTGCACAAAACTGGGATTTTGAGTGACATTAAGAATGCCACTACACTAACACTTTTTGTTTCTTAATTTCATAGGCTTCTTTAGGAAGAGCAGATGTCTAAATGGGGCTTAAAGGCTTCCCATTCCGCAAAAAAAAATTGATGTGCCCATAGGAGGAGGCTGCAGGCACTTAGTCATTCAAACTGCATGGATGCCACTGTGAGCAAGACCATAACCTCCTCAAAACCATGAAGCACTCAGCAAGTTTTCAGTTAAATCATTTTTCCAAACCAAGACAATGAATGTTAAGCTCACACAGAATTAAGGTTTAAATTAAGTTAAAAACTTCAGCGTCTTTTGCTTAATTCCAACTAAAAGGAAATTTGAATTCCTGAAACATAGCAATACAAAAAAAATACACTTAAGAGAAAAAAAAAAGGAAGAAGAAAAAAAGATTTTCTTGGTACTAGTAGTTATGTCCTGTAGAAACTGATGTCCCAAACCTTCTTCAAAGTTATGCTTAGGAGAAGCTTCCTAAGCTTTCTGTTGCGAAATGAGCTTAAGTGCACTTGTGAGCACAACCAGCAGAGGAGAGGCACTGGAATTAAGCAGAAAGTGACTTGTTTCACTGCTACTATTTAGAAATCTGAGGGCAGTTGCAACATTATCCAGAGCAATAAGATGTCTGAGCAGGTGCTTGGGAAAGCCAACAACAAGCTAACATCAGAGCTAGCATGGAAACTATTAAAAGGGAGGTAATCACTGTGTTCCTGGCCCTTCTTGCATGAGGCAACAGGCAGGTTTCTGTCTTTTCAGTAAGACCTACGGGGAAAAGAGCATTACCACATTTTCTGTAGGTGCTGTCCAGAAATGTCACTGGGCAAGGAGGAATCCTCTACCCTATTTTTCCAAACACATTCCCCTTCAAAAAAAAAAAAAAAACAAAAATAAAAATAAAAACCACAAAAGCACACAAAGACTCAAAACAAAACAACACAACAAAACACAGCAGTCTGCGTAATGAAGAACATTTTATAGGGTTGCTCTGTCCAACCCAACACTTCTGGTTTGATTTGCAAAAACAATTCCGCAAAGTGGAGAAAAAAAAAAGAAAAGTTCCTAAAGGAACTGAAAGTTAATAGAAGTTATACCCTGTTTTGTTATCAACTAAAATAAAACTAATTCATTTTCTGAAGACCACACCAGCGTCAATGCCCACTCTCAGCAGCGCTCATTAGTGCCGGGTGCCATATGCAACCTAGAGAACAAGTTCCCTATCACAGATTAATACAAACAAAGCTCTGCTTAGCAACGGCCAGCTGCCTAATTCCATCGGCACTCCTCCCATCCCGGCCCTGGAGAGGATGGAAAGGGACACGGAAGAGGTCTCCCACGCGGGGGGATCGCTGCCTTCCCCGTGCCCTCAGCAAGGACAGCACCCCCGGCAACGCTTCCCTTCCACACGCACGGAGCAAGAAGACACGGAGCCTCCACGGCCAGGAGCAGGCAGGGAAAAATGACACTAAGGACATTCCTGCCTTTCTCCCCTCTTCTGTTTTGCCATTTCACCCACCACAGAGGTGAGACAAATCTTGATGTAATCGTAACAGCAATTAAACCAAGTCTACAGGTAAGTTTTAATGAATGTTTTCCATGCTTCAAGAGGAACACAAAGTGCACTGCAGAAATTACCCTGGCTCCACCACTGCCCCTGCGTCAGCCACAGTCACCCTCTAACACACAGCAGCACCTTCTGCTCTTTGGAAACAGGTCCGGAGCCCTGGCTTGGACCGGCCCAATGCGTCGTGAGCTCCCGCAGGCTCTGAGGAGGCAGGAAGCACAACTCCCTCCTGCAGCGCCCATGCCCAGCCCTCCCGTGCCACCATCCTTCTTGCTTGCTGCAACTGCCTGGTGACAGGAGTGCAAAACATTCCCATAGGAGCCCAAACCCGGCCACACACGTCATTAATAACACATTAATAATACATTAATAGCACTCCTGCCGCTGCCCCACTCATGCAGCGCCAACGAACCTTGCAAACTTCCCTAGGAAGCCTCTAAAATCCCCAGGCACCACTGCAAGCTTAAGCATCTCCCAGTGTAAAAGCACGAGCCCTGCTGCAACTTGCTGCTCTTCCTGCAGGCTAAACCCACTCGCTGCTTTTAACTGCCCTTAGCACAGAGCAGCAGCAAAGCAAAACCTGCAGCAGTGCCCCGTGACCCAGCACACCAAGGAACCCCAAATCCTCCGTGCCCAAGCCAGGACTGATCTCTGATGCCATTAGGGCTCATCGTTCCAAGCACCAGATTGAACTTCACTGATAACACAGCACCAACATCAACATACACAAAAGTAACATTGAAACTTCCAGTAAATATTTCCTCAAAGCACATTGCAACTGTTATCAAACATCCTTGCAACATATTGAGAGCGGCGGGTCCGATATGCTTTATGGCACACCTGCCTGCTGCAGTTTGCTTTTAAAAATGACCCGAAGGACAACTGAAACATTATAGCCATATGGCACCTTCGACATTTTACTCAAGGCAAGTATCACATAGGTTCAGACACTGCAACTAACATTTGGGCAAGATCCTTTAACTCTGCAGTCTGCGAACAGGTAGCCACAGGAAAAAAAAAAACTTGGATGCCATGAATATATATAAAATATATAAAACAAAGCAAGGCTATTGCTGATAGGTCTAAATTCACTATACAAGAGTCTGCACCTGGGAAGTGTTTAGGGGTCCGCAAATGAATAGAGGTTGAAAACTGCTGCTCTAATTCAAAGCAGACCCTCTTATAGACCTTTTTTTCCATGCCTTAACTTGGAAATCCTGGCAATGCTTTAACATTCATAAAGAATTTGACTCCCATTTTACTGAGCTAAGACTGCGCTGCACAGCACAGATGGCTCCATGCAGACCGAACAAAACATATGTCATATTTTCCTGGTATTAAAAGTGACATTAACTTTAAATTTCCTTAAAGAAAGCTTTTGAGACAAGTCTCGTCTTTCTTGGATCCTGCACTTCTTTCTTCAGGCAATTCTATCTCATGCACCCTTCTAAACACCACAGTAAATAACCATGGCGGGTGGGGGGAAGCAAAAGACTGTGTACAACAGGTTCAATCACAGCAAATAAAGACAGAAGCATGTTCTAAAGCATCTACAATCAGAGTCAGTTGTCACCTTTAACACTTAATTTTTGAGTTAAGAGTGTCTTTTTAGCAAATATACTGCTTTTCAGCCTGGGCCACAAGCAGTTAATTTTTCAAAGTTCACACCTCTTCAGTGAGCTACTGAGCTGTGCAGCAAAGATGGGGAAATTAAAAAAAAAAAAAAAAAATCCCGGAGCTTCTGCTTATGCAATCCATGGCCATAAAAGAAAACCACACATTTTAATCCCACTTCTGGAAATAGCCTGTAATGAGTTCTACAAGAGGAAACCAACAGGTCCATGAATTCACGCAGAACAAATGTTCTACCCTAACATCAAAAACTACTGTTATAGAATCAACCTGAACTGCTACCATTAAATTTAAGCAAAGGCTTAGAAGAAGCTACAACAACAGAGCTGGAGCCATCATACCCTCAAGCTTTAAATTTGTTAGAAAAACAAAATTCTGAAAGAATCATGATTTCAGAAATCACCAATAATATAGACAAAAATCATTAGGAAACCTTGAGATGCTAAACCAAAGCAGCACAAATTCCTTGTTTCTTGTGATTGTTGGCTTTTTTTTCGTGCAGTAGCAGGTGATTTACAAAATATTCTTTAGTATAAGATAGAACTTAATGACTAAACACCTGAGTGAAGTCTGTGTTTCTGGGAACAATCTTAACACATTTTAAAGTCATAAATACTTAACTAAGAGCAATATAGTGAAAAGTAGACTGTTAATCAGGACATAGTTTGAACAAAGTCTCATATCCACTAGAGAACACCCATTATTTGCTGTAACATCACATATGTGAACAGGTATTTCACACATTATCAGAAATACTAGATTCGAGAACAAATTTGAATGAAACGAGTAAAAGCAAATGCGTTTTTTTTTTTTCCTGCTGAGCAGGAGAGCTCTAATTCCTACCAATTCCTCATAAAACTGCAGTCACTCACAAGCCAACCATTCCCGACACAGTCCTACCATAGCAGGAATTATAACATCTATCCACATCACCATTAATAGGTAAAGGCAGTGCTAGCATTTACATCATGAAAGCACCAAAGTCTCTGCAAGGACCTCAAAAATTTGCTGTGAGATAGTAAAAGAAGCCAGGACAGTGCTCTGAAATGCTCCTTCTGGATGCCCACCACATTCAAAGTCTTCTGTGTGCAAGCTGAGCTCTGCTCAAGGCATGAGGGCACTGCTAGATGCCAGAAGTAGGCACTGCAGAAGGGGCTCCAGGACAGACAAGGACCAAAGTGTCCCAAGAGCCTCCCCTCTCGTTAGGGTGTAAACATCAATCCAGCATTTGCCTGCACCAAGTACAGCCAGCCAAGCTGAGTCCATCTCTCCACTGAGAAGGTGTCAATTGACCAAGGGAATTTATGTTCCCTCCTCAAACTACAAGCCTACTCTACCTCAGGGTGCAACAGTGCCAGCAAATGCTCATACCTCAAAGTAACACTCAGTCGTGAACACTGCAGCAAAGACCCTTTCAGAAACATTTACAGGACTAGCTGGTATCAAAAGGTAGTATTTGCTGTATTTTATTTTTAGTAAAGATAGGAATGACATGACAAGCCAGCCAATATATGGAGAACCACCATAAGTCCTGTCTGCAGGCAGCCTAGCACTTGCTTTGTAATAAAAGAATTTCCCACATCGATGGGGTGCACCAGAACTCCGGAGTTTATCATGGATTAATTATAGGCTTAAAGGGGTCATTTTTGCTGGCCTTTAGTACTCAAACATGCTGTGTACATCGAACACAGCAGAGTGCTGGTGAAACAAAAACCTTCTGATAGCTCTGACCACGTGTCCACCTCGTTTCATACATCCAGCCACTGGAAGCAGCCATCTTCAGCTACAACAAAAAGGAAAAATAGGACTTTGGATCTCCCTGTATCTCATTTCCTCGCTTCTGTCACAAGAGCATCACACTCCTCCAGAGCCGACTTGGGCAACAAAGAAATAGTATGAGAAGAATGAAAAGCAACATTGAGCGCGCGCCGCGCGCCGAGCTCTGCACAGGCTGCAGCCCGAAGCCATCAGGGCCCGCTGGAGAAAAACAGCTTGGGAGCACAGAACCCAGCACTGCACATTGCATAACACGCAGGCACTTAAAGGTGGCACAGATCTACTTAAACCCATGAACTCTTCACTTACAAGTGCTCTGCTCAGCAAACTCGATGATCCTAAGGTGCTTTGTGGACAGCAATTAAAAACCAGCAGACCTGGCTAAGCAAAAGGAAGGTAAAGTGACACCAAAAATACACAGCAAAGGAAACGTTAAACATGGGAATTCTGTCAGAAACCAATTCACCTATTTCAATACTTTAGCAAATGAGTCCAAGCAACATCTCTGATCAAAACTTATGTGGCAACACCTGCTCCAGAACTGCAGAATCTGGGCCTAGCTCTCTATAAAACTTCCCAAAACTCTGTCAAAGGACCTTTACAGCTTACACGGGCAAGAAGAGTGCTGAAAACAAGCTTACTCTGAGAGGATAAGCAATAAATACAGGAGTTCAGAAATGACTGGGTATTTCAGTTTAAACCTGCTATAATCCAGCACCAACCACATGTTCAGAATGAAACAACCCCTCAGAGGGCAGCAGTTGCCATATGGCCACTTCTGGGGCAGTAATGAGCATCCAAGAACTTCTGTTATACTTTGTTTCTATCCAGCACAAAACCTGGCTGTAGCTGCTGTAAGAAAAGTTTCAGTTCATCCTGAACTAACATAAACGCAGTATTAAAGGGAAAAAAAAAAAAAAAAAAAAAAAAGGCAGGCTCTATAGGTTCAGCACATGCACATCCCTTGTTTACACCTGAATACTAACTGAGCAACCCCTCCCCAGTTCGGTGCAATCAGAGCACTAGCAAATGCCAGAGCTATTAGCAAATCCCCATACAAAACAATACCTGCCTGCTACCTCACCTCACCCAAGGCATCACTTAAATGCTGGACTTTGCATCCCAATGAAGGCTCTAAATCAAATCCTGTTCATTCTGCTGCAAGCACCCTTGGCGTTTTAGAAAGCAGCCTTTTCAAAGGGAGCTCTCAATGATCCCGTGAAAAACCTAAACCCTGCAAGGGTTGGACCGGCAGGCAAACCAGGCATAAAGATGAGGTCCAAGATACATGCATGCTTTTCTCTTGGCAAAACAGGAAGTTTAAGCAGCAGTGGGTGCACTCAAAGCTGTGAGCCTCATGAATAAAAGCTCAGAGAAAGGCCCTCTGCAAGCAGCAGCTCCATCTAGGCAGGGGGAAAAGCAATTATGGGAAGGAATGGCCCTACTAGGACAAGCCACCTTAAAACAGCAGTGCAGAGTTCCTGGGGGGTTCATTTGTTTAATTTTAGCAGGCTCTCCCAAAAAAAAAAAAAAAAAAAAAAAAAAAGTTATTCGTTCTCCAAACACAAAATGGGACGAGTAACCACTTGCACAAAAGCAGGGTCTGAAGCACAAGTCTGGTTATTTCTAGTTACTATGTCATGTTTAGCAATTAAAAGATTCTAAGTATCCCATTGGTTTCTGGCACAGACCAGAATATCTTCCTATCCTACAAGAGGCAGGGTTAAAATGAAAAAAGTCAACCTTCCTCAACTCAAAACTCCTATTAAAGAATCAATGCAGAACTCCCTGCCTTTGGGGTTTTTTTGTTGTTGTTGTGGGTTTTTTTTTTTTTTTAATTTTATCCTAAACACAGCTATAGTTTTAAGTCACCACAACAGTGCAATGAGATTAATCTCATACCACAGCATGCGGGATTGCCTTTTTTTAGTGAGAAGTCAGCCCTCGGTTGCATATCCAAACAACACGCTTAACCACTAAAAAAGGTTTTCCCGCTGTCCGGGCTGGTGTTCCGCGCTGCCTGCGAAGCCCCTGATAGCAGAGGCAGGAGTTGTGGAAGTACCTCTGCTGGCTTCTGTTTACAAAGCGAGACCCTCCCACCACCGCATCACCGAGCACATGTCTGCTGAGAGGTCCCTGCTTCACTCTGCAAAACAAAGCTAAGCACACACGACCCTCAGACCAATGGTCCCGAAAACAGGATAAAAGCAGGGCTCTCCACAAGGACACTGCTCCTTCCCGGGAAGCACTCAAAAGGATCCATGACCCAGGCCAAGAGTAGGGCCTAACACAGCGCCACAAGCAAACTAAGCTGCTTTGAACATCTTCCCGAAGTCACCAAGTCACCCCTTCTGTGGGCACTTGTGACAACTGCTCCCCCATCCCTCACAGCACACAGCAGAAACCTTGCTGGCTCCCACAGGGCTCCATTTATTTTGCCCAAGGAACACAGCTGAAAACCAGTAATTTTTCCTCAAATACTATACGCACAAGTAGCATCTGTCTGGCTTCAATATCTGTACTGAAATTAAAAAGGTTTCAGAGGTTAATGTCATCACATTAATTAATTTCCACACATCACATCAAATATTACTGAAAACCCAGGCACAAAATATCCCTAAACAAGCTACTTTAAGTTTGAAAAAAAAAATGTATTAAAGTATTCAAGGAAAATATTTAAGCACTGCAGCGACTTTTATCTGTATAAATCACAGACAAAATCTCCACTAGGGAAAGCTGAAACCAATCCAAGAACTAGGCCCACATCCTCAGGACATAACTAAAGCCCAAATGTTACACGCGTCTTAACTGCTTGCAGAACTCTACAAGTTTAGCCAGCTTTGTTTCTTAAAAAAGCACATCGGAAAAAGAACTTGGTGAATATATATGTGAGCATGGAATGAAAAAAAAAATAGAAAAAATAATCAGCCTGGGCAAGGGACAAGGTATCCTATCAGCGAGACCTGCTAGGCCATGACACATCCCCTCCTGGGCAATCCTGAAAATCCTAAGGCTTGGGCAGCTTGCAGCTAGACCAAACAAAGAGCGCGGGCTGATATGGCCCTAAAACAGGACATGCCAAGGGACAAGAAAGCTCTGCATCTGCCCTTGCTATAAAAATATATATATATTAAAAAAAAATCAGTACGGGGAAGAAACTGCAGCAGAACTTTGCAGCCCTCCTGCTTCTAGGATGGAATAACTGGATGCCTCTTCCTTTAAAAAACAGGGAAAAAAATGGGGGGGGGGGAGAGAATTAAAGCACTTTAAACAAGCTACAGGTCTCACCCCTCAATGACAGCTTGGTTTTGGGGTCCCGCAGGCCGGCACGCGAGCGCTGCCCCATCTCCCGACCCCGGCCCCGGCGGCCGCGAGCGGCAGCAACGTCGCGACGGCCACGGCCGGCCTCAAGTCACCCGAGTGTCAAAACTGTCCCCTGAGCAAGATGGCTGCCAGGCGCCGGCAGCGCAAAGATGTCAGCAGCCGAGCGGCCGCCGCCGGCCCGGCCGCCGCCGCGGCCCCCCCGCGCCGCCTCCGCGCAAAATGGCAGCGGCGGCCGCTTTGTGAGGCGCGGGGCACCGGCGCCGCGCCCGGCCCCGCCCGCTGTCCCGGGTCATGCCCGCGGTCCCCCCCGCTCCCCGACGCTGCTTACAAGCTGCAGGGCGGCGGTGGCCGAAGGCTCCGGCTTCTCGGCCGCGCTGCCCAGCGCGCCGGGGCTGCCCGCGGGCTCGGGCGCCGCCGTCAGCGCTCGCTGCGGGCAGGGCGGCGGGGGCAGCTCCCGCGCCGCCGCATCCCGGCTGCCGGGCGGCCCCGCGGGGCGGCCCGCGCCGCCGAGGCTCGGCTCCGCCACGCCACCGCGCTCCCGCGAGCCGGCCGCGGCCAGCTCGGCCTCCTGCGCGTCCTCCTCCTCGTAGTCCTCCTCCTCCTCCTCGTAGTCCTCCTCCTCTTCCTCCTCCTCCTCCGGCGTCTCGGCGCCTTCCTCCTCCTCCTCCTCCTCGTCGTCGTCGTCGTCCCGCAGGAGCAGAGGGAAGGCCAGGCCCCCGCAGGGCACGTCGCCCGCCAGGCCGGGGCAGTCGGCGCCGCCCGCCGGCTCCTGCGCGGCGGGGGCGCGCAGCGGCGGCGAGCCGGGCTCGGGCAGGGCCTCAGCGCCGTCGGCGGCACCGCCGAGGTACTCGGCGTTGATCATGGAGGCCAGGTCCTGCAGCCGGCGCAGCGGGATGTAGCACGACGAGGGGTCCTGGCCGTACACGGGCTTGGCGGCCGCGGCGGCCAGCTGCATGGCAGGCGGCTCGGCGCCGCGGGCCTCGCCGAAGGGGCTGCCCTTGGCCTCGGCAGCTGCCAGCGAAGTGCCGAAGGGGACGAGGCAGCTGCGGCGGCTCACTTCGCAGGCCTGCTCCATGCCGGGCCGCGGGCATCAACCTGCGGGGGGGTGCACAGCACAATGGGGTCAGCGGCCGCCGCTCCAAAATGGCAGCCGCGGGGCCCGCTCCGCTCCGCCGGCCCCGCGCGGGCCGCCCGCTGCCGCCGCCGTGTTAGGCCCAGGCCGCAGGGCCCGGTCCGGCCCGGCCTCGCCGCCCGCGGGGCGCGCTCACCTGCGGCCGCCGCGGCCGGCTCGCCGCCTGCCCCCGCTGCGGGCCCACAAGAAGACGCGCCGACCCGGCCCGGCCCGGCCCCGCCAGCGCTGCTCCTCCACCGCCTCCCTCCCTCCCCCGCATGCGCGCGCCCGCCGCCATCCCGCCGGCGCGCGCCCCCGCCGCGCGCCTCGCGCCTGCGCGCGCGCCCCCGCTGCCCGCTCCTGGGGTCCGGCGGCGGCGGCCAATCAGCGCGCCCCCGCGCGGGCACGCGCGCCCCCCTCCCTTCGGGGCGCCCCCTCCTTCCTCCCTCCCTCGAGCGCCTCGTGCCCGGGGCTGGGGGAGGGGCGGGGGGCCCCGCTCAGTGCTGCCCCCCCACGGCGCGCCCACTGCCAGCGACCGCCGCGCGGCCGGGCCCGGTGCGGCCCGACCCGGCCCGGCGCCCCCACCTGCGGCCCGGCCCCGCACGGCGGCCCCGCTGCTGCCCCGCGCCGTCGGGCGCGCCGCCCCCGCCTCCATCTTAGCCGGGCACCGGGCGTGGGGCGGGCAGCGCCGCCACCGCGACGCCACGGGCCGGCCCGGCCGCGCCTCACCTGCGGGCCGCGGGGCCCCGTGCGGCCGCCCCGTTCCCTCCCTCCCCGCGCCGGTGCCCGGGGCCTACGAGCGGCTGCGGCGCAGCGGGCGCGAACAAAATGGAGGCGGCCGGGCCTTGCGCCCCGCCGGGGCGCCCGCTGGGCAGCGGCTCCTGCCCGCCGCCCGCGGGGAGCCCGCCCCGCCGCAGCGCGGCCCGGGGGGGCGCGCGCCGCCGCCCCCGCCGCCCTCGGGTTACCCGGTCACCCGCTCCCATTGTCCGCCGCGCCGCGGGGGCCAAGCCCGGCCCGGCGCCCCCCGCACCGCTCCGCAGCGCGCCGGGCCGCGCACCCCCCATCACGCACCGCTGGCCCGGCCCGGCTCGGCCGCCTCCGCGGGGCCGCCGGCAGCGAGGGCCGCCCGCGGCCTGCGCGTCCTCGCTCGGCTCCGCCGCTGCGGGCAGTGCGGGCGGCCGCCGAGCGCCCCTCCGCCCCCCGCTCTTCCCCGCCGCCTCCCGTCACGGCGGGGCGGCCATTCGGGAGACCCCTGCCCCCCCTCCCCGGCCGGCGCTGCGCGAGGCTCGGCGGCCCCGCCGCTACCTCCAGGTGGGGGCCGGGGTCTCGGCGGCGAGGAGCGCGGCGCGGGGTCCGGGCTGCCGCGCCGCCGCACCGGCTCGGCTCGGCTCGGCAGGCGCGCGGGGCGGGGGCGGCCGCGCCGGGGGCAGCGGCCGGGGCAGTAAATGGCTGTGGCACCGGGGCGGTGCTGCCCGGCGGGGGGAGGGCACGGCCCGCGCCCCCCGGGGTGCCGCGCTGGGTGCAGCCGCGGGGCTCGCCCGCTCCCCCCCGCACGGCGCTGCCCTTTGTTTCCCCCCCGGCCCAGCTGTGCAGGAGCCGCTCGCGTGTTTGCGCCGCGCTTCCTTCCCCTGCAGGGCAGCGGCGCGGCCGCAGCCGCCGCACCGAGCCGGGCCGGGCCGGGCCGCGCGGCCCCGGGGCGCCGCCGCTGCAGCCGCCGCGCACGCCCGGGCGCGGGCGGCCGGGCCTCGCGCGCAGCCGGCGCGCAGCGAAACTCGCGTCCCCGAGCGGCTGCGGGTTGGCACGAAGGCGCAGCGGGCAGGATCCGGCCTGCAGGCCGGTGCGCGCCCCGGCTCTCCCCCTGCCGAGCGGCTTGGCCGGCTCGCGGCTTTCCCCGCACATCCACCGCTCCCGCAGGTGCTGCGGGCTTGCGGGTTTCCCCACACCCTCCTCATCTCCTCTGCTCCGGCTCCCCTACGCTCCCCTGCCCGCGCTGCGAGGCACTGCAGCCCGGCCCCCTCCTGCTGGGGCGCTCGTTTAACGCCAGTGTCCATCCCAAAAGTGTCAAGGCCATCACCATGACAGTCCCCCTGACCTGTTGTCCCCCCACCCCAGTGGTGTCTGTCACCCTCCAGTCAAACTGCCTTGTTTGGTTTCGTTTGTGTCGCCGGCCTCCCCAGCACACCCACAGAGGGTGGAGTGACTTGGCAGGAAGCACCACAGTCGGAGGTTTTCCTCATGACTTGTTTATAACTACGAGGTCCCCGGCCTGGGGTTCGGGCCAGGCTGGTGACCCAGCCTGCCCATGGGCAGTCTTGCCCCATGCCGCTGGTGACCATGTGCTGCAGCAGCACGTGGGAGCTGGAAGTGCAGTGCTGTGCAAAGAGCGCCTGCAGCCCTTGCTCGCGACGCCTCGTAGTCCACCGGGTGCTCTCGTGCCCTGGCAGTGATGCAGCAGCACCCCAGCTTGGCACAAGTGCTGCCAAGGGGCCAGGTTTGCCCTGCTTCCCCACACCTCTCAGGAGTGCACCCCCAGCAGAGAGGCCCCAGCCGGGCTCCTCTCATGGTGGTGCTGTGTGTCCCGACTCGGCTGAGGCTGTGGCTCAGGAGCCAACTTTCTCTTCCTCTTTGGAGTAACCTGCCACATGCATTTCCGTCACATGCCCAAAATGAAGCTAATGATTTTATTTATAAACACCCCAGGGGCATGCATGGCTCTGCACAGGATGAGGGCACTTGGAAGAGCTGTTCCCCCAACTTCATTCCATGATGCTTTAATTGGACAAAAAAACCCACAGCAAATGAGAACTGACGTGGTGCTGCACAGAGTTTGAAGACAGCATTCCCAAGCTGCAGGAACCACCTCCATGCCTCAGATCATCACCCATTTTCCCTCTTGCTCTGCTGACTTCTCCTGTTTGTCTTGCTGAGCGGCGAGAGTCAAGGCTGTCAAGTACCCGGCGGCCTCGGCCCAAGCGCCAGGCACCGCCAGCCACGCGGCACTGTCCCTTGTCACCTATGTGTCTGATCCCCCCCGCTCCGGCCCTGCCCCGCCAGCAGTGGCCGCGCAGGCTCACACGGCCTCTTGCCACTCAGGTGCAGGGACGCTGGAGGGATGGGGGAGGTAGTGGCCCCCCCAACAGCCCGGAGGCCCTCCTGATGGTCCCAGGGCAGCGGAGGAGCCGTTTCGAGTGGTCCCTTTATGGTGCTGCTCTCCCAGCCATTTTGTTACGAGGGTAGCGGAGCGCAGGACGTGGGTGGCCACAGGCTTGGCGGGCAGGATCCTGCGGTGCTCTGCCCACACGGCTGCCCAGCACGGACATGGCAGAGCCGGCCCCGTGGCTCGGACTGCCCTCAGATGCCCTTTGCTTCTGCTGTGTCACCTTTTCCTGCGCTGCATCCAAAGCCCGGCAGGAAGGGGAACTTCCCCAGCTCCTCTCTTCCGGCACGGGAGCAGGCAAATGGCACCGCTCGCCTGCACGCTCCTGGCCCGGATGTGCGGCGCGGGGAGGGGGGGCGCCAGGACAGGCGGCAGCGCTTTGTCCGCGGCCGTGGAACAGAGAGCGCGGCAGCCCCGCGCGGGGCCTCCCTCCCTCCCTCGGGAGCAGACGTAGTGGCGAGCTCCCCGCGCCGGCGCTCGCCTCGCGCCCTTCCCGAGCCGCGCGTCCCGGCTCCGGCCTTGCAGGCGACGCGCGGCGGGAGCCGGGCGGGCTGCGCGCGCCTGCACACGCTTAGGCCTCTGGCCACGGCGGGGCTGGCGCTGCGCCGTGGGCTCCCTCTGGAGGCCCCGCTCCCGTGGCATGGCACAGCACGGCACAGCGTGGCACGGCACAGCGCGGCACGGCACAATGCGGCACCGGCCACGGCCAATCTCTGCTGCCATGGGGAAGAGCAATGCAGAGGGAGGCACCTCCAGCTGTGGGGGATGCCGCAGCCTGGAGCAGCGGCTCTTGCTCGCTCTTCTCCAGGAAAAAATGCGGCTGGGGGCGGGGAGGGAACACGACACAGGCGCTCACGGCATCCGCAGAGGAGCCGGCCCACGGGGAGCTCTGCGTGCCGAGAGCTATCGTGCGGGACCAGCGATGCGCGCAGGTCGGGCTGGACTAATTGCGGAGCAGCCTCCCGGGAGAAGGCGGCCCGGCCGCGACTGTCCAATCCCCGGCAGACACTTGGAGAGCAGCTGTGGCCGGGCTGCGGCAAGTGCGCAGAGCCCCGGGTTCGCGGGGGCTGCGGCGGCGGGGACGAAGGCGGCCGGGCTGCAGGGACACGGGGGGTGTCATGGCCTCGGGCAGCCGCAGCGGCACGGTCCTGAGCCCAGGCCCTTGCGCACAAAACCATAGGGCTGGCGCATGGCTGGAGAGCGCGGGCGAAAGGGTTAAGGCGCTCGGGCATGGGGGAGGGCTGGCCAGGCATGGGGAGAGGAAGGAAGCAGAGGAGGAGAGGAGCATCCTGCCCAGAGGGCTTGCTGGAGGCCCCTTTCCCCTGGGAAGCGACTCACGAGGCCTGAGACTGAGGCTGGAATCCACTCTGGATGGAGCTGTGGGGAGCAAGCTGGGCACAGCCCCTCTCCGTTGCACCCAGGCTGGGGTTGCCCCTGTTTTGCAGGCAGATGGGGCCACCGGCTCCCCATGCCACAGCAGCCACAGCCCCACAGGCTGCCTGCCCAGCCGTCTTCCTCTCTTGGGACATGCTGTGATCCCTGGCACAGCAGCCCCAGAGGCAGGCAGGCCACGAGCGGCCCCCACACACACCAGTGCATGGGGGGCCGAGACCCCCGAGCAGATGCGCTGGGCACCCACAGGACATACAGGGACAGGACCTCTGGAGCCGGCTCACTGGGCACCAGTGGGGCACGGGCAGATGGGACCGCATTGCTCGCATGCTGGACACCAGGGTAGGGGGACAGGAGCCTCAGAGCTGCCCTCTCTGGGGCAAGGGGGCTGGCGCAGGGCCCTGCTTTGTGGCTGAGGCCAGGCTCTCCTCTGCCTCCAGGGCCTTAACACTGGGTGTTCCCTCGCCAAGAGCCGGGCCCCTGCCTCGGCACCCTGCCACACTGCACTGCGCCGCAGCCGGCTGCCGGGGGGTCCTGCAGGAATCTCCCCTCTTCCCTGCCTGGGGGTGCCTATGGCATCTCCGCACTGGAGCAGCGTGTCCCAGCCCTCTCTGTGCCCAACTGGGCTTTGCTGCAGCCGTTCGAGACACGGCCAGCTTTGCCTGGCTCCTGTGCCCTCATCGGGAACCTTCCCATGCCAGCAGGGCCAGGGCGATGGCACGATGTGGCACTGCAATCTGTCCCCGCCGGACAGCCCTCCATCCCAGGGGCCCATGGCGCGCCGAGCGGCAGAGCTGCCCGCACGGTCCCATTTCTGCACGGCGCTGCGCGGAGCTGCTCCTGCTCGCCAGGAGATGGGGCTCGCAGCCCGACTTCCCCTCACGCTGCTGGCAACGGCGGGATGGTGCAGAGGGCCCTGGCGCCGCAGCAGGGCTGAGGGGGCTTCAGCTTCCCAGCCCCTCCTCAGCAGGACCCCCTTGCCCATGAGAGCCATGAGCCGCACGGGTGGGGGCAGCTCTGCCCTGTGCAGAGTGTGGGAGGGTTGTGCGTGTGCGTGGGGGGTGCATGGAGTCGGCGTGCAAGGGGATGAGTGTGTGTGTGTGTGCATGGAGGTGTGTGTGCATGGGGACATGGAGGTGTATGTGTGTGCATGGAGGTGTGTGTGCATGGGGACATGGAGGTGTATGTGTGTGCATGGGGACATGGAGGTGGATGTGTGTGCATGGAGGTGTGTGTGCATGGGGACATGGAGGTGTATGTGTGCGCGGGGGGCACGGGGATGAGTGCTTGGCTGCGTGATGTGTAAGTGTGTATGTGGGGGGTGCATGGGTGTGTGCACCCATGCGCAGGGGTTGGCGGGGTGTGCACGGGGTGTAAGTGCACACAGGGGTGTGTGCATGCATGGGTGTTTGTGTGGGGGCTGTAAATGCATTCACTGTTGGGGTGTGAGCATGGGCACGGGTGTATGCACACATGCTCATGGGGTGTGTGGAAGCATGCGTTATGGGTGTGCAAGGAGGATGTATGTTGATATGTTTGTGTGTGCGTTTGTGTGTGTGTGTGTGTCCATGAGGTGTGTGTGCGCAAGCGGGATTGCACAAACGGGGTGTGCGTGTGTGTGTGTGTGCGCTGGGGAGCTGTGTGCACGGGGAGGGGTGCTGGGTGCTTGGGGGGTGTACGGGGGCTGGGTGCAGGGTGTGTATGTGCGCGTGTCCAGGGATCATTTGTGTCCAGATGGCTCCATGGGAGAGGACAGGCCCCTCCGTACTGCAGCCAGGGTGCCAGTGCCAGGTGCTCTGTGCACGGGTCCTTGTGGGCCCTGTTTCACTGTCCTCTGGGCACGGGCAGTGTGCGTGGGGCATCGCACACGTGGCAAGGGACATGAGGCAAGGGATATAGCATAGGGGGCAAGGGACTTGAGAGGCGGGACATGGGACACAGGACACGGACACAGCAGGCACGGGCAGAGGGGCAGCAGCAGGTGGGGGAGGCAGGAGCCCGATGCCTCCCTGTCTCATCCCTCCCTGTGGGGCAGCGCCAGCCTGGGGCAGCGGCTCATCGCACAAAAGCCAGATTCTCCTCAGAGATAAAATCCCATCGCTTTGTTTTTGGAGGGAAAAAAAAAGGACAACAGAAACTCCTGGCCCTACAACAGAGTCATTAAGCAAAGGCATCTCCGGGCTAGGGGCCTGGAGCCGTGTCCCAGGAGCTGGAATGAGGAGCTGGCCCCTGTCCGGCAGCTCCCGGGGGCTGTCCCTGCTGTCCCAGGCCCTGGCTAAGCGGGTGCTGCTGGAGGGACCCAGCGTGCGAGGAGGGGACGCGGAGCCGGGCGAGGGTACCAGGGCCGGGCGGCTGCGGGGCAGGCGGCTGGGGGAGGGCGGTGGGAACGCGGCCTCAGGAAACCAGCGGGATTTACTGGGCTCCCCGCTAAATCCCCCTCACAAAAGGGGCCTGTTCGTGGGGACAGGATGCCGGTGGCTCAGCCACACTTGTTTGGCCAGCAGAGCCTGGCGGATTAAGGACAATTGGTTCAGCCCTGACAGAAAATACCAGGAATGTTAAACAATAAAAAACGCCTCCAGTTGTTCTGGGGCTGCGGGCGGCCTCCCCTGCCTGGCGTGGCCCAAGCTGCCCCGTGCCCAGCCGACTCTGTGCACCCGTGCTCCAAAGTAGGGATCACATCCCGCCTTCCTTCAATGAGGTGCCCACTGTGTGCTGGCTGCCCCCTCATTCCCACGGAGCCGGCAGGACCCTGGCAAAGCCAGCAGGCCCCATGGAGACTGCAGTGCCATGTTGAGGGGGGCAGCAGCTCCCCGCTCACGGCTCCTTTGTGCCCCTGCCCCTGTTGCTAATGAGTAACGAACCCACCTCATCCTCAGCCTTCGTCATTGGCTGCGGTTCTGTTTTCCAGGAAAACCGTGAAAACGGCAATGCCAAGAGTGTGAGCGGGGCTGTGCGCTGCAAACCGCACCCGCTGGACAGTGGGTACTGCCAGCCTCCAGCATGGAGCATCCCGTGGGTGGCAGCGCGGACAGGGCGCCGACGCCAGCGCTCCGGCCCGGCCCTGCACCTGGGCTCCGGTTCGCGCTCTTTCCCCAGCGCTGGCTGTCGGGGAGCCGGGGCCGGTGGCCCCTGTGGGCTGCCTGGGCAGTTTGCCCTCCGGCGTGTGAATGCCCCATTCAGGGCTGTGATAAATGCATTGGTTCTGGCACATTAGCGGACAGCTGGGATCCTTCTCCGGGGCACGGAGGCTGCCGGGACATGGCAGGTTTCACACCTGCTGGTGGTCCGTCTGCCCCGCCAGCCCTGTGGGAGCTGGGGGAGGCTCTGCTGAGGCCCGGAGGGCCGCTCTGCAAGCAGGGCCGGGGGGACAGAGGCTGCAAGCACCTCAGAGTGTCCAGCACCATCCAGCACCGGGCTGGTCCTGCCCGGGGCACCTGCCCTTGCTGCTGCTCGGGGCAGGTTTACAGCACAGTACAAACTGCTCCAGCGAGAGTCAGAGCCCGGACTGGGTGAGGGGCTGCCCCTCTCCCTTCCTGGGAGCTCCCGCTGCAGCTGGAAGCTGGAGAAGGAAACAGGATCCCGAGGCTCGCGGCCCGGCAAAGCCCGGCCCTCGCTGGAGCGGAGGAGCCGAGGTGAAACCCTAGACCCAGCGCGCAGCCCGGCGGGAGGGGGGCAGACAGCTGCACCCCGGCCTGCGCGCGGTCCCGCGGAGCCGCCTGCGCCGCGGCGCTGGGGCCGGGGGGCTGCGGCGGGGACCGAGAACAGGGCCGGGGACTGCAGCTCCACAGCCCGTCTGCCTGCAGGGCTGGGGCTGCACGAAGGTGGTGCCGAGCCCATAACTCACTTTTATCTGGTGTCCAGGGCCTGGCCCAGGTGGGGAGGGGGCAGGGGGTCCCCCCGAGTGCGGGGCCGGGCCCGGCAGCGTTTTCCCAGCCTGGGAGCCGGCAGCAGTTGGTGGATCAGTTTCAGGGCGATGCTGGTAGCGGAGTTCACGGTGGCTTAGTGCAACGGCGGCTAATGGGGAACAGATGCACGAGCGCTTTGTGCAGCAGCGCTGCACGCAGTGCCTGGAGGCACCCGAGCGGGGACGGCGCTTCCTGCACCTGTGGGGCTGCCTCGGTGCCCTGGGAGCGCAGGCTCCCCCGGCACGGGCCGGGCTGCCGTGCGCTGCCACCCCCTGCTCGCCCTCGCCTGCCAGGAGCAGCCCAGAAACTGCACCAGCGTCTATTCCAAAAAAATAATTTATCAGGTCGATATTTCATGTACATAAATATTCATCTCTATGGCTATGTACAGAGGCAGGCAGGAGCCAGGCAGGCAGCAGGGCTCCCGCCAAGAGACACTTCCATCGGAACGCGCAGCCGAAGCCCGGCTCTGAGGGTGGGTGACGCTGCGGGGCAGCACCCGTGCCAGGGAGGCGCAGGCTCATGCAATCCCAGACCTGGGTTTGCAGTGCTCAGCCTGGACTGCATCACGCAGAAACAGAGGCTGGGCATGGAAGAGCCCAGGCACCCCAGAGAGGGACCCCCCGCCCCGGCACGTGGCTCGGGGCCCTGCCCATGCACCGCAGGGAACAGCCCTGCACCCGCTTCGTGCATCTGCTGCCCCCGGGAGCGGCGGCACCCTCGGCATCTCCCGCTCCTGCCCACCCTTATGTCCTCACGCTGGGGTAGGAGAAGAGGCAGGGAGCGAGCGGCAGTGGGTCGTGGGTGAAGACGGAGTCGTCCGAGGAGCACGTGCTCGTGGTGTCCTCGCAGGAGGGCGAGTACTGCTCGAAGGGCATGGAGAGGTCCAGGTACTGCAGGGGAGAGCCGGGGCCGTGAGCGCCCGCCGCGCTGCCACCCGTGGGCACCGCGCGGGGCAGGAGCCAGCACCACTCACCTCCTCGGAGACGGCGGCCAGGACCTTGTCCAGCCCCTCCACCAGCTGCTTGAAGGTGGGGCGCTGCGAGGGCACGGCGTGCCAGCACTCCCGCATCAGCATGTACCTGGCGAGGAGGGCACGTCAGCGGGGCCGCGCCGCGGGCCGGGAGCCCCGCGCCCCCGCCGCTACTCACAGCTCGTGGGTGCAGTTGGAGGGCCGGTCCATGCGGTGCCCCTCCTTCAGCAGCTTGAAGAGCTCCTCCACGGGGATGCCAGGGTAGGGCGAGCCCCCCAGCGTGAAGATCTCCCACATGAGGATCCCAAAGGACCACCTGGGATCACAGGCAGCAAAGAGTGGGGGGCAGGTGAGCCTCATACCCAAGCCCTTCCTGCACAGGCAGCGCCCTCGCTGCCCCCACAGCACCCGATGTGCCATGGGAGGGAGGGACAAGACACCCAGACACCCGCAGAGCCCGGCATCACCCCTGGGAGAGACGGTGCCCTGCGGGGTGCCTGCCTAGTTATGGGAGTTCCCCAGGGTGGGCATCGCCCCACGGAGCCGCCTCGGCCCACCCCATAACTCCCCGCTCCCTGGGACTCACACGTCGCTCTGGTGCGTGTAGACGCGGTCGAACAGGGCCTCTGGTGCCATCCACTTCACAGGCAGGCGGCCCTGCAAGAACAAGCCCTCTGCTTAGCCATGGCTAGGGGCCCCCGTCCCCGTCCCCTCCGCTCTCCCAGTCCCCACCACACTCACATTGCTGGTTTTCTTGTAGTAGTCGATGTCGTGGACATCTCTGGCCAAGCCGAAGTCAGCGATTTTCATCACGCTCTCTGCCGTGACGAGCACGTTGCGGGCAGCCAAGTCACGGTGAATGCACTGCCAGGAAGGAGCCATCACCCAGAGGTGTGAGACAGTGGCTCTGGTTCTGCGTGTCCCCTCTGCACACCTGACTGCCACACACCTCCCGTGCGCCCCATGGCCCCCAGGCCCCTTCACGCTTCTATATCAGGGTCACTCCCATGGGGCTGGCTGCAGTGACAGTAGCATCTGGGGAAGAAAATCAGAAGGCAGGACAGGTCTGTCCTGCACAGATGTTTCTGGGGAGATCTTGGAGATGCTGCCCTGAGCTTCGCTGGATACGGCCGTGAGCTCTGCACAGCCTGGAGGAGGTGGCTGGGCCTCCTGTCTCCATTCAGAGAGAGGACAGTGGCATCAGCAGGGATGTGAAACACACAGGGCCTCCACCAGCACCGCACCCGCCCCAAGGTTTTCGCAGGCACAGGCATCCCAAT